>NC_088815.1:1998151-2358465 GCF_011386835.1 Chrysemys picta bellii | reverse complement strand
GAGCCCTATCCCCCCAAAAATATCCCCCCCAAGCCCCTTCACCCCCTTTCCTGGGGAGGCTTGAGAATAATATACCACCCAATAGGTTAACAATGTGAGCACAGACCAAATCCCTGGTTTTTCTAGGACACTGAAAATCAATCAGGTTCTTAAAAGAAGAGTTGTATTAAAAAAAGGTAAAAGAATCACACCTGCAAAATCAGGATGGAAGGTAACTTTACAGGGTAAATAAAAAGATTTAAAACACAGAGGATTCCCCTCTGACTCTGCTTCCCAGTTATAAAACAGGAATAAAACTACCTCTTAGCATAGGGAAAATTCACAAGCTAAAACAAAAGATACTCTAACACATTTCCTTGCCTTTGCTTAAAATTTCTGTAATTTTAGATGTATCATTTCAGGTATCTTTTTAAGAGCTGGTTTACCTGCTTGGTCTCTCTCTTTGTCCTGAAACAACCCCCCCGTCCCAGATTTGAAAGTATCTTCTTTTTCCATTGGCCCTTCTGGTCAGGTGCCAACTAGGTTAATTGAACTGATTAACCCCTTACAGGTAAGGGGATTCTGTACCTCTGGCCAGGAGGAATTTTATGTTACTGCATACATAAGGGTTGTTACACTTCCCTTTATATTTATGACAGCACCCCTTACAGAGCCTGGCAGATGTTACCAGCGCTGGGCACTGCTGAGCAATAGGGGCGGGGAATGGGCTGAAATGCTTCTGCACACCAGCATCTTCCTACCTGCGCTTCACGCCTCCCTCCGTCGCCAGGCAGCACTAATTAGCTGGCACTCCTGGCTTCCACGCAGGGTTGTCCTGGTAACTTGTTTGCTGCACTCCAGGGATTTACAGCTACGGTCCCTGCTCTTCACTCTCTCCAGGGCCTTCTTCCCAGGTGCTTGGATTTTCCATAATCTAAGAGAGAGATGCTGCACTGGGCACTATGCCTGGCCCCGCCCTTTCCAAGTCCAGATCCTCCCTTGAGAGCAGGGCACTCAGATGGCATCCAGCCCCCATTTCTGAGCACCCCAGCCTGTGAGGGCTGGGGGAGGAGCTGGGCTGGTTCTGGCAGCAGGGACCCATCCCTCAGGAAGTGGATTCTTTTATGGAGAGAAAATTCCTCATCCTGGTGGGAGAGAGTCTGCAACACCCCCGCGAAGAGCCCACAGAGGAGAGCCCCACCCCTGCCAGTGCTGCCCAGCCCCTGCCCCCACCCCAGGGGCCACACTAGCCTCATTTCACAAAGGGGAAGAGGCACAGGGAGAGGAAGGGCTTTGCCCAGGGGGTGGCAGTGGGGCTAGGACCCAGGTGATCCTGGCTACCTGCCTCATGCTCCCTCCTCAGAGTGTAGTGTGTCTGCAGGCCCTGCAGCCAAGGGGAGAGACAATGACACACACACACACACACTCGCTCTCCCTCCATCCCCCAGACTGTTGCCTTTCATTGGCAGAGGGAGCATTCAGCATGGGTGTGTGGACAGTGTGTCCGGCCCAGCACAGCATGGAAGGAGGCTGGGGCCCTAATCTAGGACCCCTATCTACATGCAACCACTAGGCAAACCCATGGGCCAGCAATATGCCGATGACACAGCTCTACCTACCCTTCGCCACCCAGGACCACACCACTACCACCACACACCAGTGCTCGGATGAGATCAGCTCATGGATGAACAGCTACTTGAAGGACCTGAGCAAGGCACAGGTGATGCTGGTGGACAGAGCATACTTGCAGTGACACAGCAGTCGCATTTGGTTAAAAGTACATAGTCACAGTTGGTCACTTCAGTTTGTAGCTTAGCTGCGCACCTGGATATAGTAGAAAGCATCACTCACAGATGTAGCTCTCGCCAGTTAGGTAGGAGACTCCATCCCACCCTGGCAAATCATGATCTGACCTCCATTATTATCAGCGGCAGGTGGGAGGTGCTGGGGAGCAGCTGATCGGCGGGGCCTGCTGAACAGCTGATTGGCGGGTGGCTGGTGGGTGCTAAGCACCCACTATTTTTTTCTGTGGGTGCTCTAGCCCTGGAGCACCCACGGAGTCAGTGCCTATGTACCTGGGCATGCAGTATTCCACACTTCGAGAACTCCAACTGATAGAGAATGCTGTGACATGTCTCCTCAGCAACACTGGCTGCCATGAATACATTACACCTGTCCTCCGCTCCCTACACTAACTTCTCATAGAATATTGAATCAAGTTCAAGGTCTCTGTCCTTATCTTCAAGGTGTCGATGGCCTGGGACCAGCGTAACTCAAAGAGCCCGGGTCCAGGATGGGGACCATGATGAACAGCTCTGTTCCTCCAACACAATGGAACTGCACAGTCAGATCTGTGCTGGAGGTAGAATATTCTCAGGGACCAGACCCAGACTATGGAACAAACCACCCAGAAACTAAGGACTATCCCAAACTGCCCACCTTCCAGGGCCAGGCACATTTCTTCAACTGACCTCCACTAACAGAAACATATGAACATAAGAACGGCCATAGTGGTCAGACCAATGGTCCATGGAGCCCAGTATCCTGTCTTCTGACAGTGCACAGTGCCAGAGCAATTTATCGAGTGATCTATCCCGTCATCCACTTCCAGCTTCTGGCAAACAGAGGCTAGGGACACCAAGAGCATGGGATTGCATCCCTTCCCATCCTGGCTAATAGCCATTGACTGACCTCTCCTCCAGGAACTTATCTAATTCTTTTTGAACCCAGATACAGTTTTGGTCTTCACATCATCCCCTGGCAATGAGTTTCCACTGGTTGAATGTGCATTGTGTGAAGAAGTGCTTGCTTATGGAAACCTGCTGCCTTTTCATTTCACTGGGTGACCCCTGGTTCTTGTGTTATGTTGAGGCAAAGCCATCCCGTCAATAGGATGGACCAGGGCAACCACCCCAAGCCCTGTGCTTTGGGGGGGCCCCACGCTTTGGGATGCGGGATCCAGGGCAGCCTGGAGGGGTTGCGGGGGGCCTGGCACTGGCAGCAGCGAGCAATCCAGCCCCAGCCCATCCTGCTGGTTCCCGGAGTCACTTGGGGGAGGGGGCGGAAGCCAGAAAATGGTGGGGAGGGAGTTTGGGGAAGGGGTGCAATAGGGGCGAGGAGGGGGCGGGGTGGGGGCAGGAAGAGGTGGGACTGGGGCTTGGGGGAAGGTATGGAGTGGGGGCGGGGCCTGGGCCGGAAGGGTGGGTTGTCCTGGGCCCCGCACCCTCCTAGGAACGGCCCTTTGTGGAGGGGTAAATAACACTTCCTTATTCACTTTCTCCACACCTGTCATGATTTTATAAACCTCTATCATATCCCCCCTTAGTCGTCTCTTTTCCAAGCTGAAACAGTCCCAGTCTTTTTAATTTCTCCTCATATGGAAGCTGTTCCATTCCCATTGTTGCCCTTCTCTGTACTTTTTCCAGTTCTAATATAACTTTTTTGAGATGAGGTGACCATAACTGCATGCATTATTCAAGGTGTGGACGTGCCATGGATTTATATAGTGGCATTATGATATTTTCTGTCTTGTTATCTATCCCTTTCCTAATGGTTCCTAATATTCTCTTAGCTTTTTTGCTTGCTGATGCATATTGAGCAGATGTTTTCAGGGAACTATCTACAATGTCTCCAAGATCTCTTTCTTGAGTGGTAACAGCTAATTCAGACCCCATCATTTTGTATGTATAGTTGGGATTATGTTTTCCAATGTGCATTACTTTGCATTTATCAACACTGAATTTCATCTGCCATTTTCTTGCCCAGTCACCAAGTTTTGTGAGATCCCTTTGTAACTCTTCACAGTCTGCCTGAGACTTAACTATCTTGAGTAATTTTCATGGGCACCAGGTTTGTATAATTTTTGGTGGTGCCCAGAACAGGTCCAGCAGAGCCGTCCAGTCCATAGGACAGACCAGGGCAACTGCCCCAGCCCCGCACTTTGGAACTGGGGTAGGAAGAGGCGGCGCCTTGGGGAAGGGGTGGAGTGGGGGAGGGGCAGGAAGAGACAGAGCAGAGCAGGGAGGGCTGGGTCTGGATCAATTGCTGCTGCGGTGCTAGGCCGCCCGCTAACCCCCCAGGCCGCCTTGGACCCTGCGTCCCCCTGAAGCGCGGGGCCCAGGGAAGTTGCTTTGGTCCGTCAGATGGACGGGACAGCTCTGAAAATAGCTGCCCAAACATTGGTGGAGCCGGGCCCACCTTCCTGAATATTGGTGGAGCACGGGCACCACGGGCCCATATAACTCGCCGCCTATGGTAATTTTGTATCATCTAAAAGAAGAGCAGGAGTACTTGTGGCACCTTAGAGACTAACAAATTTATTAGAGCATAAGGGCTGTAGTCCACGAAAGCTTATGCTCTAATAAATTTGTTAGTCTCTAAGGTGCCACAAGTACTCCTGTTCTTCTTTTTGCGGATACAGACTAACACGGCTGCTACTCTGAAACTTTTGTATCATCTGCAAACTTTGCCACCTCACTTTTGAACCCTTTCCCCAGATCACTTATGAATATGTTGAATAGAACTGGTCCCAGTACAGATCCTTGGGGGACCCCACTATTTACCTCTCTCCACTGTGCAAACTGATGGTTTATTCCTATCCTTTGTTTCCTATATTTTAACCAGTTATCAATCCATGAGAGGACCTTCCCTCTTATCCCATGACTCCTTACTTTGTTTAAGAGCCTTTGGTGAGGAACCTTGTCAAAGGTTTTCTGAAAGTCCAAGTGCACTATATCCACTGGTCACCCTTGTCCACATGTTTGTTGACCCCTCAAAGAATTCTAGTAGATTGGTGAGGCATGATTTCCCTTTACAAGAGCTACTCTTTCTCAACACGTCATGTTCATCTATGTGTCTGATAATTAAGGCTGCGAGTCTTTCGTGGAGGTCATGGAAATTGCGGATTCTGTGACTTTCCAGGACCTCCGTGACTTCCACAGCTGCAGCGACTGGTGCAGTTGACCCCAGGGCCCCCCAGCAACTGGTCCCAGGTGCTGCCCTGGAGCAGCAGTCCGGGAGCAGCAGCGGCGCCGGTGTCCCACGCCGCCCCCCGCCCGGAGGAGCAGCGGCAGGGCCCTGGGCTGTCCCCCAGCCTGGATGAGTGGTAGCGGTGGTGGCGGAGCCATGCGCTGCCCCCAGCCTGGAGCAGTGGCGACAGCAGTAGGGCAGAGGAGCAGTGGCAATAGTGGGGCCACAGGCTGCCACCACTCAGAGTGGTGGTGGTGGGGCCCCAAACCACCCGCCACCCCCAGGAGCGGCAGCGACCACCAGAGCACCCCTTCCTCCCTCAACATCTAAGATTTAGGCACAGGTATTTTTGGTAAAAGTCACGGACAGGTCACTGGCTGTAACTTTTTGGTTATTGCCCATGACCTGTCTGTGACTTTTACTAAAAATACTCATGACTAAATCGTAGCCTTACTGATAAATGTGTTCTTGACTATAGTTTCAACCAATTTGACTGGTACTGAAGTTAGGCTTCCTGGGCTGTAATTGTCAGGATCATCTCTGCAGCCTTTTTAAAAAATCACTGTCACATTCGCTATTAAGGGATAGGTTACATACCACAGTTACTTGTTCTACAATGTCATATTTGAGATCCTTCAGAACTCTTGGGTGATATCATCTGGTCCTAGTGACTTTTTACTGTTTAATTTGTCAATTTGTTTTAAAATCTCCTCTACTGACATCTCAATTTGGGACAGTTCCTCAGATTTGTTATCTAAAAAGAATGGCTCAGGTGTGGGAATCTTCCTTATGACCTCTGCAGTGAAGACCGATGCAAAGAATTCATTTAGCTTCTTCACAATGGCCTTGTCATCCTTGAGTGCTCTTTTAGCACCTCGACTATCCAGTGGCCCCTGTCATTTGCTAGTTGCTCTTCAAATTCTTTTTTGGACTGCCTGGTTATACTTTTACACTTGTTACACACAGTTTATGTTCCTTTCTATTTTCCTCAGTAGGATTTGACGTCCAATTTTTAAAGGGCGTCTTTTTGTCTCTTTTACTCTGTTGTTTAGCCACGATGGACTCTTTTTCATCCTCTTACTGTTTTTTGTAGTTGGGCTATACATTTTGTTTGAGCCTCTGTTATAGTATTTTAAAATATTTTCCATGCAGCTTGCAGGCATTTCACTCTTATTCCTTTTAATTTCTATTTAACTAGCTTCCTCATTTTTGTGTAGTTGCCCTTTCTGAAGTTAAATGCTACTGGTAAGCCCCCCCCCCTTCCCCCCAAGGATATTTACTAGAGCAATAGATCAATGTGAGTGTATACATTCAAAACCAATGCACTCCACAGACCACATGCCTCCCCCTGGGGGTGGAGGAGAGAACAAAGGAAACAGGACAGATGTTAGTCCTGTTCCTTAGTGCAGTACTGGAAGGTGCTTGAATCCTATGGTGATGAATATGGTATAAGAACCTGTATTAACTCGACTACAGGCGGTGCACAGGACTGCTGGCCCAGGGACAGACAGCTGTGTGTGTGTGAGGGGGGTGTAATGGGGGGGGGTCCCTCTGCTCCACCTCCCCCCACTCCAGCAGTGCTTATAGCAGAGGGACTCCTTGAGCCTGGGGGAGCTTCTGGGGACCTCTGCTGCTGAACCCTTCACGAGGGAGCAAAGAGCGGGAGCCGCAAAGTGGCGCCAGCCATGGGCTGGCCCTGTGGGTATGCTGGGGGCGGGGGTACTCTGGTGCAGCGGCCGGAAGGGATCCTGGGGTGCAAGTGGCAGTGATGGAGATTGCGCGCACTGGGGGGGGGGGGTCACCCCCGCTGCCAGCCCGGGGATCAGCCCAGCCCTGGCCCCGTGGGGAAGGCCGAGGAGCTGCAGCAGCACTGCCTGCTTGGCGAATATTTGGAAATAAAGCGCGCTCCAGTTTGGGGCTGGTGCTTAGCACGCAATGCAGCGCTGCCATCGGCCAGTCCCAGCCCGGGCATCCCTGGCCCACGCCCAGCCAGTGGAACATGTGCCCCTGCCCTGGGACTGGAGGCTCACAGCTGGCGGCAGGGGCTGCAGCTCCCCCGCCCCGCAGCGCCCCCCCCTCGCCTCCCCGCAGCGCCACCCCCCTTTGCCCCCCACACCCCCTTGCCCCCTCGCAGCGCCACCACACCCCTCGCCCTCCCCCCCGCCTCCCGCAGCGTCACTGCACCCCCTTCCCCCAGCAGCGCCACCCCCTGTCTCCCCGCAGCCCCGCCACACCCCCTGCCTCCCCGGCAGCGCCCCCACACCCCCTTACCCCCCGCAGCGCCACCACACCCCTCGCCTCCCGCAGCGTCACCGCACCCCCTTCCCCCAGCAGCGCCACCCCCCTGTCTCCCCGCAGCCCCGCCACACCCCCTGCTTCCCCGGCAGCGCCCCCACACCCCCTTACCCCCCCGCAGCGCCACCACACCCCTCGCCTCCCGCAGCGTCACCGCACCCCCTTCCCCCAGCAGCGCCACCCCGTCTCCCCGCAGCGCCCCCACACCCCCGCCTCCCCCGCAGCGCCACCCCACCCTGTGCCATCACACCCCCTTGCACCCCACCGCAGCCCCACCACACCCTCTGTCCCCGCCCCGCAGCGCCACCACACACCGTCGCCCTCTCCCCGCAACGCCACCACACCTCCTTGTCCCCCCCCCGCAGACCCACCACACACCGTCGCCTTCCCCCCGCAACGCCACCACACCCCCTTGTCCCCCCCCGCAGACCCACCACACCCCTCCCCCCCGCTGTGCCACCGCCCCCCTTGGCTAGTCCCCGCGAGCCAATCAGGAGCGGCTGGTGGAATTCAAACCCCCGAGCCTGGCAGCCCAGCCGGGCCGGGCAGCTCCGCGCTGCAGCCGGGGCGTGTTGCGCCAGGAGCCGGAGACGCTGCGTTCGGAGCTCGCCTCCGTGTCAGCGCTGCCCGGTCCAGCCTTGCTGGGCGCTGCGCCGGAGGGACCCGCGCGAGGAGCCGAGCCGGAGCCGAGCCCCAGGCAGGTAAGGGCCGCTCCCAGCGGCAGGGCGCGGCACTGTCCAGGAGCGGGAGGGCGGGCAGGGGATGCCCAGGGCTGCCCGGGGCAGGGAGCTCCCCGCGGCGCTGGGCTGGCGCCTGCTCTCCTGCCACAGCCGGCGGATCGGTGCCGGGGAGGTCCGGGTCAGATCAGCTGCGACTCGCCCCAGGTGAAGTTCGCTTCGGTCCCGTCCAGGTCGCTTTGGGGCTGAACCAACGTGCGGTGCTCGCTGGCCTCCCGGGGCCAGGACTTAAAAGCCGCTGTCAGGTGAAATCATGATGCCGTGAGCAGCGCTCGGTGCATTTCATTAGTGAGCCAGTTCCCTGCCACAGGGACGGATTCTGCTTCCCCGTAAAGCGCCCTTACTCCAACTCCGAACCGCGGCGGGATTACTGGGTATTGATTGTTTATTATTGATTCATGTTTACATCTGTACAATGTACCGATCACATGGTTGATGTGCAGCGTTATAAAACATACTAACAAACTGAACGTCTCAGGGCAAACAGCCGGGAATAATCTCCCGTTAGTTAAGAAATTATTACATAGTTCCTGCGGTTTAAAAAAATTCTTAATCATTATCTGAGACATTCCCCAAAAGTCTGGAGGCTAAAGCCGCAGGAGTCGTCAGGAATGTTCAGCATGTAGCCAGTTGGAAAGAAGTAAAAAGATGCCGTTTCTGCTGGGTTCTTAGATCTACCTGGGAGGTGTGTGTCTCGGACTGGGTCCAGTTCCGGGTGCTGCTACCGATGTTCTTTGAAAACCACCCGGTCTGTGGGCTCAGTAGAACCTGTATGGAATGTGGGAAACTTTTTCATCAAGTAGTTTAATTTCACAAACCGTAAAGATCACAAGTAAAATAAATGTACTGATTCCTATGGAGGTGCAGGACCAAGAGGAGCATTCTGTGTAAAGCCTTAAAACAGAAGAGGATCTGGCCGAGTTTAAAAGCTGTCAATGACAGATCCTGTAGGAACCACAGGCGAGCAGGAACATGTGTAGCCAGTAAGGCCGACTGGCAATGCCAGGCTAGTCTGGGAGTCTGGCCTGGGAGGTGGTGGAGTCTCCATCCTTAGAGGTTTTTAAGGCCCGGCTGGACAAAGCCCTGGCTGGGATGATTTAGTTGGGGATTGGTCCTGCTTTGAGCAGGGGGTTGGACTAGATACCTCCTGAGGTCCCTTCCAACCCTGATATTCTATGATTCTATGTGCACTAGCGCTGCTCATGCCAGGGCTTTGCAAGGAGAGCCAGCTGAAATCCCAGTTGCAACAACCCAAGGCTGGAAGGAGAGAGCCTGGCTAGCTGAGCTCCCCGCAGGATCACCAGAAACCGCATCTGATGTGGGGGTTTATTGGGAAAATGTTGTTTTTTTAATTGCTGCAAGTTCTGAAGGACTGGGCAGGGTGGTGAAAGAACAGGCTCCCAGGCACCCTGCCTCCCCCAGGCTGATCCCCAAATCAGCTCTCCGTCTGCAGGAGCAGTTCTGTGCTCTCCTCGGTGTCAAGTCACCATAAATCTGTCCTAAAGCTTTTCTCTCCGTAGGCTAATAGGGGTGCCCTGTTGCCAGTGCATGGTGAAGAACGGGTTTGTTCTGGGGTCTCTGCCCTCCTGCACTGTCCGTCTCATCCTGACTCTTCCCCCCTGTGCCAGACCATCACCCCAGCTACTCTCTAGAGGGGGACGCACAACCTGACCAGGGCCGGCTCCAGGCACCAGCCTGGCAAGCAGGTGCTTGGGGCGGCTGCTCCGGAGAGGGGCGGCATGTCCAGGTATTCGGCAGCAATTCGGCGGACGGTCCCTCACTCCCGCTGGGAGCAAAGGACCTCCTGCCGAATTGCCGCCGCAGATCGCGATTGTGGCTTTTTTTTTTTGGCTGCTTGGGGCGGCCCAAACCCTGGAGCCGGCCCTGAACCCGACTTGCATCATTTCTGCTTGTTCGGCAATTGTCAGTCTGGGACATAAGCCTCAGACTCAGCAAAGCTGGCAGCTGGCCTGCAGGCCCTCGGGGGACATGCTCCTGCTCCCAGGAATGTCCAAGCCCATGTGGGTGGTACAAGAGTTCCTGGTTACAGTGCAGGCTAGTGACCCCACAAGTGCAGCGTGCAGGCAAGGGACTTGGCTGTTGATTTCAGCGGGGGTCAGGGCAGACCCTGGTGGGATGATGCAGTTGCATATGTCAGTTGTTTTGCTGTCTCAGGACATTTGCTTGCTCGCCAAGGTGGCATTCTGGTCAGCGTGAGGAAGAGGAGGTGGCTGCTGAATGCCAGTGGGGGTGGTGTGTGTATGGTGGGTGTGCAGCCCTAGGGTCTGGGGAGACGGGCCGATGTTTCCTTTGTACATGAGGTCCCCAGAGAAGCCTCTCTCTCCAGGCTGTGCTGAAAGCACGTCTGGCATCTCCAGTATCCCACAGTTAGCACAGTCCCAGCTCACAGCCACTCGCTCTCCATTGGCAGACAGTCGGAGGGTCTCCCACCTTTCCTCAAGATCCTCGGCAGGGCTGGGACCTTCCTCCCCACCCCAGCCTGCTTGCCAGTCCTGGGTACCAGGCTCAGGTGCTGGAAGGTCTCTGCCCCAGCTGGGAGTGAAAGGATCTCTCCTTTCCTGTCTGTGGGGGTCCGTCACTCTGCATGGAGCTCAGCAAGGCACCTGCTCACAGATCCAGAGTGCTTTGGCTGGGCAGAGCCCTGCACCGCAGAGCCCCTGTGGATGCGTTCTGTGCCCCACTAACCCTCCAGCTCTCCTCTCAGCCCCCCCTCCCACGCACTGCGGGGACCTGCAGAGCCTGGCAGTGGGTACAGCTGGCCTCCTGAGCAAGGCTCTGCCCAGTTTTTGTGCAGAGGAAGCATCTTGCCCTTCCACAAGGAGGTACTAACAAGCCACTGCAGCCAGCCCCCGCCCCCCCACCACGTTGGCATAGCAGCAAGGCATGCAGCTCGTGCAGCAGCTCAACCCTGCTCATCTCCCACCAAAGACGGCTGCAGTTCTCCCCTCCACCAGCCACCAGAGAGTGGCTACCAGCAGAGGGCATGGCGGCACGCCTGGGGCCATGGGCCACTTGCTGCCTGATGTCCAGGATTGCCTGTGCCAGTGTGGGGGGGACACTGAAGCAAAGACTTCTGGTTGCAGTGACTGATCCCAGCTGTGGCCCTGGAGGGGGTAGCATGAGGCTGATGTGGGGAACACGTGCAGGCATGGGTGTGAATTACCCCAGGTTGCCAACTCAGTAAATGTGGAGTCAGTGTTTCCTAGCAGCTGCTCCTCAGAAGAAAACGTTGTCAGGAGTCTGGGAGCAGCACTTGGGTTTACTGCAAATATTCCTACATGGAAATCTGTTGGACCAGGGATCCTTAATCTAAGATGCAGAGGGGAACTTAACAGCCATGAGGATGCTTCCTTCCAGCCCTGAGCGGGAGCTGCTTCATTTAACTAGAGAGTTACAGGTCTGGGAGATAAGAAAGGGCTGGGGGTGGCAGGATTCTGGTCAGCTCACGGGCTGGATGCGGGACGCAGGGCACCAGGGCCAGGCCAGGTCAATGATGAGGAAGCACGTTTCTGTGTGTGTGCTGGGGCAGTGTAAGTGCAGTCCCCGCTGGGCAAGGGGCCCCAGCATAGCTTGGCCTCTCACAGAGTCATCGATCCCAAGGCCAGGAGGGACCATGTGGACACCTAGTCTGTACAGCACAGGCCAGAGACTTGCCCCAGAATCATTCCTAAGTAATCCTCTTATTGACAGAAAGGCCAAGAATTGCCTTGGCCACAGGGACTGGTCAGGGTTACAGTGGCAGTGGCAACTGCCTTTGAATCGGGCCTGATTCCTGCTCTCCAGCCCAGGCGCTGCAGGCCTGCCTGGGAATCAGCAGAGGCTGCACTGTCTCCCTGATGAGAAGCTGGGTGAGTGAGGCCGGATCAGGCCCTCTGGGCTGAGCCCTGTGTTCATGGCCCCCAGATGAATTTTTTTCTCCATTGTCTGCCCCTCGCTCTTTGTGCTAACTCTGCCCAGAGAGCCTCTGGCACAGAACAGGTGTTGCAGTGTCTGACTGTGCTGTGCTGCCCAGGATTGCCCTTTCAGTGACACAGCAGGTGTCTGGGAGGTGGTGCCCGGGGGGCTGGCTCTGGGAAGGGCTGTGAGCGGCCAGAGCTGGGGGCGGGAGGCGGTGCTCGGTGCAGCCGGGCTTCCTGGGCCAAACGCAGAGCATTCTGCAACCAGAGACCAAACCAGCTACCGCAGCCTGAACTGGAGTCACAGGATCTTGGGGTCACATGCACCCAGCATCTCCACCATGAGCACTTCACCAGCCTATGTGGGTAGCTCCTCCTTCACAGCCGGCTGAACCCTGGGCTCCCCGCATCCGTTCCTCAGCTTCTTGGCATTTAACTGATGCTGGATGTCAGCACCCTGCTGTTACTGGCTCCTCGTGGCCTGCTCCGATCAGCACCCACCTGCCTGCCTGGCTGGTTATTGAGCGTGGCCGCTTCACCCCCTCCCTTCCCTCCTGTACCCAGACCTTGCTCCTCCCTCCCCGGCTACAGCGTGTTGCTGCTAGCCTTTGGGTGACAGGAGCAGTGACAGGCTCTGTGCTTCAGCTCTCCCCCCATCCTGATATTCCCCCTCCATGCAAGATCCAAGTGACCTTTCAGAATCTGCCCTGTTCCCTCCCCCCGTCCGTCCTGCCCGCTTTTCCTTCCCCCATCACCAGCTGGGTGTTCCTTGTCTACTTGTATCAGGGGTAGCCCTGTTAGGCTGTATCCACAAAAACAATGAGGAGTCTGGTGGCACCTTAAAGACTAACAGATTTATTTGGGCATAAGCTTTCGTGGGTAAAACCTCACTTCTTCAGCTGCGTGGAGTGAAACTTACAGATGCAGGCATTATATACTGACACATGAAGAGAAGGGAGTTACCTTACAAGTGGAGAACCAGTGTCAGTATATTTATGCCTGCATCTGTAATTTTCACTCCATGCAGCTGAAGAAGTGGGGTTTTTACCCACGAAAGCTTGCCATTCCCCAGCAGCTGTTACATTTGGGTCCCACGAGTAACCCCAGTGGCTGCCTTTACTGTTGCTCAAAGCTTTTTCAAGCTGTGCAGCCTGCAGCGCAAAACTGACCCGAACAATCAAAGTTTCAGTGCTGCCCACAGGACTCTGAGCATGGGACCAACCTCAGAGTATCACTCCAGGCTGCTTGGCACAGCTGTGAGTGGCAGAGGAACAGGCGCCATCTGCCTGCAGACTCAGGAAGATGACAGTGCATCTGTTACCCTGCCAACTGCTTCAAACTGGGGTCATGATTCTCCATTTCTCTGCATCTTGTCCAGTCATTTACATCAGCCAGCTCACGGTGAAGGTGAAACATTCCCGGATGCGAAGGGCGGCACACAGCAGACCCTGCAAACAAGAGTTTGGGGGTTACTTGCTGTGTGCTGAGCTTGTGTTTGTCTGTCTGTGTGTTTGTTCGTTTGAAGGACTGTGTGCTGTGGCCGGCAATTGGAAGCTGTGAGCTTCTAAACAAGGTTTTGAAATCTAGAAGCCTTTGTTCAATGGCTGAGCCTTAGTCAGGGGGCGGGGCTATCAGGGAGGCCAGGGCTTTATAAAGCCATGAGTCAGCGACCAGGGAGTTTCGAGAGGGAGTTTGGGAAGGGGGTGACTTTGCCCACTTGCCATCTGTAAAACCTTTAAACGTAACTAATCAAAATGTCTTGATTTAAACAAAAACCCCTGTCAGTAACCTAGGCAGCTGTAGGAGAAAATGCAGCCAGAAGCCCAGCAGCAGAGTGGGGGCTATCCAGTTTATTGCGCTGGGTGCAGCATGTATGATTACCTGCCCCGTGGGCGGGTGGCGTATGTGTGCATTCGGTGCAAGGAGCTCCTGGCCCTCAGAGACTGCGTATGGGCTTTGAAGGCCAGGGTGGTGGAACTGGAGGAGCTAAGGGAGGCAGAGAGGTATGTTGATGAGGCTTTCCAGGACACTGTAGATTTGTCCCACCTCTGGTCAGACAGCCCCTGCGCTGTTAAGGAGGATGAAAGGCTCAGGGAAGGAGAGCAGTCAACGGGAGCAGAGGGAAACCTTCCCATAGTTGGAATCCTCCTTCCAGATGGTGTTGGGGTATCCTCTCTCACTGAGGTTACCTCTCCGAGGGAGGGAACTCCAGTCATTAGGAAAAGGCAGGTGTTAGTAATGGGAGATTCGATCATTAGAAACATAGATAGCTGGGTTTGTGATGACCAGGAGAACCATATGGTGACTTGCCTGCCTGGTGTGAAGATTGCGGATCTCTCAAGACATCTAGATAGATTTATGTGTAATGCTGGGGAGGAGCTGGTGGTTGTGGTACATGTAAGTATCAATGACATAGGGTAGGAGAGACGTCCTGGGATTGTTTAGTCTGCAGAAGAGAAGAATGAGGGGAGATTTGATAGCTGCTTTCAACTACCTGAAAGGGGGTTCCAAAGAGAATGGATCTAGACTGTTCTCAGTGGTACCAGATGACAGAACAAGGAGTAATGGTCTCAAATTGCAGTGGGGGAGGTTTAGATTGGATATTAGGAAAAACTTTTTCACTAGGAGGGTGGTGAAGCTAGGGAGGTTACCTAGGGAGGTGGTGGAATCTCCTTCCTTAGAGGTTTTTAAGGTCAGGCTTGACAAAGCCCTGGCTGGGATGATTTAGTTGGGAATTGGTCCTGCTTTGAGCACGGGGGTGGGACTAGATGACCTCCTGAGGTCCCTTCCAACCCTGATATTCTATGATTCTATGGAGGCCAAATTTAGGCTGCTAGGAAAGAGACTGAAATCCAGGACCTCTATGGTGGCATTCTCAGAAATGCTCCCAGTACCACACACAGGGCCAGGTAGGCAGTCAGAGCTTCAGAGTCTCAATGCGTGGATGAGACGATGGTGTAGAGAGGAGGGGTTTAC
This sequence comes from Chrysemys picta bellii, assembly GCF_011386835.1. Lineage (NCBI taxonomy): Eukaryota > Metazoa > Chordata > Testudines > Emydidae > Chrysemys > Chrysemys picta. The sequence goes on along the minus strand of NC_088815.1, from coordinate 2,343,593 downwards.
ATTCATTAGGAACTGGGGAAACTTTTGGGGTGGGGGAGCCTATACAGGAAGGATGGGCTCCACCTAAACCAAAGTGGATCCAGACAGCTGGCACTTAACAGTAAAAAGGTTGCAGAGCAGTTTTTAAACTAAGAGATGGGAGAAAGCCAATTGCTGCAGAGGAGCACATGGATTGGACAGAGACTTCTCTTAGAGGAGAGTTTATTGATAGAGATTCTCTAGGTTCTAGTCAGGAGGAGAGGATGGAAGAGGATAAAGTATGGGCCAGATCAGATGAGAAACATTCACATAAAAAAGAATCTGACACATCAGAAAAGGGCAGACAAATAAACAGTGACAAGTTCTTAAAGTGCTTGTACACAAATGCTAGAAGTCTAAATAATAAGACGGGTGAACTAGAGTGCCTCGTGTTAGAGGAGAGTATTGATATAATAGGCATCACAGAAACCTGGTGAAGTGAGGACAATCAATGGGACACAATCATTCGGGGGTACAAAATATATCAGAAGGACAGAACAGGTCGTGTGGGGGTGGAGGGGGGAGAGTGGCACTATATGTGAAAGAAAATGTAGAATCAAATGAAGTAAAAATCTTAAATGAAGCCACATGTTCCATAGAATCTCTATGGATAGAAATTTCATGCTGTAATAAGAATATAACAGTAGGGATCTATTATTGACCACCTGACCAGGACAGTGATAGTGACGATGAAATGCTAAGGGAGATTAGAGAGGCTATCAAAATAAAGAACTCAATAATAGTGGGGGATTTCAATGACGAAATGGAGAGACAAAATTTCTCGATATTTTAAATGACTGCATTTAAAGTGGAGCAGCTGGTACGGGAACCCACAAGGGGAGAGGCAATTCTAAATTTAGTTCTGAGTGGAGCGAAGGATCTGGTCCAAGAGGTAACTGTAACAGGACCGCTTGGAAATAGTGACCATAATATAACAACATTTAACATCCCTGTGGTGGGAAGAACACCTCAGTAGCTCAACATTGTGGCATTTAATTTCAGAAAGGGGAACTATGCAAAAATGAAGGGGTTAGTTAAACAGAAATTAAAAGGTACAGTGACTAGAGTGAAATCCCTGCAAGCTGCATGGACACTTTTCAAAGACACTATAATAGAGGCCCAACTTAAATGTATACCCCAAATTAAAAAACACAGTAAAAGAACTAAAAAAGAGCCACCGTGGCTTAACAACCATGTAAAAGAAGCAGTGAGAGATAAAAAGGCATCTTTTAAACAGTGGAAGTCAAATCCTAGTGAGGCAAATAGAACGGAGCATAAACACTGCCAAATTAAGTGTAAAAATGTAATAAGAAAAGCCAAAGAGGAGTTTGAAGAACAGCTAGCCCAAAACTCAAAAGGTAATAAAATATTTTTTAAGTACATCAGAAGCAGGCAGCCTGCTAAACAACCAGTGGGGCCCCTGGACGATTGAGATACAAAAGGAGCGCTTAAAGATGATAAAGCCACTGAGGAGAAACTAAATGGATTCTTTGCTTCAGTCTTCACGGCTGAGGATGTTAGGGAGATTCCCAAACCTGAGCCATCCTTTGTAGGTGACAAATCTGAGGAATTGTCACAGATTGAGGTGTCACTAGAGGAGGTTTTGGAATTAATTGACAAACTTAAAAGTAACAAGTCACCAGATGGCATTCACCCAAGAGTTCTGAAAGAACTCAAATGTGAAATTGTGGAACTATTAACTATGGTTTGTAACCTGTCCTTTAAATCAGCTTCTGTACCCAATGACTGGAAGATAGCTAATTTAACGCCAATATTTAAAAAGGGCTCTAGAGGTGATCCCGGCAATTACAGACTGGTGTCAGTACTGGGCAAATTAGTTGAAACAATAGTAAAGAATCAAATTGTCAGACACACAGAAGAACATAAATTATTGGGCAAAAGTCAACATGGTTTCTGTAAAGGGAAATCATGTCTTACTAATCTATAGAAAGCAACAGAGGGTCCTGTGGCACCTTTGAGACTAACAGAAGTATTGGGAGCATAAGCTTTCGTGGGTAAGAACCTCACTTCTTCAGATGCAAGTAATGGAAATCTCCAGAGGCAGGTATAAATCTATTAGAGTTCTTTGAAGGGGTCAACAAACATGTGGACAAGGGGGATCCAGTGGACAAGGTGTACTTAGATTTCCAGAAAGCCTTTGACAAGGTCCCTCACCAAAGGCTCTTACGTAAATTAAGTTGTCATGGGATAAGAGGGAAGATCCTTTCATGGATTGAGAACTGGTTAAAAGACAGGGAACAAAGGGTAGGAATAAATGGTAAATTTTCAGAATGGAATGGTATTCCCCAAGGGTCAGTCCTAGGACCAATCCGATTCAACTTATTCATAAATGTTCTGGAGAAAGGGGTAAACAGTGAGGTGGCAAAGTTAGCAGACGATACTAAACTGCTCAAGATAGTTAAGACCAAAGCAGACTGTGAAGAACTTCAAAAGATCTCACAAAACTGATTGGAAACAAAATGGCAAATGAAATTTAATGTGGATAAATGTAAAGTAATGCACATTGGAAAAAATAACCCCAACTATACATACAATATGATGGGGGCTAATTTAGCTACAACTAATCAGGAAAGAGATCTTGGAGTCATCGTGGATAGTTCTCTGAAGACGTCCACGCAGAGTGCAGCGGCAATCAAAAAAACAAACAGGATGTTAGGAATCATTAAAAAAGGGATAGAGAATAAGACAGAGAATATCCCATAATATAAGAACTAAGAGCCACCAAATGAAATTAATGGGCAGCAGGTTTAAAACAAATAAAAGGAAGTTCTTCTTCACACAGCGCACAGTCTACCTGTGGAACTCCTTGCCTGAGGCGATTGTGGAGGCTAGGGCTATAACAGGGTTTAAAAGAGAACTAGATAAATTCATGGAGGTTAAGTCCATTAATGGCTATTAGCCAGGATGGGTAAGGAATGGTGTCCCTAGCCTCTGTTTGTCAAGAGGGTGGAGATGGATGGCAGGAGAGAGATCACTTGATCATTACCTGTTAGGTTCACTCCCTCTGGAGCACCTGGCATTGGTTGTCGGTGGATAGGTCGGTGGACCTTTGGTCTGACCCAGTATAGCCGTTCTTATGTTCTTAAGAGTCCTGTTATAGTTGGCTAATCTGGTGGTAAGCATGAGGCCACACTGTGCTCCCAGAGCTAGGGAAAGAAACAAGGAATACCAATGACCATCATTCTAGTGCTATCTCATAAAAAGTTGTGAAACCTACTTAGAATGTGTGTGTTGTCTCCTTGTATGGGCCGGGCCACAGAGATAACAGCGTGCTTGTCCCCACTAGTTACTCCTAATGGGCCATGATCAGTTCTGTGGATTAGAGAGGTCTGGGTTCCCTCCTAACTGATGCCCTGTGGGGTGTGAGATAATGTAGGTTGAGATCTTAATTTAAAGATGATTGTTGGCATGTTTTTATATTGCAAAAATGGTGTTTAGAAGAGCATTTGGATGTTGTGTTCATAATATTTGTAAATTGCATTTGTGATGCTTGTATTTTGGATAATTGGAGCTGTGCCTTTAAGAACAGGATGGAAAGAAAGCTTTAGGAGAGAGGGGGTTTGAGGTGGAGAGCAGCATGTGTGTGTGCATGTGTGTGTGTCCACCGAATGGAAGACCCAGCCTGTGTGAGCTCCCAAAAGCTCTGAACTCGATTTAATCAACATAACTCTGCAGAAAGCACCATCTTCTCGCAGGTGCCTCATCATCATCCTACATTAGCACCTTGGCTGCCTCAGGATTCTGCTGAGCTATAGAGCCTGTCACCTGTAGGTGGCCAGCAGGGGTCACTGTACTGTGCACTAGGCTGCAGGCTGGGACTGCCTTACTCTGTACAGCACCCAGCACAAATGGGCCCAGACCTCGGACAGCCCTCTACTTAGAGCTCCTGGAGCAAGGGCTGACGTGTGTTGGGAGCTGGTGACACTGTGTGACTGGACACACATGGCGGGAGAAGGGGAAGGTCACTCAGAACTGCAGACTACAAAACAGGGTTCATCTTTTAAAAAAAAAGCCTCCCAATTTTTGGTCAGTCTCATGATTTTACGTGGTCTGAGTGCTGGTGTTTGAACTTCCTGCTGAGTACTAGCAGTAGTAGTTGGCAGTTCTGGCCTTGGGGGAAGATCTGACAGGTCAATGGAGGGAGCTGTCTGCATCCTGAATTTTCACCTGCTCCTCTGACCTGGGCCATGGCCTGTCCAGGTGCTAAGTGAGCTGTTTGGAGTGCTCAGCGGGGAGGGACAGCTGGGGAAAGTCCCTTCTCCTTTGGGCCGGACAAGCTTTATGGGGAACCAGGCCGTGTTCACACCTGAATTAACACCACTTGCATTCTCTATAGCCCAGTGGATCCTAAAACAGCAAGGGGAGAAAGTATGGGTTTTGGAGACTGGAGGCTGTGCCCAGGGTGCCTTGACCAGATGCTGCCCAGTGGTGCACAGAGGCACAGAGCCCTGGGGGCTGTGCCCAATGCTGCCCATTGGTGCCCAGAGGCACAGAGCCCTGGGGGCTGTGCCCGGGGTGCATTGACCAGACGCTGCTCAGTGGTGCCCAGACAGCCGGGACCTGTGGCTGGATCCTGACTCTGTATGATTCTGTGAGAAGGACCCAGCCAGCTCCCGGGAAGTCCATGCTACTGACCTGGGTGTGCTCTGGGCATGTCCCTGACGGTGTGAGCACCAGGCACTTTGCTCTTGCTCCTCGCTGAGCCCCCCCGCCCCTCTCTCCTGCCTTGTGTGGGCAGAACTGGAACAAACATGAGGCCCCAACTCCATGTCCTGAGGAGCTGTACGGACCCTGCAGGCAAAGGGTCCTACTAGCCCGGCTCAGGTGTTGCAGTCTGAGCACCCTGCGCAGGGCCACTTCCGACAGCAGCCGTCCGGGCAGAGTATGGGGGACGTTTGCCTCATCCCTGCAGGTGGATGGAGCGCTCCCTTCGCACTACATCCCTGCACAATGTTTTTTTCTAACTGAAATGTAAGGTTATGCAGGGGTATGCAAATTATTCCCAGGTATGCATATTAACTCATGCAGAGCTTTGCATTGAATAGGGATGCAGCAACAGGTGCCTCATTTGGTGGCAGGCTGAGTTGTTGGGCTCCTTACGGACTCCTTGTGGGCGTGGCACCAGCTGGGCCTGGCAGGAGCTGGGATCACTGGGGCTTGCTAAAGGCTGGTGGCAGGAGCTGTGGAGAATGGCCAGGAACAGGGCCCCGACTCACTCAGAACCTTCGAAGGCCTGAGGAGTCTGAGCATGTCCATGTTATTGTTGATAAATTGGATAGTCAAGTGCTTGGCCACGCTTGGGTTCGTTATTTTCCTATAAAATACACTCAAGAGACCAAATAACCAGTGTCAGGCAGGTTTATGAAGATGGTACAGGGGAAAGATTCTGTACGATACCAGTCTCCGAAGAGCCGTCCTGTGCAGCGTCCTGTTACATTCACCTTACTCAGGTGTGCTCCCCAAAGCTACGCCCCTGGAGCCTTTCACACCCTGCTTGGGCAGTAGGAAAGGGTACCGCATACATCATTTAGCTAGGTGGCTTTTTGCCCTGTTTGTTTTGGTACCGTGGTGCACCCTTTGCAGTCTGAGTTATGATGCACCTTACCTTTGTTCTGAGTGTAGCCGTTTCGGGTACTAAGGGGATGAAGGCACCTCCTAGGTTTGTATGGGCAGCTCCTTTCCTGTTGTGATGAAGAAATGATCATCTGTCCTGATACCAGCAGTTTTCCTATCTATCCAAGCCAAGGCTTACTGCAGCTAATGCAAGGGTCCTGGCATACTTAGCACCAGTGTTCAGGATGATACTAAAGGTACAGGCCAATTTGGGTGTATAACTGCTAATCTAATACATAATATGTATTCTTCAGCAGGGTTTAGCTGTGTCTATTGCGGGTCGTTATCATCAGGTCACCATGTCTCCGGAACGGCTCACAAAGAGAAGCCCATTGTTATTCGGTCCAGTGCTGCAGAGAAATGCCTCTCTGGCTCTGTGGTGCGTGTGAAATCAACACAGCAAACAAGGATCTTTACTACAGAGCACTCACTGGGAGCTGGGAGCAGGAAGAAAGGGAAGGTGGAACCATGCCCCTCCCTTGCCTGGGGAGAGCCACCTCCCAGGCATGTCCCCTGCTGCCTCCTAGTACCGCTCCTCAGCTGCTCAAACCGAGAGCCCTCCATTGACCTCAGTGGGGCTGTGCTGACCTACACCAGCTGAGGAGCTGGCCCTGGCTAAGGGCTGGTCCCAGGCCCTGCTTCCTCAGTGCTGGCTGGGAGGGACAGGCAGACCCTATGGGGAACCCTCCCTCCAGAGCCCAGCCAAAGCCCCATGTGCTGGAGAGGGGGCAGCCGATGGGAAGAGGGGGTGCAGGCTTTGTGCCAGACAGTCCATGTCCTAGGGCTGGGCTCTGGCACCAGGCTGGGCTTGGACTTTCCTTTCCCCTCAGGGCCAGGGACAAGGCCAGGCTTGACAGCTCCCAGCCAAGGAGTCTGTGAGATCCAGGAGAGCCCAGCCCAGCACGGCAGCCATATTCATAGTCCCAGCTCCTGGCAAGGCCTCCTGGGTAATAGGGGGTTTATAAACAGCAGCCTAGCCCCAGGCCTGGGGGAGTCTCAGTCTGGCAACTCCAGGGGTCAGACACCCCAGCCCCCCAGGTCATGGGAATGATTTAAAAATCATGAGACTTTTAGCACTAGTAAATGTTGGGTCTTTTGCTTTGCCTTCTGGTGGCTGCGCCTTTAGCGGGTCATGTTATCCAGGTTTTCTCCACACTCACAAGCTAGAAATTTACCTTTCTGTTGTGAAAGCTGAAATTCTCATATAATCACCTGCCTCCAGGAGCAGGGGCTTTAAGAAAAACACCAAATATCCCATGACTCATGATAAAACTCAGGTGAGCTGGCAAGAGCAGTGGGCTGTGCGGGAAGCTCGGAGAGCAGCGGGCTGTGCGGGAAGCTCGGAGAGCAGCGGGCTGTGCGGAAAGCAGTGGCTGACGGAGCCCATCTCCTCCTACTTTATATATTTGTAGCTGTTCTTTCTTTGCAAAGACTTGGTGGTGGGCTTAGGGAGAGTCTGGAAGTGCCCTGGGACTGCATGCTGCTTTGCTTTCATGTGGGGCAGGTTAAACTAGTTACCCTCACGGGGGAGAGTTCAGTTCAGTCATTCCCAGGGCATATCTCTGACCAATGAGGAGTTTACCACGCTCATGTGGACCTGGGGGTGTTAGGCAGCACTGGGATCTCGCGCCTCGCTCACCATCCTTTGCATGCACCTCTTCTCAGCCAGTCAGTGCTATGCAGGGCTCAGCGGGCACAGCCCTTGTGCCAGGAAAGCTCTCACCGATGGACGTCAACAGGAGCTTCATACTGCTAGAGATCAGAACTGAGGTGCTTGGTGTGGAGGAGTTCGCTGCCAAACTAAGGTTGCCAACTGTCTAATCACACAAACCCAAACACCCTTGCCCCCCACATCCCAGATGCCATGCCCCTGCCCCGCCCCTTCTCTGAGGCCCTGCCCCCGCTCACTCCATTCCCCCTCCCTCCATCGCTCTCTCCCACCCTCACTCACTTGTGACTTGGGCTTCCTCTGCTGGCCTCCACTGCGGCAGTAAACCCGTAGGTCCTGTACACATAGTAACTGTGTCAACAACTCTGATTTTAGCAACCGAGTGGATATTTATACATGTGTAATTTTGCATTCCAGATCCTATCTATCTATCTATCCCCATCCACCCCCCCTCTATCTATCTATCACCCATGCTTATCACCATGCTGTCTGAGCAACTTAATTTCACACCATGCCATAGCACATCCAGGAGCCAGTAACCTGGGCCTCACATCATCACTGCTGGCTGAGGAGAATGCCTGTAAAGGCCAGTGACATGGCAGATGGCTCCTCTGCCATTTCCATCAAGAGCTGCCCCTCCCCAAATCTCTTGGGCAGGGGTGGGGGGGAGGAGGACTAGCCAGACACTCCAACCTCTCCGGGCAGCAAGATGCGGCAAAAGGCAGCTCTGGTGTCTCTGCTTGGAGACGGCGTCGTTAAATGCTAATGCTTTGAGCATATAAATTCGTCAGTGCATCAGAATAAACAAATAAATAAATCCAAGAGATAATAAAGCAGAGTGATGGGCCAACAACAACACCAGCCCCAATAGCTAGATACGTCGAAGGCCTTCAGGGAAAAACAGTTCCTTCCCTTGGGCATCTTGTCGCCCAACAGCCACATACAGAGGTAGGCACAAACAAATACGCACACACACACGGGGAGACAGGCGCACACACACAGAGGCACAAACACACAAGAGCCTTTGTGAACCTCCCATGGGAGTGCCAGCCTTTCTCTGGGCCTTTTCCCTCCCTTGGGCTCCCCGTGAAGCCAGCCCCAAGCTGCAGGTGGGGCACAGTGCTTAACAGCGTTGGGTGTCTCAGCAGGGTAGGGGCCCTGCGGGCGACACAGCCACAAGGGGCTCGTTAGCTAGTTAAAGGCGAGATCCATGAGCAATGACTTGCAAAGAGACATAAGAAGCCCAGGATGGTCGAATTTTACTTTATTTTTCATGTTTTTTCCCTTTTCTCCTGCTTGGTTTTTACATCAGCAGTTCGGGCCTTGTCCACACTGCTTGAAGTCTGAGCTAGATTTATTTTGGTGGCAGTGAAATCCTGCCCCTGAGAACGACACAGCCTTAGCTCGGACCCTGTGCGTACCATGCAGTCCCAGGTTACCGGCCTCATGCCATTATTCCTGCAGACCTGCTGCCTAGTTCATTGCTCAGGGCTGGCCATGGGTGGGGTGGCCCAGGCTAGAGAGCTGGGCAGGGCCGGTGGATCCTTTCGCTTTGGGAGGGAACAGAGACCCAGCAGCTTGTTGGTGTTTTGTACAGAAGTGACAGGGTGAGTTGTCAGTGCGTTGGTGCTGTTCGCTCATCCTCGCCCTGCAAAGACAGGTTGCCTTAGTTACCATGACTCACAATCACTAAATAGGTATCTCTGGGCTACAGAAACAAAGGGGGATGTGCTAAGGGCTCTGGGGAGGCCGCAGGAGGGGGGCTGGTGTGGGGCCATAGGATGGAGACAGTGAGACTGAAAGGAAGGAAAGGCAAAGCCAGCTGGATCCGGGCTGTGACGAATACCTGGCCCTGAGCTGTGCACGGACTCTGCAGGGCTGCTGGATTCCCAGGGCCAAGTCCTGCACACTCAGAATGGCCCCACCAGGGCATTGCTGCTGTTGATTATTTGGGCTGCAGCCAGAGACGGGGCTCCCAGTGTGCAAGGGTAGAAATGCCCTGCAACAAGGGGCTTGCAGTCTACACCTGTAACAAGAGACAGGCCAGATTTCCCAGCTGCGGGGCGTGAGCGGGGCAGGTCACTGTGAAACCAGCACGCTTGGTAGAAGAAGCTGCAGTCACTCTCAGTGCATGAAGCAGCCGTGTGCTGGACCCCAGCCTACCCTCTCCCTCCTGCGGTGGCAAGTTGTGCCATATCTCCTGGCCCAGCACCACCTCCCAGTCCCTCCTGACCCCAAGAGCCCATCCCCCTCCCCGCAGCCTGCCCCGAGCCCAAGTGCTGTATGGGATCCCTGGCCACTGTCCCACTCTCCGGACTCCCCCCCATGTGTCCCTTCCACCCTGCTCCAGTAGCGTGGTCCCTTCTCCTTCGTTCACCCACTACACCACTGCCCAGCTCCTGCCAGCCACCCATCTCAGCCTCACCCCTCTGTGACTGCTGTCTGGGAGCAGCCCTGGGGTCTGAGAGGGCCTGAGACGCTCTGTTAATGGGAGACTCCAAAGCAGCTCTGGCTCATGGGCCTGGACGTGGGAAATGTGAGACCTGCTTGACTGAACCAGCCCCTCGGAGCAGGGCGCGGAGCCCATCCTACGCTATCCACAGACAGTCCGGAGCATAGCTAGGCAGGGAGCTCACACTGGCCCCCAAGGAGACACAGGACAGACTGACAGATCTCTCCTGCCTCGAACGGCTCCATCTCATCTGGGCTAGCCCATCACAGATGGGGGTGTGTCGGGGGGAGGGATGGTTCCAGAAGCACCTAAGGGAGTTAGGCATGGAATTTCCTTAGCATTTGAAAATCTGACCCCTAGATCCCTATTGGCACTGGGCTGGCTATGGCAGCTGTGCATGCAAACGAGATGTTTTCAGGAGCCTGAGCAGGCTCGGCTGGAGCTGGGCGCAGGAGTGGTTGCTGAGCCCTCTCCTCTCAAGCGGCCACTAGCCATTATAACCTCATGTGGCTGCACAGAGTCCAAGGCCAGAAGGGAGCACTGTGATCATCCCGTCTGACCTCCTGCATCTCACAGGCCTGGGCACGTCCCTCAATTCATCCCTCTTGGAACTGGAGCATCCCCACTGAGTTAGAGATTTCCAGAGACAGAAAATCCAGCCCAGGCCTTGGGAAATTGCTCCAGTGAGTCTGAATTTGTCTGGCTTCAGCTTCCAACCACTAGATCTTGTGATCTCGTTGTCTGCTAGATTGAAGAGCCCTCTAGTATCAAGTTTTTGTTCCTCATGCAGTTACTTATAGAGGCAGATCAAGTCACCCCTTAACCTTCCCTTTGTTAAACTACACAGATCGCTTTCCTTGAGTCTCACTGTACGGCAGGTTTTCCAGGCCTTTGAGCATTCCTGTGGCTCTTCTCTGGTGCTGGAACTAGGGGTGCTGGGGGGGGCGAGGGGGGTTGGCTCCAAGTAGTAATAGCAAACACCGAATACGTGCTTTCCATGGTATCGATCAGCATCACCCCCCACTATAAAAGTTCCAGCACCCCTGGAACCTTCTTGAATTTATCACCATCCTTCTTCAATTGTGGACATCCCCCATGACCTGCCAAGGACAAGGCTCCATGTTGGCTCCTTCCCCCTAACCTGACCTCTTAATGTGACCTATCGGCCCTAGCTGGGCAGACCAGTTCCCCCCCGCAGGTTGGCATATGGGCTGGCTGCTCAAAGAAGCCCCAGGGTGATACTCTAGCGTGAGCTCATGAGGAAGGCCCTTGGCAGAGGGAAGTGGCCTGCTTGGTGGTAGTTTGTCTGCAGCTCCACAGGCCTGCTCTGCTAGGGGTTCATGCAGAACCCAGCTTGTGTGTGAGACAAAGCAATCCTGCGATTCTCCCCAGGACGTTCGCTGTGGGGAGCTGGGCTCCCCTGGTTTAGCCACGTGTCCGGTTTTGACGGCTGGGAAGTGGATGGAGCAGGATGCTGTGCCCTGCAGTGGGTGGGCGGAGAGGGCCTGCTCTGCCTGCTCTCTGGCAGTGGGAGCTCAGCGTTCAGCTTTGGGCTCTCTCCTCATTCCTGAGCAAGATGCCTGGGACCCACAAGCTGTGGGAAAAGCAAGCGGCCAGGTGAGGAAGGTTCTTCAGTCGCTCCTGGGCAGCCTCAGTGCTAGTCCTGAGGCTGAGAGTGCAGCCTGTGTGGGGACGCTGCCCTCTGCATGACCACAAAAGGGTGAAAATCCTGCTGAGCCCATGGGCTTCATTTCCCTTTGCATTGCTTGGCAGCTCTGGGGTGTCCCGGGCGGCGTGCACACATCACTGCTGTCCACTAGCTGCGTGGGGGGAAGAACTGGTGCCCTCCTGTTTCATAACACGCCCTCTCCTGCCCCCACGCATGTTGCGTCCCTAGCCCAGCCAGGCCAGGCAAGGGCTCCCAGGGCCTGTCATGCTCTGTCCAGCAGAGGGCAGTGCGGCACAGACACGGACAGCACACACGGGCTGCTGTCAAGGCTGCTTCCCAGCCAGCCTCCATACAGGTGTCAGGCAGTGGGGCCCAGGGCTGCCGAGAGCGGGTTCGGGCCCAGATGAAAAAAATTTTTGGGCCCCCCAGCAAGGGCGGACTGGCTAAACAGGGCCGAAACAAGGGGGGGAGCCGGGCCCTGGTAATTTGTACCGGCTTTCTCCCCCCCCCCCCCGTCGGCCCTGGTCCCCACTTGGCCTTCCACCTGGCACAGGTGCTTGTGCTGGCAACCACGTGTCCCCGGGCGCCTCACCGAGATGGCAGCTGTTCACCCCCCTTCCTGGTAGCCTGACACTGGGCCAGAGCCCCAGGGTGTAAATCAGCGTTGACATCCAAGGCACTATGCCACTTTACGCCCACTGAGGCTCTGGCCCCCAGTCTTTAATCACAAGGTGGGGTGGCGAGAGAGGCTGGACTAGAGAGCAGGGGGAAAAGGTACCACAAAGGGGCACGGCCCAGTGGCCAGAGAGCTGACCTGAAAGTCACCCTGGCTCAGGGCCATGCTCTGCTACAGACGGCCTGTATGACCTGGGGCTACCCACTCTGGGCTCCAGGTCCCACCTTCTGGTGGGGACCAGCCCTCCCTGCCCCCCAGGTCCCACCTTCCTGTGGGGACCAGCCCTCCCTGCCTCCCCCAGGCCCTACCTTCACATGAAACGTCAACAGGGTTGGAATAAATCACATAACAACAAACTGCCCAGCCCCTGACCTTGAGAGGTGGCAGTCTGCTTCCTCTTGGCTCTGCTAACAAGATCCTTAGCCATGCAGGGCTATGCCTCTGGCCACAACTGATTCCTTTAGGATTATTACTAGAGGCTGGTTTGGCAAGAGTCAAGCCCCGGGCAGACGGAGCCAGGAGAGGTTGGTTTGACCGTCTTTGGGTGTTTTCCCACCTGTTTGGATCCTTGTAACAGCCCATGCATTCGTCTGCTTAGCCTGTCCACTCCCACCCTCTCTGGGGCTACCCCGGCTGGCCCCTTCTTCTGTCGCTCAGGCTTGGCTTCAGAATGAGCTGTTGGAAATAGGTGTTTGAGTAACACCAGTGTCCCCCTCAAGGGCTTAAACAGGGCGCAGTAAACCTCCCCCCCCATCCCGCCACTCAGGGCAGTGCGCTGCCCCTCTGGGGCTGGCTGGACTGCAGCACAGAGGTTGCTGGGCCCGCTGCAGCCTCAGCTAAGGGAGGGTTGTGCTGTGAGACCCAGATGCTGGTTCCAAGCTCTGCTCTTGGCACTTGCTGGAAGGGATGGGAAGAGCCGCTGGCTCTTTGCTGGCACCTGCCTACAGCTCAGTGATGGCTGTCTGGCCAATTGGGCTTGAATAATTTAGGCCCTTGATCAGACTGAGTTCAGTAACTGGGAAACTTGAGCCTGTGAGAATGGGCTGATTGTGTCACACGGGGGGTAATGCAGTTAATTTATGGCTGCCTCTGTGTTTGTTTAATATTATCCATTTCCCGTCTAAGCCCCAGCTGCTTCTGGATACACTGTCTGGCAAGCAAATTGGATTCGCTTGCACTGAAATACTGAATTCTGTGCAGGAGACTCATCTATAAATGAGCCAGTCCCAGCCCCTGAGAATGACTCTGTCAATCCAGTTCGTCCCTTTCAGAGTGACCTGAATACAAATCCTCCTTCCTGCTGAACCTCAGAGCACTCCCAGCCTCCCGGCAGAACAAAGCCAGTTCTCCTTCCGCCAGGGGAGGCAGAGCTCAGAGCCGCTGAACCAACGAGCCTCTCTCCCGACTAGGCTCAGCAGGGGCAGTCTGGGCCTTGATGAGAGAAAAAAACAGTAACAGGATCAAAACCCACCACCAGGGCTAAACAAAAGAGTAAGAGGTGGTTAGAGACAACTAGATGTCCTTTCAGATGGGAAATCAAATCCTCCCGAGGAAAATAGAAAGGAACGTAAACTCTGTCAAGTCAAGTGTAGCAGTATAATCAGGCAGGCCAAAAAAACATTGGCAGAGCAACTAGCACTAGACACAAAACCAAACAATAATTTTTTTAAGTACATCAGAAGCAGGAAGCTGCCAAACAATCCGAGAGGCCACTTGCTGCACAATCGAGGTGCTAAAGGAGCACTCTCAAGGAAAACCAGGCTGTTGCGGAGAAGCTAATTCAATTTTTTGCATCAGTCTTCACTGCAGAGAACAGGAGGGAGATCTCCACACCTGAGCCATTCTTTTTAGGTGACAAGTCTGAGGAACTGTCCCAGACTGAGGTGTCATTAGAGGAGGTTTTGGAACAAATTAATACATTAAACAGTAATAAGTCATCGGGAGCAGATGGTATTCACCCAAAAGTTCTGAAGGAACTCAAATGTGAACTTCCAGAACTACTAACTGGGGTATGTAGCCTATCATTTCAATGACCCAGTGTGGCCATTCTTATGTTCTTATGGTGAGGACAGTTTGAGCCTAGGCTCAGCAGGGACAGTTTGGGCCTTGGAGAAAATGGGAGGCAGGCCCTCAGCATCTCCACAGAGAGAATTATCTCATACATTTTATATCTGAGCAGAGCCCCAGATGCATGGGGTGCTGGTCACACACATAGGAGCACAGAATTTAGTAGCAAACAGCTCACAGTACAGCAATGGCTCCCAAACTGCAGGGTGAACTCTGGAGGAACATTTGGGGGTCTTGCGGCTGGGCCCAGGCCAGTCCCCATGGGGGATGGGGAGGAAGCACTGCGCTTCCAGCCCTGCTCTGTCCCCAGACTAGCTCCAACCGCAGCCTCATTCCTCCCCCAACCCCATTCAGACCCCAGTCCTGCTCCACCCCCAGCCTCAGCTCCACCCCAGCTCCTCCCCCACCCCACCTTCAACCCAAGCTCTGCTGCTGAGGAAGCCTTGGCTGTGCAGTGATGGTAAAGAGGGGGGACACGACTGGAAAAGTTTGTGCCCCACTGAGTACAGGCAGCCTCTGGCTGGGACTTCCTAACTTCTGAGTGTTTGACCCTGCAACTGGAACATTCATTTAACATAACTGTTAAACGTCATTTCCTAGTTATTTTAGAAAACTGAATAAACAGAAATTCCATCACATTGAACCATATTGACCCCCACACAGATCATCAGCAGGGTTTGGACTTTAGATCCACAGCACAGGCCTCTCTCACTTGAGCTAATGGAGTAGCTGGCAGCAATAGAAGACTATCATCTTCTCTGTGGCCCTGCCACTAGAGCAGTGGTTCCCAAACGGGTTCGTGAACCCCTGGGGGTTCGCAAAATGTTACAGGGGGTTCTTGGGAAAACATTCCCTAATGGCAGACAGAGCTGTCCATAGGGACCCCAGGCAGCACGGGACCAGCAGCACGGAGCCTCTAGACTTCCAAGAGCTAAGCAGCTCAATTTATAATTATAAATTAGAATTTAATTTATAATGTATATCACACTGAGGAGATTTAAACTTCAAAACTCCTTATAAGAAATGGAAAGGGAGGTGGATTTTTTTTTGCTGTTTTTAAAATAAATAAGCAGCTAGTATTGTTTTTAAAATTATTATGAAGAACTAGTATGAGCTTTGTTGTAACGTGCGCTGTTTTCCTGGACTGCTCAAGACCTGAATGCTTGTGTAGGAGGAACTCTTTGAGTTGGCTTCTTAAATACCTTCATGCTGTTTCACATCTGATCCTCCTTGATGAAACATAGGAGCCTTGTTTTATAACAGGCTTATTCAAAGTGATACAAGCTACGAAAGTGAGATCTTGGAAGAGTGTTGCCATTTTCATAATGTAATAAAAATACTGTAATGATAAATAATAATTAATAATAGTGTGTAATAAGCATGTCATAAAAACACATTTTATATTTCCAAGATCACTGCTTTTATAATTTATACTCAGGTAAAGGAGAAAATCCCTGGAAATAGACATTTTTAGGAGGGGGTTCGTGAGACTAGACATTTTAGTGAAAGGGGTTCACAGGTTATTAAAGTTTGGGAACCACTGCACTAGAGGGAGGGTAAAGACAGGTAGACCGTGGATTTCACAGCTCTTTGCTAGACAGCTGAGGAATGGTGAGACTCATCGAGACTAGGTTCAATTCCAGATTCTGGAGGGGAATGTGCTGTAGTGATTACAGAAGTTTCTGCCCCTGTGTCCCCAGATTCTCCCTGCCCCCTTCTGTCCCATCCTGTCCATGTTCCCCTCACTGCTCCTAGCCTTTCCCGAATGGCTTGTGCGTTTCAGCACTCCCCCATACCTATCCAACCCCTCTCCTCGCTTATTCCTATCCTACCACCCACCTGTCTTCTGTTGTCCTCCCTGCAACTCTGCTACCCCCAGGCTCCCATCCCTTCCTCCCTTTGATCTCCTGCCCTTCAGCCCAGCATCTCATCTTCCTCCCCGGCTCTCTTCCTCACCCCTCTGCATTCTAGCCAGGCAGCCTCAATCTCCATATGCCACCTCGGCACCAGCTGGAGAGCATGGAGAGCACAGGAGAGAGGCGCCCTGCTCTAAGTCCTGCTCTGACCTTACATATATATTTCATTACCTAGTCATCTTCTAACATAACTATTCTAAAATCATTGGGGCATAACAGACTCCAAAGAATCTACTCATGCCTCTTATCACACATGAAAAGAAAACAAGCAAGATAGCAATGTAAAAGTGGAGAAACAACAAATCTTGTTCCTGAATTCAGAAACCCATCCAACCCCTCCTGCTCCAGGGCTGGCTCTATAGGCAGGGAGCTAACCAAGGAACTACAGCTCCCAGGGCCCCCGGTTGGTTCTCAGCTCCCATGCTGGCTCCCTGCCACCCCTGCAAATGGGCTGCCCCAAGTACCTGCTTGCTTTGCTGGTGCCTAGAGCCGCCCCTGGGACTGGGGCCAGTACAGACCCCTGGGGGACACCACTAGTTACCTCTCTCCATTCTGAAAACTGACCATTTATCCCTATTCTTTGTTTCCTATCTTTTAACCAGTTACCAATCCAGGCATGATATGGATGGTTCATTTCCCCACATTGCCTTTTGTTTGTCCTAGGAACTGTGTTACCTCTTTACCTTTTAACAGGTGATTGGTAACTTCCTGCCATTCAATGCCAAGACTGACATTCCTTGACCTCCACCCTTCTGCAACATTGGTTTCTGTAAATACAGATAAAATGCTTATTAATCCTTTTCTGCCTAATGTAGTAGTTTTCAATACACAACAATGCTAGCAACAAGACAAATAACACACAACAAAACATAAAACGCAAAACACAATTTTGGTCACCAATGTTTATAAAAAGGATGTGGAGAAACTGGAAAGGATCCAACAAAGATGATCAAAGGGCTGGAATGCAGCCATACGAGCAAAGGCTGAAGGAAGTGGGTATGTTTAGTTTGGAAAAGAGGAGAGTGGGGGGGACATGATAGCTGTCTTCAAATACTTGGAAGGCTGCCATAAAAAAGATGGAGAAATGTTCTCTTTTGCCACACAGAGGGCAGGACAAGAGGCAATGGATTCAAACTTCAGCAGAGCAGATTTAGATTAAATCTCAGGAAAAACTTCCTAACTGTTAGGACAATGGAACAGACTGCCTAGGGAGGTTGTGGAAGGTGCTGTGCTGGAGGTTTTCCAAAGAAGTCTGGAGCCATCTGTCTGGGATGGTTTAGACACAATGAATGCTGCATCTTGGCAGAGGATTTGACTAGATGACCCTTGTGGTCCCTTCTAACCCCGTGATTCTATGTTTCTTATCTTGGCAGCACAGCTCCCCTGACGGGGCTCCGCCCCCAGCTGAGATAGTTCACCCTTCTGATTGGCTAATAATTGACCAGGAAACTCGGGAGCAAACCTTGCCAGGCTTGGAATCTCCTGGTGTTCCAAGGAGAGACGAATCTCTGTCTCACGGGAAATGCTGACATTTCCACATTGATCTTCCCCGCAAAATGGGACAAAAACAGTGAAATGGTGAAAAACTTTGCAGAATGAAAAGTTCTGAAAGATTTCAACTCAGAAATGTTGAAATGAAAAATTTAGACATTTGTGATGGAAACAGAATGTTTTGTTTTGAATTTTCCAGTTGAAAAATTGGAAATTTTTGTCACAATCAACATTTTCCCTTGGAAATGTTTGATTGTGATGAACCTCCTTATTGTGACAGTCCATTATAATTTGAGTGCACCCGCCGCAAGTGCTTTACAGAGCCAAGAAAAGCCACAGTCCCAGCCTCGGAGAGCTCACAGTGCAGCTTTGGATGCAATTCACTGGGTGAGATTAACATTAGAGGAGCTGATTCTGCCCTGGGGAGGTGTAGCATTCAGCAGAATGTAGGTCTCGTTTGCTGCAGTGTATGCAGGCCTTGCCTTTGCTGAAACACAAAGAAGAACTCCCAGTCTAGGAAAAGGGATACAGCTGAATGAATCTTCTTGATAAGAGAGACAAGGTGGGGGAGGGAATTTCCGTCAGGGAGAGAGACAAACTTTCCCAGACCTGAAGAAGAGCTTGTGTAAGCTCGAAAGCTTGTTTCTTTCACCAGCAGAAGTTAGCCCAATAAAAGATATTCCCTCCCCCACCTTGTCTCTCTAATGTCCTGGGACTGACAAGGCTACAACAACTCTCCTTGATAAGACTGAGCTGGGCTGCGGGTGTGAAGGCAGCATGTGACCCTGGCACTCTTCCTTGCAACACCAATAACCAGGCTGGAGTCGCTGGATAGCTCTTCCTGCAGATTCAGTATGTATGTCCATGGGGACCCTACTCACAGCACACATGCACACCCACCCACCCAGGCATGTGTTTGTGCACGCGCGCACCCCCCCACACACCCACCAGTGTCAAGCAGAGCAACACCCTAGCAAAATAAACGACAGAAACACTTGACAATAGCTGGGTAATTCTTTGGGGCAGTCTGAGGGGGGGCCCATTCTACAAACAATCCAGAGGAGTGCCTAGTAATTAACTACCAAGGAACTGATTTACTCAGCAATTAAATCACTGACTATTTAAATACAAGAATTTACCAATTACGTTGACTGCTAATTAAGAACAGAACAGTCACTTACTACATCGCAGATAAATTGCTCAGCGTTTTTATATGGCATATTGCATATTGCTTATATGGCAGATAAATTCTTTGCTGTTCTTAAGCAATGACATTACACCCTGTAATAAATGTATTTGTGCTGATGCCACATCCCCATATAATTTAATGACTATGAAAACCCCAGGGAAAGTGACAACGCACAAAGAAGAATCCCATGCACCGACTGAACTGTATGAGACACTGATAGCTGGACCCCCTCTCCCAGGTAGGGGGAGCTCTAGCTGTCATCCCCCAGTGTGGGGGCTATAGCTGTGAGCCCTGCACCGAGCTGACAGCCAACGGGGGCTGTAAGTAATGCAGTGTCTACATGGACACTGCGTCCCCTCACTACATCAACCTAAGTGCTCCGCCCCTCATGGGGGTGGAGTTATTTAAATCGATGTAGTGGGTGATTTACATCGGCAGGAGCACCATTGCAGTGTAGACACTTAGAGTTAGGTGGACGTAAGCGGCCTTACGTCAACTAACTCTGTAGTGTAGACCAGGCCTAAGTGTCTGGAAATCATCCCCACAGGTGGGAAGTCAGGAGGGCAGAGAGGAGCCAGGGCAGGAATTTCACAGCCACACAGACCCTGGGATCAGCAGGAAGGGAACTCCCAGATGGGCAGAGGCGGTAGGCAGATGCCCGGAGTTCCCAGAGTTCCCTTTGTTTGCACTGTAAAGGGGAAGCAGCATCCATCCATAAGGGAGTTGGTTGAACCAGTCAGGATCGTGCCATGGAGAGCTGTCAGTCTCCAGGTCGACCCCAAACGTCATGGAACCATGTCCTGGTGCACGTCAGGGGGACTTCCATAGCACCACAGCAATGGTGGGAGGGCTGCACAGAGGAAGTGCTTTGCTGTGTGTGCCCCTTGGTATCTCCCCTTTTCTGAGCAGCTCAGTGAGCAGGGGTGTGTGTGTGTGTGTGTGTGTGTGTGTGTGTGAGAGAGAGAGAGAGAGACCGTTTGTGCATGTGCACACGCCTGTGTGTCAGGATCACTTCTTGGCATGAGGTATCCCCAAGAAATATTGATTGATCCTCAGTTGTGCTAAGTAACCAGAAGGAAGCTCACGCCCTGTATTAGTGATTAAACATGCCCAGTGAATTGCTAACCCACAATAAGGGAGCCTTACTCAGCATCGTTAAATACAGGGCTTCTGGGGGTTTCTTCTCACTCATTAGAAATGACTAAGGAATATTTGTCTGTGAGGGGGCAGGCCAGTGGCGCATGGAGCACAAGCAAAGGCTGCCAAAAGCAGGGTCCTGGGCCTATGAAATGAATCACTCACTAGGTCCCTTTTCTGAGATTACCCACACCTACATGCACACACCCCACTCTATCTGAAATTACACACACACACACACACACGCATGCATGCACAGGCATATACACACACCACTACCTCTATCTGACATTACATGCACACACACGCATGCAGGTGCAGATGGCGTTTGTTCCTCTCAAGCTGATGAAATTTGCTGCCATGGTGAGCCCAGACCGTCCTGGCAGGTGCCATGGAGCCATGCAGGCAGTCTCTGGCTTGCCCCACAATCTCCCGTAGGTGACTGTGTTGGGTGTGTCCCATGGGGGTTGTTACCTGTCTGGTGCTGTGCCATGGTGTCACCATCACACAGACACGCCTTTTGTACCAACATCCCAAACTGCTCTTTGCTGCACAGCACGTGAGCCCCAGGGATGTGCAGCCCGAAGAGATTTCCCAAGCTTGCACACAGAGAATTGCCTGGATGGACTCTAGGCTCCCTGGGGGTCCTGGCACCAGCTGTGCATGTGGGTGGTTCTGGCAAATGGGGGACCCCTCCTGTGACTTCTTTTGTGGAGGTGGAGTTTATTAGAGACCCTTTTGAGATCAGGCCCCATTGCCACAGGCATACACAGACCCCGGGTAAGAGGCAGCCCCAGCCCCAAAGGGTTTGCAGTCATATCAGGCAAATGGTGCGGGTGGGACAAACAGTCACAGAGGGTGTCCAGCAAACGAAGCCGGGAATGACCTGGATCTCCTCCATCCCAAAGCAGGGCCCTGCCTCCACCTGGATGAACATTTCCCTACAGAGGTTTTCATCAGAAAATGTGTGTTTGTCAAAATTTTCTGTGGAGAAATGTCCATTTGGGAAAAATGGTTTGATGTTATGAAGAGACCTTTTGAACTGTGGTGGTTACTTTGGAATGTTGATGCAAATCAAAACAGTCTGGTACATGTCAATGGTTAGTTTCAACATTTAGTGTTGAACTGTTCAGATGTCAAGTTCTGATTGATAAAGGGGACAATTTTGAACTGTTCAGGTGTCTCATTGCGACTGGCAAAGGGGATGGTTTTGAACTGTTCAGCTGTCTCATTCTGGTTGACAAAGAGGACAGATTTCATTTCAATGTTTCCACTGAGGGAGAGCTCAGTGGTTTGAGCATTGGCCTGCTAAATCCAGGGTTGTGAGTTCAATCCTTGAGGAGGCCACTTCGGGATCTAGGGCAAATAATACTTGATCCTGCTATTGAAGGCGGGGGGCTGGACTCAATGACTTTTCAGGGTCCCTTCCAGCTCTATGAGATAGATATATCTCCAAATAACTTTTTTTTGAACTTCTCATTCCATGAAAATTTTAAACAGAAATAACACCCCTGGGAGAGAAGCTGACATAGCAGGGTTACAGCATAGGCGTGCGCACGGGGTGTGCCGGGTGTGCCCGGGCACACCCTAATGCCCATGGGCCGGATCCGGATCTGGCCCCTCCGGGCTTTGGATCCGGCCCGCGGGATTTGCCCCCCGTGGTGCTGCAGGCCCCGCGCTGCTTTCAGAAGCGGCCATCAGGGCACCATGTCCCTGGGGCCGGGGGGGGGGGGGGGTCCAGGCACCGCCTCCCGAAGCTCCCATTGGCTGGGAATGGGGAACCGCGGCCAATGGGAGCTTCAGGGGAGGTACCTGGAGGCGTGGCAAGGGCAGCGTGCAGAGCCCTGTGCCGCCCCTCCCCTCCCCCAGGGCTGCGCGGGGACGTGGTGAGCGGCACGGCGTGGGGCCCTGGCAGGCAGGGAGTGTGCCGCTGTGGGTAAGCGGCGCCGGGCTGGGCCACAGCCTGAACCCCTCCAGCACCCCAACTCCCTGTCCTAAGCCCCCTGCCACATCCTGCACCCCAATCCCTGCCCTGAGCCCCCTCCTGCACTCCGCACCCCTCCTGCACCCCAACCCCCTTCCCTGAACCCTCTCATGCACCCTACACCCCCTCCTCTGTCCCAATCCTTTGCCCTGAGCCCCTTCCTGCACACAGCACCCCCTCCCACACCCCGCATTCCCTCCTACACCCCGCCCTTTATGACGTTCGCCTTTAAAAAAAAATTCCCTGGGTGCACACCCTAATGAAATGTGCTACACATGCCTATGGGTTACAGGTAGATCACAGTAAGGCTGATATGGTCGTCACCATTCCTGCCCCAACAGACAAGGAAGGGGCACACGGTTTCCTTGGAATAGGGAACTAGATAGAGAAATTTGTGCCTAATTTAGCTGCCCGAAACAGCAGCTTGTGAGTGCTGCAGTGCAGATGCCCAGTGGACATAGGATGCAAATCTTAATAAAGAGTTTGAAAAACTGAAGGAGTTAATAAAGATGCCTCAGTCCAGAGATAGTAGGATACTAAGTTGTCCAAGGAGGGCATTGGCACAGTCCTCTTTACAACAGTTGGGTCAGAAGTGGAGGCCCATGTCACATGGATCACGGGCAGTCACCAAAACTGAGTGTCATTCGCTCAGATGGAACAGGAGGCTTTGGACAAGTTTAATCATTAATGTCTTTATTTAGGAGAGGCCTGTGTTAGCTGAAGCTGACCACAAACCACTTGTTGCTGAGGCCAAAAGGGGCCTGGCAAACATGGCTACGAGAATGCAGAGGTCATTTCTGCAGCTACAAATGCACGATTTTCAAATCCAGTACAAACTGAGGACAGATTTGGTGGCTGCAGACACCCGCTGTAAAGCCCTGTAGTGCAGTGGAGCAAAGGCCAGAGCTGGATTTTGTGCATCAGTCTGATAAAAGATCCTGTCTCAGTCTCGGGTGAATCGTGGACTGTGATTGCCAGAGCTACGACGCAGGACGAAACCCTGCAGAAAGCGCAATTAGCACAGGGTGGCTGGGGCAGCTGAAGAGGAATCTCTCCGTACTACATGGTGATTCCTAAGGGGTTAGAGAAACAATTGTTAAGAGGCCGCAGGAAAGTCACGTAGGGACTGCAATTGCCAGAGACATTTTATACTGGCCTCAAATGAAATGACATTGAGGAAGCTGTCAAGGTTTGTGACTTAGACCAAAAATACTGGCCAAGCCCAGCAAGAGAGCCCATGCTGGTGGCAGAGGGAAACCTGCCCCCTTGGAGCAAAGTAGGCCTAGATTTATTTACGTTGGCTGGATAAACAATGTACGTGTCCTAGACTGTCATACTCACTTCCCCGAGACAGCCTCAGTAGAACATACTGCCGCTAAGCAGGTGACTGGACAGATCCAATCTAGTGCTGCTAGCCCTGCTACGCTTGACATAGTGGTGTTTGACAATGGACCATGCTTTAGGAAGCTGGTGAGGAGCCCGATGATAACCAAGACTTGGAGTCCTGTGGCACCTTTAAGACTAACAGATATATTGGAGCATAAGCTTTCGTGGGTGAATGCCCACTTCGTCGGATGCATGCATTCACCCACGAAAGCTTATGCTCCAATACATCTGTTAGTCTTAAAGGTGCCACATGACTCTCTGTTGCTTTTTACAGATCCAGACTAACATGGCTACCCCTCTGATACAAGACTTGGAGGTTTGCAAGACCTGGGTCAGTCTGGCCAATACAAAAGTGCTCAAAAATCACAAGTCAGGTCACCCCAAAATCTTGAGATTTAAAAAAATCATCAGTGGTGGGTGGGTTCCTTTGCCTTTTGGTCTCTGAGCCTTCAGGAGCCACATTTTCCAGCTTTGCTCTGCCAGGGCCAACACTGAGTTTGCTTTCAATGGAAGTTGAGATTCCCACGTATTCCCCTGACTCCAGGAGCTGGGGCTTTAAGTAAAACATGAGACTCATGATAAAATCATGAGAGTGGCAACAATGGACTGAGGTTCATCACGTCTGAAGAAAAACTGGAAACAGCATGGGCCCAAATTCGGTGCAGGTTTCAGAGGGGCACATGGCCCCCTGGCTGCTTTGCCCAACTTACTCTCAGCCGCTGGGGAATCCCAGGGGAACAATCTTCCCATGCCATGTTCTTGCATCACACCAGCCCCAGCCCTAGGCACAGCATCACTCACACCATTCCCTGCCTCCATTAGAAGCCACCCGGGCAGGAGGCAGCATGGAGATAAAAACTAATCAGGTGTTTTCCCAACTTCGCCAGCCCTCCCCAAGCCCAGTCAGGCTCCGAGCAAACTTTAGCTCTGCTCCTGTCTCCTCCAGTGCACTCGCCCATTAGCCTCCTCGGAGTCACAGCCGTCTCCTGCCCCCGGGGCATTCCCACCACTGCTAGCAGGGGGTGCATGTGCCTCTCACGCTGACGGCAACTCGTGGGGCACCAGACATCACACCAAGTGCAGTCCCTCCGGACAGATGGCTCCCTTGCAACACAATCATCTGCTCCCCGTGTAATCTGCCATTGCCTCTGCTTTGCTGTCAGCAGGGCTGAGTGTGCTCCTGTCAGTCAAGCTGGAGCTCCTGATTTTC
This sequence comes from Chrysemys picta bellii, assembly GCF_011386835.1. NCBI lineage: Eukaryota > Metazoa > Chordata > Testudines > Emydidae > Chrysemys > Chrysemys picta. The sequence continues at coordinate 2,319,095 of NC_088815.1, read as the reverse complement.
GGTCTAGGGAATGGTGTCCTGGAGTCACTTTTCCCACGGTATGCGGGATCCTGAGCCCCTCCAGGCAGTGCAGCAAGCTGAGTTCAGAAATCCCTCCAAACCCGGGACTGACCCAGGGGAATTGTGAGCCTTGGCCGCTCTCTGGTAGGGACATGGCACAGCGCCCTGCCCAGCCAGCACGCTAATTAGGATATTTTAATTATTGAGGTCCTTGTTCTAATTGTGCTCCTGGGTTTCCATTGTGCTTAGGTGGCATCTGCTTGTCACAGCCTGCATTTTCCAGAGGGATCAGAAGTGTGCACTTGGCTTTCCTCCAAGCATCTCCTCCAGCTAGCCACATGGATCCTGTGTGGAGAAACTGGCCCAAAGGGGCTGAGGGGGGCCGGGAGATTCCCCTCTTCCCCCTGACACTAGCGGTGTAGGAGGAGAGCAGGACACTTCAAAGGCCTGGTGCCTCTGGGCTTCTCAATGCCTGGCACTGGGCCATCACTTTCTGCCATGCTCACGTCTGAGCCTTAAACAATGTACTGGAGAATCCTGGGGAAGCCCCGCTCAGCCAGGGGCGGCTCAGGGCATGAGCATGGTGTGATGTCCAGTCTGCACAGGTCTCCAGGATAGGGTTGGCCAACTTTCTAATTGCACAAAACCGAACACCCTAGTCCTGACCCTTCCCTGAGGCCCTGCCCCACCCCTTTCCTGAGGCCCCGTCCCCCGCTCACTACATTCCCCCTCTCTCAGTGGCTCGTTCTCCCCCACCCTCACTCACATTCAATGGGCTGGGGCAGGAGGTTGGGGTGCAGGAGGGGGTGAGGGCTCCGGCTGGGGGTGCGGGCTCTGGCGTGGGGCCAGGGATGAGGGGTTTGGAGTGCAGGAGGGGGCTCCAGGCTGGGGGGTGGGGCCAAGGGATTTGGAGTGCGGGAAGGGGCTGTGGGTTGGGGTGCAGGAGGAGGTACGGGCTCTGGCTGAGGGTGCAGGCTCTGGGGTGGAACTGGGGATGATGAGTTCAGGATGTGGGTCCTGGGCTGGGGCAGGGGGTTGGGGCTCAGGGCTGGGGCGTGGGCTTACCTCAGTCAGCTCCCGGTCAGCAATACAGCGGGGCTAAGACAGGCTCCCTGCCTGTCCTGGCTCCGCGCTGTGCCCTGGAAGGGGCCAGCAGGTCCGGCTCCTGGGCAGGGACAGGAGGCTCTGTGCACTGCTCTCACCTGCAGTCACCACTCCCCGAGCTCCCATTGGCCAGAGCTGGTGCTTGGGGCGAGGGGCAGCACATGGAGCCCCGTGGCCCCCCCACCTAGGAGCCGGACCTGCTGGCTGCTTCCAGGGTGCAGCGTGGAGTCAGGACAGGTAGGGACTAGCCTGTCTTAGCTCCGCAGCACCGCTGACCGGACGTTTAACGGCCTGGTCAGTGGTGCTGACTGGAGCCCCCAGGGTCCCTTTTCGACCGGGCGTTCTGGGGTGTGTGTGTGTGTGTGCGCATGTAGGGTATATATGTGTGGTGTTTGTGTGTGTGGTGTGTCTGTGTGTGCATATGGGGTGTGTACATGTCATGTTTGTGTGTGTGTGTCTGTCTGTGCCTGTGGGTGCATGTGGAGTGTGTACGTGTGGTGTGGGTGTGGGTGTGGGTGTCTGTCTGTACATGCGTGTGCAGGAGGAGTGTGCTGCTCACACGGGCGGCTGAGGACTACGTGCCAGAAGCTGGCTGGGAGGCAGTGCCATATAGGCCCGGCAGTGGCCACACGCCATGAGGTGCCTCATCATTGATGTGCCCTGTAGGGTAACCAGATGTCCCAATTTTATAGGGACAGTCCCGACATTCGGGCCTTATGCAGGTGTCTATTACTCCTAGGGTGACCAGACAGCAAGTGTGAAAAATCAGGACAGAGCATGGGGTAATAGGAGCCCATATAAGAAAATGCCCCAAATATCGGGACTGTCCCTATAAAATCGGGATATCTGGTCACCCTAATTACTCTCCAGCCCCATCCTGATTTTTCACACCTGCTGTCTGGTCACCTACTGAGCTGTGACACGTGCTAACTTCTCTGCATAAACTGGAAGAGTGAAGCTGGGCCCAGGCTCCCCCAAAGGGCAGGGGCCTGCTGGGGGCCTGCTGCTCTAGTGCCTGTTTCCAGTCCCTCAGCCTTCGGGGTTGCATAAGGCTCCTTACAAATCCCCCTGGGCAGCGGGCCCCAGCAAGGAGGTCTGTGGTGCGTGATGTGCTGGCCCCACCAGGCTGGCTCGGGCTGTGCCCCTAAAGCATGTTGCCAACTCTGGCTGTTTCTGCGCAGTGACAGGATGTGGCCGATCCGGGGCCAGACCACGGTGACATGAGAAACTCCAGCCCCCTTGGGAATGTCAGTCCTGCCTGTGGGAAAACCCCCTCTGTTGGCTGCTGCTCCACTGCCCCACCTCCTAGCGAAGGGCAGCTAGTTGGGGTCAAAGTGAAGGACACAGGCCTTGGGTATCACCGTGCTAAAGGCAATAGAAACAGACAGATTGACCCCGGAAACCTCAACCTCCCAAATCTGCCCCCCCACCCCAGGCTTTAGTGCTGGGCAGTGCAGATCTGGCAGATACGCAGTTGGCAGCGCTGCCGCGGCTCTGGCTACTCAAGATTTCCAATGTCTTTCTGTCCATCTACAAAAACAACAAGGAGTCTGGTGGCACCTTAAAGTAGGGTTACCATATTTTGTGCCTCCAAATGGAGGACACTCCAAGGCCCACGGCCCCGCCCCCAGCCCCGCCTACACCCCTGCCCAACCCCGCCCCCTCCCCAAAGTCTCCGCCCCCTCCCCTGCTTCCCGCGAATATTTGATTCGCGGGAAGCCTAAAGCAGGTAAGGGGGGTGTGGGGGGAGGAGGCGCGGCCCAGGCTGGCCCCCCGGCGTTTCCAGCCTGGGTCAGCTCGGGCCCTGGGGTGCCGGCCCCGGCCGACCACCCCCGGCCCGCCCAGCACTGCCGGCCCCCGGCGGCCCGGCAAACCCCCGGCTCCCCGCCGGCCCGGCTCCCCGCCGGCCCGGCCGACCCGGCTCCCCGCCGGCCGGGGTCCCCGCGGGCCCGGCCGACCCGGCTCCCCGCCGGCCGGGGTCCCCGCCGGCCCGGCCGACCCGGCTCCCCGCCGGCCGGGGTCCCCGCCGGCCCGGCCGACCCGGCTCCCCGCCGGCCGGGGTCCCCGCCGGCCCGCCTGGCCCGGCTGACCTCCCGATTTTCCGGACATGCCCGGCTTTTGGGGATTTCCCCCCGGACGGGGATTTGAGCCCCCAAAAGCCGGACATGTCCGGGAAAATCCGGACGTATGGTAACCCTACCTTAAAGACTAACAGATTTATTTGGGCATAAGCTTTCGTGAGTAAAAGCCTCACTTCTTCGGATGCATAGAGTGAAAGTTACAGATGCAGGCATTATATACTGACACATGGAGAGCAGGGAGTTACTTCGCAAGTGGAGAACCAGTGTTGACAGGGCCAATTCAATCAGGGTGGATGTAGTCCACTCCCAATAATAGATGAGGAGGTGTCAATTCCAGGAGAGGAAAAGCTGCTTCTGTAGTGAGCCAGCCACTCCCAGTCCCTATTCAAGCCCAGATTAATGGTGTTGAATTTGCAAATGAATTTTAGTTCTGCTGTTTCTCTTTGAAGTCTGTTTCTGAAGGTTTTTTGTTCAATGATAGTGACTTTTAAATCTGTAATAGAATGACCAGGGAGATTGAAGTGTTCACTTACTGGCTTATGTATGTTACCATTCCTGATGTCTGATTTGTGTGCATTTATTCTTTTGCGGAGGGACTGTCCGGTTTGGCCAATGTACATGGCAGAGGGGCATTGCTGGCACATGATGGCATATATGACATTAGTGGATGTGCAGGTGAATGAGCCCCTGATGGTGTGGCTGATGTGGTTGGGTCCTCTGATGCTGTTGCCAGAGTAGATATGGGGACAGAGTAGGCAACGAGGTTTGCTACAGGGATAGGTTCCTGGGTTGGTGTTTCTGTGGTGTGGTGTGTAGTTGCTGGTGAGTATTTGCTTCAGGTTGGGGGGTTGTCTGTAAGCGAGGACTGGCCTGCCTTCCAAGGTCTGTGAGAGTGAGGGATCATTTTCCAGGATAGGTTGTAGATCGTGGATAATGCGCTGGAGAGGTTTTAGCTGGGGGCTGTATGTGATGGCCAGTGGTGTTCTGTTATTGTCCTTGTTGGGCCTGTCCTGCAGTAGGTGATTTCTGGGTACCCGTCTTGCTCTGTCCATCTGTGTGTTTCTAAGGTGCTTAGCACCATGATACCCAACCCTGTCTCTCTCCCTTCTGGGTTATCCTCCTTGGTGCTTTGCTCTGTCCCTGGTTCTCAGCCAGCAGCGCTGTGCCCCGGAGCAGCTGAGTTTGATGCTGAAGGAATTAGCTCCTGCCGGGTGGCCAGGGTTAGAGGCTTATCTCCCCTTTGGGCTCCCCACATCTGTATCGTTACTAACCCTGGCTGGCCATGCTGGATCCCTGCCAGATGGCTCCATCGCAGCCAAACTCCAGCACCATTTTCCTTCTTTTTGTAGCTTTCCCGCTGAAGTCAGGACTCTGTGAGCCCCAGCTCCGCAGCCAGGGCTGGGCGCCAGGATCTCCCCCTTGGGGGCTCACACCTGCCGTGCACAGTCGTGGGGTTTCAACAGAGCCTTCCCAGCACCTGGAGCCAGCAGCATTTGCAGCCGGGTGCTAGCAGAGCTGATTCCCACCTGTGCTCACTGCAGTCCAGCCACGCCTGCCGCTCTGGACCTGGGGCAGTTTCTCCTTTGTTTCCGTTCTGGCTGCAGTAGAAGCAGTAGAAGAAGACTCTGCCCAGTATAAGCAGATTCTGCCCAGTATAAGCAGGCTGGGCAGAGTCTCTGCAAAGGAAACTGGGCTTGTTGGGCTCCCCCCCCCCGCCCTGAGCCCCTCTGGGATGCAGCCAGGCCTGTGCTCAGGCAGGAGGTGATGATCCAGGGGTCCTGCAGCACTGAGATGAGGTGAGTCCAGAACCCTCAGGCCAACTCTCCTGAGTACAGGCCAGGCCAGGTCAGGGCTCTGCCATCATCCACAACAGAGAAGGGGCTGACCCAAGGCTGTGGCGTGGGGCTGCTGGGAAGTGGGGGGAAGTCGTAGGGCTGTCAGTGAGTAGTACTGGTTTATTATAGGTCCTTCCCAGGCTTGCTTTGTAGCTCTGGGAACTTCTACACAATGGAACCACCTGGGAACCACACTCCGCCAAGTGATAGCGCCTGCCAGCCCCGGGAGCACCCGGCCTGCTGGCACTGCTATCAGCCATGTAGCCCCCTGCTTCCCAGAACAGATTCCCAGACAAAACTGGGTGGGGACTAGACCCTGGGCTCATAACACAGCCCTCTCCCCTGGAGCCCAGGGCCTCCAGCAGAGCATCAGCTGCCTTCTCTGTGTCTGTATCGCCTCCTCCCCTCCGTGGCTCTTGTCTATTTCAGCTGTAAATTCTTCTGGGCAGGCGCTGTCCCTCACTGTCTGTGCAGTGCCTGGCGGCGGCGGGGGAGGGGGAATCCGGGTTGGGCCTCGAGGTGCTGATGTGATATAAATCTCCTGCAGAGGGAAGAGCCCCACTGTTAAAAGGAAAGCTGCTGGAGCCGGCTCTCTGCACCAGGCAGCGGGGTGCGGCGCCAAGGAGCCGGCTTTGCGTGTTTAATGAGCAGCAACAGCACCAGTGCGCTGAGTGTACTGACGAATGTGAGTGACCAGCAGCCAGCCAGCCCTGTGCGATGGGCTCTGGGGAAAGGTCACCTGGGGCTTGGAGAGGACGTGAGATGACAAGCTCACTGGGCTCTGAGCTGGTGGGACAGCTCTGTCAGTTCTGTCTGCCAGAGAGAGCCTGGAGAACAGATGCCAAACTGCAGCAAAGGTTGCTCCTTCTCCTGGGAGGATTGCTAATGAGCTGGTGAAGGGCTTGGGTGCTTCACAGCAATCACTCACCGGGAGCCTCTTGCAGCAGGAAAATGCTAAAGCAGTTTTACAGACTGAATCTTACTTGGGATACGGAAGGTTAAAGACCTGAGGGTTCCCCAAAGTGCTTCACTGATGGGTTGGGCCAAGGCAGGATTGATGTTGTGTTTATTGCTTGTTGAACAGAAAGCACCAGATTTGTGATTTGCAGGGTCTTTCCTTCCTCGCTGGTGGCACCGCTGAGGACTGGAGGAAATGTCAAATCCCTGGGTTGTTTGCTTCCACTCGTTCTGGGAAGGGCAGTGATGCCCTCACGACACACAAGTCTCCTTTCAGAAAGTCTGTTGTCCTGTCAGAGAGCACAAATAACACCATGTGACTCTGGTGATCAACACGACTAGCGAACAGCACTGAGCTGGAGCAAGAAGCAGGTTGCTGGTTGAGCCCTGCGTGGCCAGAATATTATATGACAAGAAATCAGCATGGGACATGGGTCTGAGTGACTCACTATACCTGGAGAACCCTCAGCTCACAATGAACAGGGATGTGCTATCAACAGCCATGCCAGCTCCAGAACATGCACACAGCTTCCCCTTTCCCAGCGCCCTAAATCTCCAGCAGTGATGGAAGTCAGAGGAAGAGTCACCAAGGAGTCATTGTTGTACCTGGGGTCCAAAAGCCAGACAGATGCATCGGGGGTGCCACAGAGAGCCAGGAGACACAGGCCTGGTATTCCATATCTCTGGGTAGCTTTGAGTCTCAAGTGCCTTCCCATGATGGGACCAGGAGACATTGTACATATACCACTATTAGCTGTGTGTGTGATGGGTTGGATCACAGAAACCCCCTTGGGGACTGCCACCTGATGTGTTGCAGTGCTGAGACTACCTCTGAGCCCGTTTTCCCTGGCAGCTTGGGACTTCAGTGCCCTGCCTGGTTTGAGCCAGATCCACCAGCCTGCTACAAACACAGATCCAGGTCTGAACAATGTCCCCCAAAAGCTGCAGGCTTAACTGAAAACAGCTTAAGAAGTATTCCTGTCTCCAACACTCAGGTACCCAACTCCCAATGGGGTCCAAACCCCAAACAAATCCGTTTTACCCTGTATAAAGCGTATACAGGGTAAACTCATAAATTGTTCACCCTCTATAACACTGATAGAGAGATATGCACAGCTGTTCCCCCCAACCCCAGGATTAATACAGACTCTGGGTTAATTAATGAGTAAAAAGTGATTTTATTAAATACAGAAAGTAGGATTTAGGTGGTTCCAAGTAATAACAGACAGAACAAAGTGAATTACCAAGCAAAATAAAATAAAACACGCATGTCTAAGCCTAATACAGTAAGAAAGTGATTACAGATGAAATCTCACCTTCAGAGATGTCCCAGTAAGCTTCTTTTACAGACTAGCCTCCTTCTAGTCTGGGTCCAGCAATCACTCACACCCCTGTGGTTACTGTCCTTTGTTCCAGTCAGGGCCGGCTCTAACTTTTTTGCCGCCCCAGGCAAAAAAGAAGAGCGCCGCCCCGCCGTAACACCCCCCAGCCCAAGCACCATGCCGCCGACCCCCCCCCCCCGCGCCGGGCCGCTGAACCCCCCGTCCTCCCCAGCGCCGTGCCACGCCGCCGAACCCCCCCGACCCCCCCGAGCACCGCGCCGCCCAAACCCCCCGGATGCCAGGCCGCTCAAAGCCCCGAGGGCCGGGCCAGGCAAATCCTGCCCCCCGCGCCGTGCTGGGCCGCCCAACCCCCCGAGCACTGCGCCGCCAAAGCCCCCGCCACCCCCAGAGCCACGCCGCCGAAACACCCCCCGCACTGCCTGTCCGAAACAAAAAAAAAACCTCGAGCGCCGCCCCGCCAAACAAAAAAAAAAAAAAACCACCGCGAGTGCCCCCCGCCATCCCAACATTGGCCGCCCCTTCTAAGGTGCCGCCCCAAGCACGTGCTTCGTCGGCTGGTGCCTGGAGCCGGCCCTGGTTCCAGTTTCTCTCAGGTATCCTTTGGGGGTGGAGAGGCTATCTCTTGAGCCAGCTGAAGACAAAATGGAGGAGTTTCCAGGGGCTTAAATAGACTTTCTCTTCTGGGTGGAAGAATCCTCCCCCCCCCCGTGTAGAATCCCAGCTACAAGATGGAGTTTTGGAGTCACATGGGCAAATCACATGTCCATGCATGACTCAGAACTTTATAGGTGGCAGCCATTGTTCACATGCTCCCTTGAACGTCCCCAGGTAGACTTCTTATGTGGATTGGAGCCTTCCAAGATCTATTGTCTGTTAAGTGTTTCTTGATTGGGCACTTAACTTGCACATTCCTTTCTCAAGAAGCTGACCAAATGCCCTACTAAGGCTACTTAAAATCAAACAAGTGTACAGTCAATATTCATAACTTCGAATACAAAATGATACATGCATACAGATAGGATGAATATATTCAGTAGATCATAATCTTTTTAGAGATATGTTACATGGCATATGTAGCATAAAACATATTCCAGTTATGTCATATTTACACCCATAAGCCTATTTCCATAAAGCGTTAGGGGGTGCAACGTCACACTGTGATTAGAGGGTCCCTTGTTCTCACTGTGTGAGCAGGGCTGGTGGGTGCATGTCTTACGGCTAACTGACCCCCGCTGCTGGAGGTTGTTATGATCCAATAGAAGCCGTTCGCTCAGGTCGGTGCTGTGAGGTTCATAAAGGGGGACACTGCCTCTCTTCCCAGGAGAGCAAGCAAGACACACAGAATAGAATTCATAGACACAGCGCATGGCACAGAGTAGTGGAGCCATAACAGGCCAACATGGAGTGCTGGAGCAATGGATGGCCAGCATGGAGCAGTGCTGCTGTCCTTGAGGGACCCCATCAAATGTCCATGGTGAAGAGCGGGGGGCTGTTTGGTGCATGAGACAAGGCAGGGGATGCTCAGTCAGGCATGTGAGGCTGGGCCATTGGGAGATATTCTGGGGCAGGCAGGAGATGATCAGCTGCGGGGCTGTAGAGGGACGTTTGTGACCTTGGCAGTGCCACATCTCCAGATTTACAAAGGGATTTAGGATCCTAAAGATGCAGAGAGGAGCCTAGGGGGATTTCAGAAGTGCCATAATTGCCGCTATGCATCTTTAGGTGCTTAAAATCTGGCCCTTAAATGCTTTTTGGCTGCAGTTTCCAAACAGCCTAGAGGAGTTGCACGCCCAAATGCCATTGGAATGGGATTTGGGAGCCAAACTCCCTTTGGTTATCCGAGCCTGAACCCTCCCACAGCAGTTAGTCCCTTCTGCTCTAGAGGCACTGTCCAGATCAAGCCCCCCACCTGCTGGGGAAAACTGGGAATGGGTTTGCCTTTCTTCTAATCTCCTGGGAGCGTCATGACATTTCAAAATGACGGCAGCTAGTAATGATGATGGCAGTTTCTGGAGCCCGGCATGGGCCCCAGGAGAAGAGGAGGCACAAGCAGCACATGGTCATTGCCAGGGCTGGTGCCCAGAGCTGGTATTTTGCTGCCTGTCCCCTCCAGAGCCAGACTGTGAGAATTGATAATGTGCTAGGAAAAGACAAACAGCCCGTCGGCCGTTAGCTCAGGGAGAACAGCACGCGAAAGAGTTTGGACAAATCATGTTACTTTATGTGCAGTTTTAGGGCTGGCAGAAATCAATCTCCCCATGATTTATCAACGTTAACAAATGCTTCCAGAAAGAGCCTGCGCTGGGACGGTTTCTCTTTATCGCCAGCGTCTCGGCGTGAATGATCCGTTCCCAGATTTATGGGTCCCAGTGACGATGTTAGCACAGTGTGCGTCCCGGAGTCACCATGTCACATCGTGCAGCCGTGTTACTGCCTCGAGGTCTCTTCCTTCCCAAAGCTTTGGCTCCTGGGCTTGAGAGAGCCATTACACTGCTCTACAGCCAAAATGCTTCTGAAATAAATGTAGTCAAACTTTACTAATTCTGGGTCACTGAGAAAGAAAATGATGCTTCAAATTGTTGATTGGCTCTAGTTTTCAAGATATGCTATTGGGTCAGTATATACGACCCTTGACTTGGGAATGGCAGAGGATAAGTGAGTTATAAAGGGAAGGGATCTCAATTTAAACCAGAAATGACTAAAATACATCTTTGACTGGATCTATGAATAAATCTATGACTGGGTTTGGACAGTACTTGCTTTTTAGGCAAAACAATGAATGATGCAATCTGAAGCTGGTATTGCGTCATACATGATATGAATTGCATCATGTTATTCCTAGAAGTCATGGATGATGCAATCATAACGAAGCTTACATCACTCTGCTGAACAAATTGCCCTATATCTGCTCTAGAAATCATACAGTGTCATGCTCTCTTATTTGTCAGTGTTTGATTTTGCAAAGGGACACATTTCTGTTTAGCCAAAGTGAGCAGAGATGCCTCGTACTTGTGTGAACAGTGCAGATAACTTCTGCTATGTTTGTGGTGAAGTGACTTTTGCATCACAAAAGCACAGTATAACCACTATGGTTAAGAAAGCCTATCACCTTTATTTGGGCTGCAAAATTGGAGATCAGGACAAGAGGTGGGCCCCACACATATGCTGCAACACTTGTGCAACAAATCTTCGCCAGTGGTTGAAAAGGAAAAGGAAATCTATGCCTTTTGCAGTGCCAATGATTTGGAGAGAGCCAACAGATCATACCAGCAATTGTTACCTTTGCATGGTGCCTCCAGTTGGGAAAGGTGTGTCAAAGAAGAAAAAGTGGACTGTGCATTATCCAAACATTCCATCAGCTATACGCCCAGTACCCCACGGAGAAGGACTGCCGGTTCCTGATGCACCAGAATCATTCTCACTTGAGTCAGACGAGGAAGAGGATGAAACTTCTGGTCCTGAACCATCAATGACACAGGACCCACATTTTCTCCCATCCTCCTCCTCTGAACCACACCTCATAACACAAGGTGAACTGAATGACCTTGTCAGGGATTTGGAACTACTCAAGAGTAAGGCAGTGCTGTTGGGCTCCAGACTACAGCAGTGGAATCTCCTGGCAGCTGATGTTAGAGTTTCCATGTTCCATGACCGTCAAAAGGCTCTTGTCCCATTCTTCTTCATGGAAGGTGATCTTGTAGCCTACAACAACATCGATGGTGTGATGGCAGCCCTCAACATCGTTCATGATCCAGATGAGTGGAGACTGTTCATTGATTCATCGAAGATGAGTCTTAAAGCTGTTTTACTGCATAATGGCAATGTTTTGCCATGAATTTCAGTTGGTCATGCAGTCCATATGAAGGAAACCTATGACAACATGAAACAACTTTTGAGGTGCATAAACTATGACCAACATCAGTGGCAGCTTTGTGGCGATTTGAAGGTTGTTGCTCTCTTGCTTGGTCTGCAGACTGGATACACAAAGTACTGCTGTTTTCTCTGCGAATGGGATAGTCATGCAAGAGATTCCCACTACATCAAGAAAGATTGGCCACTCCGACAGTCATTGGAGCCTGGGAGGAAAAGTGTTCAGCATCCACCACTTGTTGAATCAAGGAAGATTTTGTTACCACCCTTACACATCAAGCTGGGTCTGATGAAAAACTTTGTCAAGGCCATTGACAAAACACAAACAGCTTTCAAGTACCTCCGTGGAAAATTTCCAAGATTAAGTGAAGCTAAGATAAAGGAAGGTGTCTTTGTTGGTCCTCAGATTCGTGAACTTCTTCGAGATGATGCATTTGACCATGCACTGCGTGGCAAGGAAAAGACGGCATGGAAAGCCTTCCAGTTAGTGGCAATAAATTTTCTCGGAAACAACAAGGCAGACAACTACAGGTTGTTGGTGGAAAACCTCCTCAAGGCATACAAAAGCCTTGGTTGCAACATGTCACTAAAGATACATTTTTTGCACTCTCATCTAGATTTTTTTCCACCGAACTGCGGAGCAGTGAGCGACGAGCACGGCGAGTGATTTCACCAGGACATTGCAACAATGGAGAAACGCTATCAGGGCAAATGGAGCCCATCAATGCTTGCAGACTATTGCTGGACAGTGACAAGAGATGCTCCATTTAATGAATACAAGAGAGAAGCCAAGAAGCGCTGAGTAGACACTGAATAGGACTCAACTATGTACATAATAGTTTTTTGCCTTTTGTTTCATAATAAATTTTATTTATATAACCCTTTTGCTGATTTTTAAAGTGTTACATAAACAGGACAGGTGAAATATTATCATGTAAAACAACCATAAACACATGAAAAGACCTAGGTTTACAATTTATGATTAAAACTCTACTATCTACACAATATACATAGACATAAAATGTAAAAACTTAAATATCTTAGAAACAGTAGCCAATCAGTTGTTTTAATTGTCATATTTGAATTCAGCACATCAAAATACATAATAAATAGCCCATTTTATCTCTGACGCAGGCGACTTCTCAAAAATTGTAGACCAGTGTTTATCAGATGGCATCGAGTGCCCAGGTGGATCCCAGACAAAAGCAGCTCCAACCTCTCAGCATGGGTCAAGAATTCAGCTTCTCCTGCAGGCTTGTTGTGGAGGTTGGCATGATGCCCAGGTGCCCAGATGCCACACTGATGGGACCCTATCCCAGGAGAGAGAGAGGGCTCTGAAAGGGTTTAAATAGCTGTGTTGTAACGACTTCACCCCCCGTCCCCCCAACCATTTGAAAAGAGCTCTCCTGCCTCGTGTGAGCGAAGACCTGGACACCCAGCCAGGAGACAAACCCTGCAGGTCCTCACTACCTGCCAGGGCGTCCGGAGTGGAGCCGGGGAGCTGCTCGCACTCCTGCTGGGCATGGGAGCAAGCACTCCGCTGCACTCGCCTTCATAGACAGTGCTGCACCCTGGCTCTCTGCAGCACGCTGCCTCTGCATGCCCGGGCACAAGGATGGGATGGCAGGGCACATGCCCCGTTCCTACCATCACTGCTCCCTTCCCTACTTCCTTCCGCCACAAACTGCACCCTGTTCAGCTCTGGGGCTCCTCTGCACCAGCTAGGCTGGGGTAAAGCCCTTCCAGGAACAGCGCCTGGCACTTCCACACAAGTCCCAGCTGCAGCAGACATTCTGGGGTGAGCCAAGGGCAGAGGAGGAAGGGGATGGCATGGGGGTATGGGCAGGGTGGACCTGTGCCCCTTCAGTGACACAGCTCAGGGCAGCCCTCCAGGCTGCTCTGGCTGATCAGGGCTGGGTTGCTTGGGGGCTCTGATGGCTCCCACACTCCTGGCTGAGTGAGTGAGTGAGTGAGGGGGGCTGGGCAGGGGGGCTGCAGAGGGCTCCCTGCACAGCCGTGGGGCTGTGACACCCAACCCCACAGGTGCAGGGAAGGCTGTGGTCCTGGCAGGCAGAGCAGAGACCCCTGGCCAGGGCTGTGAGAAGGACGAGTCCCACCTCTGCAGCCCCATGTCTGCAGCCCCCCATCACAGGCCCACCCAGCAGCCCCCCATCACAGCCCCACCTCTGCAGCCCCTCGTCACAGCTCCACCCTGTAGCCCCCCATCACAGCTCCACCCAGCAGCCCCTCGTCACAGCTCCACCCTGCAGCCCCCCATCACAGCTCCACCCTGCAGCCCCTCGTCACAGCCCCACCTCTGCAGCCCCCCATCACAGCCCTACCTCTGCAGCCCCCCCATCACAGCCCCACCTCTGCAGCCCCTCGTCACAGTTCCACCCAGCAGCCCCACCAACTCTTACCAATCATTGCTGTGTAGATGTTCGGGCTTGGGTTGGAGCCTGGAGCTCTGGGACCTTGTGAGGGGGGAGGGTCCCAGAGCTTGGCTCCAGCCCAAGCCCAAACGTCTACACAGCAATTTTTTGCCCCTCCCAAGCCCCATGAGCTCAAGTCAGCTGACCCGGGCCAGCCACGGCTAGGGTGACCAGATGTCCCGATTTTATAGGGACAGTCCCGATTTTTGGGTCTTTTTCTTATATAGGCTCCTATTACCCCACATCTCCGTCCCGATATTTCACACTTGCTGTGTGGTCACCCTAGCCACGGCTCTGCCATGGGGCTTTTATCCTCATGTAAACGTGCCCAAAGAGCTCATTCTGTTTAGCTTAATGCAGAGAAGGTTACGGTGACTTAATTACAGTCTAAAAGTAACTACGTGGGGAACAACCATTTAATACGGGACTCTGCACTCTAGCAGGGAAAGGTCTAACATCAGCCAAGGGCTGGAAGTTGAAGTTAGACAAATTTAGACTGGAAATAAGATGTAAACCTTTAACAGTGAGAGTCATTAACCCTTGTAACACCTGACCAATGGCTGCAGTGGGATCTCCATCCCTGACGATTAGTGATTCTAGGAATGCTTGGGGGGCAGTTCCCTGGCCTGTACTCTACAAGGGGTCAGACTAGAGGATCACAGTGTCTATGGGTGGGATCCCATGGGAAATGGGTGCGGGCCAGCCCCTGCTGAGGGCACTTTGCACAGGGGGATGTGCCGGGTTGGGAAGAACCAGGCATTCAGGCCTGCAGTGCCAAGTCTCCTGCTCCCTCACACAGGGCGGGGCCCTCAGCCTGCAGGCGAGAGCCACCTTCCCTGTACTGCCTGGCAGATGTTGGGGAGTCTCCAGGAAAAGCTGCAGGGAGTGAACATTGACCCTTATGCCTGGCCAGAGAGCAAAGGTTTGCTGCATGGCAGCACCAGCTGCTCCCGGCGAGCCAGGCACGGGATATCCGGGCGTTGGTGGCTGCGGTGAACTCACCAGCCCTGCCATGGCTTAGCTGGCAGGAGAGGAAGGAGTTAATTCCTTATTGCAAATGACTTTGAAGTAATTAATGGTCTTGTTTGAAGCAGGGATTATCCCACAGCACAAAGGCCCCACTTGTCCCCTGGCAGGGCTGCTTTGCCAGAGCCATTACACTAACAATGCTGAAGTCAGGGAGAGGGATGTTTTACTTAAGGATTAGAGCTAATTAGAATGGAGCAGGCCTGCTCCTGCCCAGCTTCTCCGGGCTCTTGGGGGCAGGGACTGTCTCTGTTAGCTACGTACAGCACCCAGCACCCTGACTGGGGCCTCTAGGGACACCAGCAAACAATAATGGTCATGCCCACACAGTGCCATGTGCTGTGGGGATCAGGCATCCAAATCCACCTACTGGGAGCAAAGGGCAGTTATCCCAGCAAGTCCGGCTCCAGGCATCAGCCCAGCAAGCAGGTGCTTGGGGCAGCCAAGGGGAAGGGGCGGCACGTCGGGCTGTTCCGCGGCAATTCGACAGCAGGTCCCTCTTGGAGGGAAGCACCTGCTGCCGAATTCCCGCCAAAGAAGAAAGCAGCGCGGTGGAGCTGCCGCTGGACCGCTGGAGTGCCGCCGATCGTGATTGCGATCACGGCTTTTTTTTTTTCCCCCGCCGCTTGGGGTGGCAAAAACCCTGGAGCTGGTCCAGCTGGGACGGGCAGGCTCCTAGCGGGGGCCACTCGGGCTGGGGGCCACCCCTCGGGGCACATGGAGCCGCCTGCAGGTGCCGCAGGGTGGCCGCCCCCCCAGCACTGCAGCCGGGGCTGGGCAAAGCGGCCCAAGCCGCCCAGGGGCGGCAGCAGGGCGGCCAGAAGCAGCAGCAGCAGCAGCGGGGCCTGAGAGGGCGGGGCGCTGCCGTGGGGGGCCCTCGTTCCACTCTCCGGAGATCTGCTCCCTCTGGGGCTAACCTGCCTCGGCTCCTCAGCCCCCTGCCAGGGCGGTCCCCCGGCTCGACTCTCCCGGGTCCCGGCCGGCAGGGGGTGCGGGTGCGGTGGAGGGGAGAGCCCAGGGGTGGGGTGAGGGGCGGCCAAATTTTTTTTGCTTGGGGCAGCAAAAAACCTAGAGCCGGCCCTGTACCCCAGAACAGCAGCAAAGACAACGGGGCTGGGGAATGAACACCAGACACCAACAGAGACACAGTGACCGCCCTGAGCCTGGCTCCCACATGGCCCCTCCACAGGCCCGCACTCCCCTCTGGGCCCATCCTGTGGGCCCTGTTCCAGTGTGAGCCCACGTGAGCTCTGGGGCCCTGGGGGCAGGCAGTAGTCCCGGCTGCGTGTGCAAGATGGCACGTTCCTCTCTCCTGCAGCAGCCCCAGGTTCTGCCCTGGATTTCCTTATGCTGCTCCATAGCAGGCAATGAGGTCAAGCAGATACTGCAGTGGGGGCAGGGAAGGCCCCAGCATGGCTGTCGGACCCCAGCTGTGCCTACCAGCCTGGCGGGGAGACAAACCCCACGTTTTGCTGTCAAGCTGAGCCCAGGAGATGTGGAAGCTCTGGAGGGCTGATGAACTGAGGCCCTGATGGCATTTTACAGTGGTTCTTCGGAGTACAACTAGTCTGCACTGTTTGTTTATTTAACTTGCCTTGACCTTGCCACAACTGTGCAAATTTGAATGACATTTTTAATGGAAAGTTAGAATTTCATCCCCTGAAAAACAGCTCAGGAGTAAATCTCATTGATTTCAATGCTACACACGAGAGACCCGTGTCCTAGGCAGGAGATAAGGGCCTGGGACTGTGGGCTCCTCTCACTCACCCTGGTGTAAATCAGCAGTGATTCCAGTGCAGCCAGTAGTCACATCAGTGTAAGACCAGTGCAAGGGAGAGAAAAACTTGATCTCTGCCAGTCTTGATTGCTGATCTCTAGCTTTTGTTACAGGCAGTGCAGGACAGCACAATGTCTATAGCTAAGGATGTCCAACACTTATCATTATAAGGCCTTGTTTTCAGTTGCTTATAGCTCTGCCAAACTTCAACCGTTTGGGCTGAAATTTTCCATCCCAGGATCTTCCCCAGGCTGAATTTCTGAGAATGTTTCTGTGACGTTGTGCAGTCTATATGGTTTTATAAAAACTTAATAATAAGTCAATATAATGTAACTGAGATAGTTTTAGAGAAAATACGGTAATAAGTGAATGTAAGTAACTGGGATATGCCTCATGCAAAAGGTCTCTTGTAAGGTATCATTACAAAGCTTATAATCTACTGAGTGTGATCATCTGATTTGTATAAATGTACCACTCTTGTATCTAAAACTAGAAATATAAAATGTAACTCTGAGGGCCTATTGTAATTGTGTAAAGTGTGGACCATTAATGATGGTTTGGAATCTTGATGACTCCCATTGTCTGCAGATGGCTGTATTTACCTGTGAGTCTTCCTGTATATGTGTGTGCTGGCAAGTGAGTAATGAAGTCTTGCAGTGACATGTGATCATGTCACCTGAACTGGAATCCATCTTTAACCTGGTGCTTTTCCAGCGAAGGGGGGTGGAAAACCAGAGAGACAAAGAGTTCCCGCCTTATGCAAAAGATATATAAAGGGGGGAAGAGAACAGAGAGGGGAGAAGCCATCATGAAGAATCCCCTAGCTACCACTTGAGCTGCATCAAGAGCTGTACCAGGGGAAAGAATTGTGCCCAGGCCTGGAAGGTGTCCAGTCTGAGAAAAACTTACTGAAACATCTCTGAGGGTGAGATTATCTGTATTTAGTTTGATTAGGCATAGATTTGCGCATTTTATTTTATTTTGCTTGGTGACTTACTTTGTTCTGTCTGTTACTACTTTGAACCACTTAAATCCTACTGTCTGTATTTAATAAAATCACTTTTTATTTAGTAATTTACTCGGAGTATGTATTAATATCTGGGGGAGCAAACAACTGTGCATATCTCTCTATCAGTGTTATAGAGGGCGAACAATTTATGAGTTTGCCCTGCATAAGCTTTATGCAGGGTAAAACGGATTTATTTGGGTTTAGACCCCATTGGGAGTTGAGCATCTGAGTGCTAAAGACAAGCGCGCTTCTGTAAGCTGTTTTTAGGTAACCTGCAGCTTTGGGACAAGTGATTCAGACCCTGGGTCCGTGTCTGGAGCCAGACGGGAGTGTCTGGCTCAGCAAGACAGGGTGCTGGAGTCCTGAGCTGGCAGGGAAAACAGAAGCAGGGGTAGTCTTTGCACATCGGGTGGCAGCTCCCAAGGGGGTTTCTGTGATCCAACCCGTCACAGTTTCACTAAAATGGTCCAGTCATTTCCAAAAATGAGATTAGGAAAAAATATGTTGTTTGGTCCATGTTAAAAAATCCTCACAATCTTTTTGCTGAGACGTTCCAGAACC
Source organism: Chrysemys picta bellii (assembly GCF_011386835.1). Taxonomy (NCBI): domain Eukaryota; kingdom Metazoa; phylum Chordata; order Testudines; family Emydidae; genus Chrysemys; species Chrysemys picta. Next base: position 2,301,100 of record NC_088815.1, on the reverse strand, counting down.
CCCAGAGCTTGGAGCAGGGACTGAAACTGGGCAGCGGCATTGCCCTCATGTCAGGGAGGTGCCTGTTAATGTTCTTGTGAAAATTTGCCAAAATTTGGCCCAATTGTAAGCCTCTGAAAAAAAATTCTGTTTGCACACGCTCAGTAGAGACTCATTAGAGTTTGCCTGCTAAAATCTCCAAAGATCCCATCAGCTCTGAGCATGCTCCATGCGAGGGTTGTGGAGTGGAGCAGCACTTTCCCTGCAGAGGCCAGTGAGGCACAGAACATGGGTACTGAGAGTGGGGAGACTGCCTCTCCTGTGCTCTCAGTGCCCCCTGCTGGTGCCCCGGTGGTACGGAGGAGGAGGATGCAGCCTGACTCAATACACAGGGGGCGAGGAATGGGGTGGAAGGGGTTGGAGCCAATGAATGGGGAAGGGGACAGGAAGTGTGGGGTGGGGGGACCCCGCTAATGATACAAGTTGAGGGTCAGTATAGTTCTACGCAATGGAATTTCTGTTGTTTCAGGTTTTTTTTTTAAACATTAGGAAATTACATCCAAAAAAATCTGAGAACATCATTAAGGTTGCAAAGTCATGCACTCCTCAGTTAGGAAATGCCAGAATTAAGGGTGCCCGTGTAACCTTAATCCATCCCCTTGTGTGTTGCATTATGATATAGTCTTTGATTCCATGATCGCATGCTATTTCTTCCACAGGACCCCTGCCTCATTCAGTGCATGGAATGGACCTGCTCTGAGGATGAATCAGGGTTGTGTAGCAAAGGCAACTGTTGTCCCTAGACCCGCTGCCTTGTTTGTTGCAGAAGTTGGAAAGTGTATAGAGAATGAGGCAGGGGTTTGCAGGAAGAGAAAGGACGGTCTTGTGCTGATGGCCTGGAGAATTGGATTCTATCCCTGCCTCTGTCACAGAGCTCCCGTGCGATGCTGGGCAAGTCACTTCAACCAGACTTTTCATGGGTGGGTCACCAATTGTGTGTCCTCATTTTCTAGGTGCCTGACTTGGAACCCTGCGGTCTGATTTGCAGAAGTGCTGAGCGCTCACAGCTGCAACTGAAATCAGCGGGAGCTGGGCTTTGAATGTATAAAGTTCTGTACGAGCTGAACCATTAGGGCCTGGGGGTCTCAAGCTGAGCCCCCAAAACTAGTGGATACTTTTGCCCTTAATCTCTTTGTGCCTCAGTTACCCTGACTGTAACATGGGGACAGTCCCACCCTGGCCCCCCAGGGGTGTTGGGAAGAAGAGTCACGAGTGCGGTGAAGGGCTCTGCTCTTACGCTGAGATCAGCACAGCAGCGCCCAGGAAGAAATGGCTGGTGTGGAATTCAGGGCAGGGTTTGGCTGGTGTGCGGCAAGTGAATGAGGAGCGTGATATTCATTAGCTGCCTATTCAGGGGCTGAGGCAGGGGGTCCTGTGGAACATTAGTATGCGATCCTGTTATTAAAGACTGTCATAATGCATGTGCACAAGGGGGCCAAATTAAGGTTGCACAACAGCCTTCGTGCTGACATTTCCTGACTTCTGGGTGCTGGACTTTGCAATCTTAATAACAAAGTTTTAACATAGCTTTTGGGATGTCACTTAACTATTAAACCAGCCACCACAGCCCTGGCTGAAGGTTGTAGGTGCTGCGTAGTGGGGGGAGAGCAGAGTCTGCATTCCGTCTTGCTAGGGGTCTGATCCAGAACCCCCCAGGTCAGGAAAATGCTGCCATTGACTGCCATAGGCACTGCCACAGATATGATGAGTCCACCCCGCTCTTCGTACAAGACTAGGGTTTGCTTCAGAATAATCAAGCAAACGAACAAAGCTGCTGCTCAATGCCTATGGAAGGTTCCCTCACTCTCTTGCTGGCCTCTGTAAGTAAAAGCTGGCCATGGTGCTTGTGTCTGGGTATCTCTGAACCCATTTGTGCGTGGGGATGCGGCTCAGATGGGACCAGCCATTCACATGGCCATGCCCTGGGACGGGGAGGAGTAAGGTCACTGGACCAAATTCTGCTCTTGCATTGGTGAAAATCTGGAGTGAACCCACCGCAGGCAGGGTGTTACTGCTGATTACGCTGGAGTAGGGAGATCCAAGTCTGGCCTACGTCTCTGGCCCATAGCAGCCTCTGCTCTCTGTCCTGATCTTGGGAGCTGCACCCTTGAGGTCAGGAGCAGTTGGACCCCGCATGGCATCAGGCCTTCAGCCTGGCTGTGCTGATTCTGGCAGTGGAGGCAGGATCTCAGGCTCTCTCCTCTCTGTCGCGCCTCCAGGGCTTGCTCAGCAGTTCATCTCTGCTGCAAGGCATCTTGGGGCTCCTCATTCTGGCTCCAAGCGCTGAGCCTTTGCCAGCCCTTGATGGTGGCTGAGAGACTGTTGCCTGTCGCAGGAGTGGGCTCCAGCCAGCCCGCTGTCTGCTCCCTACCTGGGTGAGTGGCCTCGCCGGGGGGTTCCAGCTGCGGGATTTGTGTCTGGGGAGTGCTTTACTCCTGGGAGAGGGCGTGTGACTGACCTGACAGCCTGCGCGCTGGCGTTGATATGCCATGGCATTGCAGGGCCTTGATGCTTCCCCAGATTTCAGAGTCAAACACAAAGTGCAGCCGTTGGTGGTTTTGCCCTGCAGAGACGGTCACTGCTCTGGGAATGTCTCTGTTCTGCTGGGCACCCAGAGAGACCCTCTGATCACAGATGTCCCTGTGCTCTGGGCACATTCCCACACTGCCCCACCTCGCTCTCCTGCCAGCCCCCAGGCCAGCTCTAGGGGGCTCTGGTCATTTCCAGACCTCTCCTTGGCACTTGTCCCTCTGTCCCTCCATCCCTGCACTGCTCCCCGCCTGCTTGTCCTCTTCAGCTTGGCCTCATCTCTGCTGTGCGCAGATGGGCACTGGGCTCATTCCCTGACTGATCTGTCCCCTTCCTCTGTGAACTGCCCCGTGTCCTTCTGCCAGGCCAAGGGGCCACTGTCCCTCTTACCCCTCCCCGTCCTTTGGCCTGTGTGTGCCCGTGCCTGGGAAGCTTGTAGTGAGACCAAGCCACCCCTCCTGTGTGGGAAGCACTAAGTCTTGTTCTCACATTCAAGGCCTGGGCCCTGCCGTGACATTCCCCAGGGTACAATGAATAGCTGTGTCCCCTCAGTTCTTCGGTCTGGGGTGCTTCTTATACTGCTTTGCTTTGAGAGCAACCTCTCCTGGTCTGCTCCCACGCAGCCTCCAGCACGTAAATTACTCCCAGTTATAGTCTCTAAGTGCAATGGCCAGCCACTTAAAATTACATTGCAGAGCAACCCCAGCAAATTCCCAGTCCCAGACTTTCCCCAGCAATGGGTGTCTTGTACTGCCCAGCTTTCTCCTAGCTCACATAAAGTTTGTCATTTTATTAATAGAAAATGATATGCACAAATCCCGTTATCCCAAATGGAGTCTCCCAAACACTTCAACCCAAACACATTGGTTTAGATCAAGCGATAAAACAAGTTTATTAACTACAAAAGATAGACTTTAAGTGATTACAAGTAATGAGGCATAAAAGTCAGAATTGGTTACAAGAAAATAAAAGTAAAACACAACCTAATACCTAACTTAACAAGCTAAGTGAATTCAAAGCAAAGTTTCTCTCATCACATGTTCCAACAGTCTTACTAGCTGAATTATTTCAGTCAGGATCCCTTCCCCAGTCCAATGCTGCTTCCTTTGTTTTTCAGGTGTTGTCGATGCCGTGAGTAGAGAGAAAGGGAAAGATAATTTGGGGTTTCTGCTCTCCCTTCCTATAGTTCTTTCTCTTCTTTGAGAATCAGCACCAGCGGAGGTTCAGGAGACAGAAAGTCTGTGTGGACAGGAATCCCCAGCTGTTTCTTTGTCAAGGTGTAGATTTGCACCCACATCCTCTTTCCTTCCAAAGAATGGCCACTTAACCAGGCGATGGTCCATTTGATTTTGTTGACCCTGGCTGGGGAGTCAGCTTCTAACTGCTCCCTCATTGGACTATGTATTATGTGACAAAGTTCCTCCTCTATCTTGGTGGGTCCTGCGCTTATTGGCGGATTTTCCTGCCTCAGAGATTCACCATGTGGGTTGAGGAACAGCCCAGAGACCTTCCCCTCTGGAAGAACTCACAGTCCAGGTCAATTGGGAGGTTTGGGGGGAACCCAGGCCCGCCCTCTACTCCGGCTCCCAGCCCAGGGCCCTGTGGACTGCAGCTGTCTATAGTGCCTCCGGTAACAGCTGCATGACAGCTACAACTCCCTGGGCTACTTCCCCATGGCCTCCTCCAAACACCTTCCTTATTCTCACCACAGGACCTTCCTCCTGGTGTCTGATAACACCTGTGCTCCTTAGTCCTCCAGCAGCACACCCTCTCACTCTCAGCTCCTTGCACCTCTTGCTCCCAGCTCCTCACACTCCCCCCACAAACTGAAGTGAACTCCTTTTTAAAACCCAGGTGCCCTGATTAGCCTGCCTTAATTGATTCTAGCAGCTTCTTCTTAATTGGCTCCAGGTGTCCTAATTAGCCTGCCTGCCTTAACTGGTTCTAGCAGGTTCCTGATTACTCTAGTGCAGCCCCTGCTCTGGTCACTCAGGGAACAGAAAACTACTCATCCAGTGACCAGTATATTTGCCCTCTACCAGACTCCTGTACCCCACTGGTCTGGGTCTGTCACACTTAGTAACATCAGACAGTAGAATCTTACAACTTTACACACAATGTTGCCACACACATTTTACCAGGACAATAATGGTCACCAATTATGAGTTTTCCAATGATACCTCACAAGGCATATTTTGTATGAAATTTATCATAGTTCTGTAAAAGGGGGTGAACATATGGGTACAGACTGTCAGACCTTCCTCTGCCTCTGCTTTGCAAGTGATGCTCCTGTATTTCCTTCTGCCATATCCATCTCTCTTCCTATTTCCTGGTGCCCTCTATGTATGGGGCACCCTCCCATCCCTGGCTTTCCTCACTCAAACCTCTCGGGAAAGTCACTTCCTCTGTATTTCCCACCAATAAAATTAAAATCAATATAGGTGCCTGAGGAGTCACCTCCAGCCCCCATCCTTCCCTACCCTGCCCCTGGCACTTGCTCTGCACTGATTGCTCCTTGAGTCTGCGCGTGGCTGCTGCGTAAATAACAGCACCCTAGATGCAGGATGCCATCTGCAGATACGTGCTGGGGAAAGGAGTGGGGGTGGGGTCCTTGTGGCTCTCTGGGTAAAGGTACTGGCTGTGCTGGCTGGTGCTTCTGCTCCAAGGAGCGTCTGTAGCTGTCGCCGGATGAAGCAGCACATTGGTCAGGAAGAACAGCCTTTAGCCATCAGAAAAGGGCCTGGGGGGAACTCGGGCACTGGGTCAGGAGCAGCCACTCCGGTGCCTTTGCCGTGCAGTTGCCAGCACACACTCCTTGCTGTGTGGGGCTCTAGGGAAACTCCTTTCCATCCCCCGCACCTTCCTCCACCCCCCCACCCAGCCCAGCCCTCCACACCTTCGGTGACTGGCCCTCGCTATCACTTAGTTCTGAGATTTATTGCTCAACCCACTCCTCTGGCCCGAAGGCCATGCAGGGAGAGCTCCACATTTGCACATTTCAAAGAATAGATCAAGTGTAAAGAGCTGCTTGTCTAATCCTTAATAGCGTTGCAAAGCTGGGCTGGGCTCGGAGGAGCGAGAAATGAGGGGTAATACTCCGCTTGATCAGACAATATCACAGAGGAGTCAGGTGGCCTCTCATAATGCTCCCAAGCAACCTCTATTCTTTGTGTCACCCATTGGTGATGACAAATGTGGACTTCTGCTCGGCCAGGATCAGACCATGTGGCTGAGTGCTTTCCAGGACAGGCAAGCCAGGAGCACACCCAGAGCTCAGCTGCTCTTTGTGGGGAGGTGACTTAGCTGTGGAATTTACACGCTAGAACTGGCTTAACGCTTCTTGGCATTTCGCTAACAGCATCAGCTGGGCTCCAGCAGCAGTTCAGCCTGCTGCCTTCAGACCAGAAGTGTCCCCAGCTCAGCTCTGCAGCACATGCTGCAATCCAATCTCCCAATAAGTCAGAACTTAATTTTCGTTAAGTTTATTGCCATTGGCAGATAAATTAAAATCTTGAATCAGTGAAAACCGCATTAAGAAAGAATTGTTTTAGCCCAGCCATGAGAGAGTGCTCCTGCTTTGAGCTAAAGCATCCAAATATGCATTTCCAATAACTATCTTCAAAGGGGAAAATGTTCCCTGCTATGGGATTTTATCCAGTGCGATCACTGCAGTATTTTACAATATCTCTTTGTCAGCACTAAGAAAAAAGTGCTTAGATCCCATTTGCAGATTTATTGCATTTCATAATGTGGACTAATATATGCTGGCTAGCGTAGCTATCTATCTACCTATCCCCATCCACCCCCTCTATCTATCTATCTATCTATCTATCTATCTATCTATCTATCTATCTATCTATCTATCTATTCCCATCCACCCCCTCTATCTATCTATCTATCTATCTATCTATCTATCTATCTATCTATCTATCTATCTCATATTAATAAAAGGTATTACTTGCATCGTATATCCATTAGTACACATTAAGCACAAACAGCATAAGCACACATAGCATGGCAGTTATACAGCCTAATTTGGCCTGTACCTTTACTATAATCCTGTTCTCACGTGCTAAGGATCCCATAACACCTTGCATTAGCTGAAGTAAGCATTGGCTTAAGTAGATAGGAGAGTTATCAGGATCAGGACATATGAATGTTTTACCATAGCAACAGGTAGGGACATGGGCGGCGGGTGAACCCCTGCTTTGGGGAGGCAAGCCCACCGCCCCCCCCCCCCCCCACACACACACACTGGCCCCAGCCACATTGGGCCGAGCCGCTGCCGCCGCCCCCCCAGACCCATCTCCCCTCCCAAGCACCAGGCCGAGCCGCCAGCCCCCCCATCCGCCTCCCCCCACCAGAGTCGGGCCGAGCTGCTGCGCCCCTGTCCCTGACTGTCCCCCGCCCCCACCAGAGTCGGGCTGAGTTGCCAGCCTCTCCTACTGCTGGGCCGGCCCCAGCACCGTGCCAGGCCAGGCCAGGCCGAGCCACCAGCCTCCCCCAGCACTGGCCGCTAGTGCCAGCTCCTCCCGCCTCTGAAGGCCCCAGAGCCCGAGGAGGAGGGACACAGCGAGCAGTGTCGGGACGGGGGTGTGTGTGTGTGGAGTGGAGGAGATGGTGGGGGTCTCGGGGAAGGGCTGGGGCTACTGCGGCCTAGGTGTCTGGCAGCGTGTCGGTGGCAGCGGCAAGGAAGGCAAAGCCTTCCCTGGCCTATTATACCTGCCGCCCATGCATAGGGAGTTATTCTCACAGGCCTGTACTGGAGTGTCCCAAAGAAAGAGGGCAAGACATCGGCTAGAACTACCCACCTACAAGCCGAGGAAGTGCCTTCACACCCCTCGGTCCCTGGGACGCAGGTGTTCAGAACGAAGAGAGAAGGAGGACGCTGTGGTACCAGCAAAGCAAAGCAGAAAGTGGATTGGTTAATTCTAGTTTTAGCTGACACACACTGTACCTTGCACTGGTATAAAATGGCTTTAGGGGTATAACATTGGGAGCCCAGATTCTGTGTAAGGTGGATGTAACACAGGGGCATTGGAACAATTTTTATAGTGGAGGTGCTAAGAGCCATTGAACCAAACTCTAAACCCTGTATATAATGGAAACTGCTTCAAGCCAGGGGGTGCAGTAGCCCCCCCCAGCATTCCTAGTTCCAGCACCTATGATGTAACATGCTGCAGGGGATAGTCTCCCAAGACTGGTACATGTTGAACCTTTTCCTGTCCTATCTCATTATTGATTTAAAGCAATACACCTGACTGACACTGGTTATTTGGTCTCTTGAGTACATTTCATAATGAGCCCCAGGGTGACAAGCAATTGACTACACAGTTTACCAGCATGTGGATACATAGATTTTTAATGAAAGAAACACTCCCCTTTTCCTGATACAAAGTGCTCTGGTGAGCGTTGAGCTAATACAAAGGCTGGTCGCTGAGAACCTGCTTTAATTGACCAGTCCTTTAAAGGCCAGGCAGAACAAACAGCTTTGCTGTCTCTCTGGTGCAATTAGAACCTTTGCTGCACTGGGGCTGTGGCTGTGGGGGGAGCCTGGGCAGTATTCAATCAGCGCATCGCTGCTTGTGAATGCCAGACAGTCTGCCGTGCGCCTCGTGGAAGCTGTGTTCTGAATCAGGCTGCTCCAGCTCGGGTTGCTGCACTGGATGAAACCCACTGTCCAGTTTGCAACTCCCCGTGAGAGGTTAGGGCAGCTGAGGTAAGGAGTCTGTTAAAGGAGAGCCAAGGAGGGGAATTTCAGTCTGGAAGAGTAAAACCGATTCCTGGGAAGGTCCTGCAGCCAGAGCTCCCCCTGAACCTCAGGGCAAAAGGAGAAGGTTCAGGTGAAAGAGGAAGGGTGAGACTAGAAACCGTCGTTCACACTGAACTGGGCCCAGCTGCTGACTGAACCCTCTCGGCAACATCCTAGCGACAGGGCCAGGAGATCCAAAGTGCAACCCCAGGGCGGCAATGCAGCATGGCTCTGGATGGGCACCCCAGTGTAACAGAGAGCAGGATTTGGCCCAGCTTGTGGCACAGGACCATTGGTCCATGGGTCAGTGGGAAGCTCTTTGTGTACGAAGGGAGGTAGCAAACATGGCGGTCAGGGCCATGCCAGGGGTCAGGAAACCAGAAAAGGTGGGGGGAGTTGCACTGTACGTAAGAGAGCAGTCTGACTGCTCAGAGCTCAAGTATGAAACTGCAGAAAAACCTGAGAGTCTCTGGATTATGTTTAGAAGCGTGAGCAACAAGGGCGATGTCGTGGTGGGAGTCTGCTGTAGACCACCAGACCAGGGGGATGAGGTGGACGAGGCTTTCTCCAGGCAACTAACAGAAGTTACTAGATCACAGGCCCCAGTTCAGATGGGGGACTTCAATCACCCCGATATCTGCTGGGAGAGTAATACAGCAGTGCACAGACAATCCAGAAAGTTTTTGTAAAGTGTAGGGGACAATTTCCTGGTGCAAGTGCTGGAGGAACCAAGTAGGGGCAGAGCTCTTCTTGACCTGCTACTCGCAAACAGGGAAGAATTAACAGAGGAAGCAAAAGTGGATGGGAGGTAGTGACCCTGAGATGGTCGAGTTCAGGATCCTGACAAAAGGAAGAAAGGAGAGTAGCAAAATACGGACGCTGGACTTCAGAAAAGCAGACTTAGACTCCCTTAGGAAACTGATGGGCAGGATCCCCTGGGAAGCTAATATGAGGGGGCAAGGAGTCCAGGAGAGCTGGCTGTATTTTAAAGAATCCTTATTGAGGTTGCAAGAATAGCAAATATGGCAGGCGACCAGCTTGGCTTAACAGTGAAATCTTTGGTGAGCTTAAACTAAAAATGAAGCTTACAAGAAATGGAAGCTTGGACAAATGAGCAGGGAGGAGTATAAAAATATTGCTCAGGCATGCAGGAGTGAAATCAGGAAGGCCAAATCACACTTGGAGTTGCAGCTAGCAAGAGAGGTTAAGAGTAACAAGAAGGGTTTCTTCAGGTATGTTAGCAACAAGAAGAAAGTCAAGGAAAGTGTGGGCCCCTTACTGAATGGAGGAGGGAACCTAGTGACAGAGGATGTGGAAAAAGCTAATGTACTCAATGCTTTTTTTGCCTCTGTCTTCATGAACAAGGTCAGCTCCCAGACTGCTGCACTGGGCAGCACAGCATGGGGAGGAGGTGACCAGCCCTCTGTGGAGAAAGAAGTAGTTCAGGACTATTTAGAAAAACTGGATGAGCACAAGTCCATGGGGCTGGATGCACTGCATCCGAGGGTGCTAAAGGAGTTGGCAGATGTGATTGCAGAGCCATTGACCATTATCTTTGAAAACTCATGGCAATTGGGAAAGGTCCCGGATGACTGGAAAAAGGCTAATGTAGTGCCCATCTTTAAAAAAGGGAAGAAGGAGGATTCGGGGAACTAAAGGCCAGTCAGCCCCACCTCAGTCCCTGGAAAAATCATGGAGCAGGTCCTCAAGGAATCAATTTTGAAGCACTTCGAGGAGAGGAAAGTGATCAGGAACAGTCAGCATGGATTCACCATGGGCAAGTCATGCCTGACTAACCTGATTGCCTTCTATGATGAGATAACTGGGTCTGTGGATGAGGGGAAAGCAGTGGATGTGTTATTCCTTGACTATAGCAAAGCTTTTGATATGGTCTCCCACAGTATTCTTGCCAACAAGTTAAAGAAGTATGGGCTGGATGAATGGACTTTATAAGGTGCATAGAAAGCTGGCTAGATTGTCGGGCTTAACGGGTAGTGATCAACGGCTCGATGTCTAGTTGGCAGCTGGTATCAAGCGGAGTGCCCCAGGGATTGGTCCTGGGGCTTGTTTTGTTCAACATCTTTATTAATGATCTGGATGATGGGATGGATTGCACCCTCAGCAAGTTCGCGGATGACACTAAACTGGGGGGAGAGGTAGATATGCTGGAGGGTAGGGATAGGGTCCAGAGTGACCTAGACAAATTGGATGATTGAGCCAAAAGAAATCTGATGAGGTTCAACAAGGACAAGTGCAGAGTCCTGCACTTAGGACGGAAGAATCCCATGCACTGCTACATACTAGGGACCGAGTAGCTAGGCAGCAGATCCGCAGAAAAGGACCAGGGGTTACAGTGGACGAGAAGCTGGATATGAGTCAACAGTGTGCCCTTATTGCCAAGAAGGCTAACGGCATATTGGGCTGTATAAGTAGGGCCATTGCCAACAAATCTAGGGACGTGATCATTCCCCTCTATTCGGCACTGGTGAGGTCTCACCTGGAGTACTGTGTCCAGTTTTGGGCCCCACACTACAAGAAGGATGTGGAAAAATTGGAAAGAGTCCAGCGGAGGGCAACAAAAATGATTAGGGGGCTGGAGCACATGATTTATGAGGAGAGGCTGAGGGAACTGGGATTGTTTAGTCTGCAGAAGAGAAGAATGAGGGGGGACATGATAGCTGCTTTCAACTACCTGAAGGGGGGTTCCAAAGAGGATGGATCTAGACTGTTCTCAATGGTAGCAGATGACAGAACAAGGAGCAATGGTCTCAAGTTGCAGTGGGGGAGGTCTAGGTTGGATATTAGGAAACACTATTTCACTAGGAAGGTGGTGAAGCACTGGAATGGGATACCTAGGGAGGTGGTGGAATCTCCTTCCTTAGAGGTTTCTAAGGCCCGGCTTGACAAAGCCCTGGCTGGGATGATTTAGCTGGTGTTGGTCCTGCTTTGAGCACGGGGTTGAACCTCATCAGATTTCTTTTGGCCCAATCCTCTAATTTGTCTAGGTCCCTCTGCATCCTATCCCTACCCTCCTGAGGTCCCTTCCAACCCTGATATTCTATGATTCTATGAATCAAGCCCAGGACAGGGCCCTGCCAAGAGGCAGTGAACCCCCCAGTGTTTGCCTGGGGCTGTACTTCAGCATGACAAAGACCCCGCCTGCCAAATGTCAGGGGCACCTGGAGGTGCTGCAGCATCCAGAGCTGAATGGCAAAAAGCACAGCAGGAATTTTCACACAAAAACCCAGTGCCCCCCTTTTGCAGAGCCCTGCCCCCTGGCCTCAGCAGCAGGGGTTGGGGGCTTGCACTGCCCCCTCCATTGCATCGAGAGTGAATGACGTTTGCCCAGAATAGTCCCACGTTGCATGGGGGCGGTAATTGTGGGTCAGAGGCTGTTTGGGGGCAGGGTCTGAGGGGGTTATCGTGGCTTGCTGCACTTCAGGCTGTTACGTCAGGGTGGCTGGAGCAGGGGCTGGCGTTCGGTTATAATCCAGATCCAGAAATTCACCCTCACCCGCCAGGTCTGGGCCGGTGCCGCATCTCGCTGGAGGCTCAGTGCAGAAGGTGCAGCTTGCGGAGGTGGCTCTGTGCCTCCGGGATTCTGCCTGCTGGGGGGTGGGGGGTGGGGTGGCTCTTCCTGCGGCCTCCCCACAGGTGCCTGTGAGCTATTCTGCATCCCCAACTAGCTACAGCACAAAATGCCATGCCATCCATTCAGAGCATTGCCTAATCGCCCCCATGTCTGTGATGGGGCCGGTGACTCACAGCCCCCCATCCCCCCGAGTGAACCCTGCTGTCCCTGCGGGTGGGACAAGAAATCCAGTCGAACCGAGGGCCAGGGCATGGGCTGCAGCAGAACCTCCCAGAGCCCCAGCTCAGCCAACTCCTGCCTGTTGTGTTGGGAGCACAAACCTAGTTCTGATGCCACAGCTCCAATGAGCACTCACTCCAGGCCCACCCAGGGCCCGGCCAAGCCTCCTGCCCAAACCGGACCCCAACAGATCCTCGCAGCTCCTTCTGCGGCGCAAGCCCCCTCGGCCCCCTCTGCGGGGACAGCTGCAGGGCCATGCTCTCTGTGCCTGCCTTGTGCAGCCTGGCACGGGTGAGCAATTGCCAAATCCTTAGACTGCACCCACCTCCAGTGAGCGCTGCCCGGCTGGCACAACTGAGGCAGCTGTAATTGCTGCTGTAGAAAATCATCACCTGGTTTTTGTGCCGCCCCGGGGGACCCAACGGACAAATGGTTCCCACATCGTCACTCCTGGAGAATCCTCAGCACAAACAACCTCATCAACAGAGATCAGATGACGTCACAAGCAGCCTTAAACTGAGCTCATTGAAATGCAGCCATAATCCCCACGACGGAGCCGGGCTGCCGGACCCTGCGCGGGTTGGTATGCACGGAGCCAGGCTGCCGGACCCTGCGCGGGTTGGTATGCACGGAGCCAGGCTGCCGGACCCTGCGCGGGTTGGTATGCACGGAGCCAGGCTGCCGGACCCTGCGCGGGTTGGTATGCACGGAGCCAGGCTGCCGGACCCTGCGCGGGTTGGTATGCACGGAGCCAGGCTGCCGGACCCTGCGCGGGTTGGTATGCACGGAGCCAGGCTGCCGGACCCTGCCCAGGGGATAGGCTGGAGCAAGACACAGCTTCTTCCTGCCATCAGTCTGCACACTGGGAAATGGATTGTTATCTTGTAGCCAATATCCTGGTGTCCAGGCCAGGGGAGTGGAGGGGAGATTAACATAAGTAATTCAAGGCATCAGGAAGCTGGAGTGGAAGCTACCTCAGTTCATGCATGACAAGGCTCTGTGATGCCAGCGATGGAGACAACAGTGCCTGAGCCCCGGCTGCACCTGGGATGATGCCCAGCCACTGAGCCATGTGAGGGGAGCAGGTGGTCGAGAGCTTGCAAAACCCTGGCTGTCGAGTGCATATGGACATCTTTGCACCTCCATGTGACCCTGTCTGCTCTCGAACGGGGGCAAAGCCTGGCTGTATGACTGACTCCGTCACCACTACCCCTAGCCATGGTGAGGCAGCTGAGATGCAGCTCCCGGGGACTTGGGGAGACACAGTTGATTCATGTATAAAAACGCCAGATTAGGAGGGCAGCTCAGCTGCAGGCCAGGATCTCTGTGCAGCCCGGGATGGAGGTGGGGATGGGACCTCACTGTACAGGGTGTTATTTTAGCTATGTAGGTGGCTAGCCCTTCTCTGGGGCAGCTTTCTGTAAAGATACCATATCTGGGTGTGGCCGAACTGGACTCTTGGCAAAGGGCTGCCACACTCTGCCTCAGAGGGAGCTCTATTTTGGTGGTGGGCAAGTGTCCCCTAAAGGCTTTGCAGAAACAACCCAGCCCTGCACACACCAGTGCCAGGGGCTTTACTCACATGAGTTCTCCTATTGGCCGTGCAGGATCAGAGCTCCTGGCATATATTTCCACATTGCAACCTCCAGATTCTAAGAGTGTTGGCAGAGGCCGGTAGCCATTCCTGCATTCCAGAAGCCATATCCAGCTGTTCATGTCTCCCCTACAGCGGGCAGATGATTACTAAGGTCTTGTTCTTAATTTTGTAAGGGAGCCAATAGCACGCCTGGAGTGTCACCACAGACTGCACTAATTAAGCCTGAGTACATATTGCATGGGCCCCTTTCAAGAACATCATTTCAATTAACAGATAAAATGGATCTTTCAGGAAATTTCCAGATATTTATGATGAATCACCTTATTGTGGGATGGGCATCATGCTGCGGAGTATTGAACGGTGCAAGGACTTTAAATACTTTGGGTTGTAATTATGCTGCCCTGGCGCTGTCCTTACTGCTCAGAACACTTGTAAAGTAGGCTGGTTTTATGTATATTATTAATTTTGGCAGGGTGAATATCTTATAATGGAATTTTCTAAAACTGAATAAAAATAATCGTCTTCGTCTTCCATACGGCAACTTAGAAAGCAACATGAAAAGTTGACATCCAAGGTTGTTCGCCCTGAAAGGCCATTTCGCTTGAGATCGTCACTTGAGTTGCTGTTCAGATGGCGAGCTGTCACTCAGCACTCATCGCCAGGTCCTAGCACTGGTCATGCCGAAGCACTGAACGGGCAGGAACCATTATAACCTTTACACCAAGAGTCTCCTTTGTTCAGAGCATGTCAGGGTTTTCACAGCAGCACCAGCACAAAGCTAGACAGCTTAGCGGTGCCCGTTAGGAATCCACTTTACGAAAGTCCTGTGAGCACATGGAGACCTGAGGTCTTCCCCTCGGCGTCAGGATGCCTAAAGCTAGGGTTACCATACGTCCGGTTTTTCCCGGACATGTCCTGCTTTTCGGCAATCAAACCCCCGTCCGGGGGGAATTGCCAAAAAGCCGAACATGTCCAGGAAAATGCCGGCCGGGCACTTCCCCTCCCGCGGCGGCTCTGCTCCTCCCCTGACTCTTCGGCTCTGTTTAAGAGCCGAGCTGCCCGAGCGCTATGGGCTTCAGGCAGCCCCCATGCCTCCGGACCCCAGCCGCTGGCTGGGCGCTTCCCCTCCCAGGCTCCAGCTGCGTTGGGGAAGCGCCGGCCGGGGGCGCAGGGTCTGGGGGCTGCCCAGCAAACCGTGAAGCCGGTAGCGCTCGGGCAGCCCTTTTCCCGTGGCTGGGAGTGGGAGGGAGGAGGGGGCGGAGTTAGGGCGGGGTTGGGGCGGGGAAAGGGTGGGAAATGGGCGGGGCCAGGGCCCTGTGGAGGGTCCTCTTTTTTAATTTGTTAAATATGGTAACCCTACTAAAGCTGTCCAGGGCCCTGCACATAGGTACTGGAACTAGGGGTGCTGCGGGGGCTGCCGCAGCCCCTGGCTTGGAGTAGTTTCCATTCTATACAGAGTTTACAGTTTGTACAGTGGCTCTCAGCCCCCCACTATACACATTGTTCCAGCACCCCCGGCCCTGCACTTGAAAAATCCTGCTACTCAACAGAAGCAACAGCAGAGGAATGCTGAGGCTGGGTGAAATGTGCACAAAGGCCATTCCAGATCCTGTGGCTGCTCGGCCCTTCTAAGCTCGTAACCCCTCTCAGGGATGCTGCCGGGTGTCACATTGCACCAGCAAGTGCTAACATTCCTAGAGAGCACTGCAATGCACTGGGTGTATTTATGGCCCTGCACTGCTGGCTGCATTTCTTGCTGATGGGGCTGGTGAACCTGCTTCTCTGTGCAACCTCTAGCTCCTGGGTTGGGAACTGGGTCTAGAACATGCAGGACACCCTCTGAACCGGGCAGGTGTGTGGCTGGCAGACTCAGGGAATGGGGCACAGAGCGTTTCCCCTCCAGGTCTGTAGAGATCAGTCCATTCAGGCCAGTCCCTGGCCAGGGCAGCCCAGCCCTGTTAGTCTGTTTCTAGTGCTGTGCTCAGGCTTAATTTAAACAGCCGAGCTCCCAACACTTCCCTCCAGAGCCCGCTCACTGACATCCTGCCTCACTTGTCCCCCTGGCTCCCACGTACAAGCCCTTCTGCCCCCCAGAATCATTCCCCTCCATCCCTGGGGTGTACACCCTTCAGATATACCATTCTCCCACCCCCCCGTCCCTGGCTGCAGCTTAACCCAGCCCTAGGCCTCCACCCTGACCTGTGCTCTGACGTCAGCCCCAACCCCAGGACCTGCTCAGGGGCTTGGCTCTGAATTCCCTGGAGTTTGGCCCAGACGCTGTGCAGTGTCGCAGGGTGCTCACACCAGCATTGTAAGAAGCAGGGAGCCCCCAGCCGCCCACCCCGGGCATGCAGGAGAGCTGGTGTCACGTCCACTCAGAATCCCACTGCCAGGTGGGATTGCCTTGCTTTCGGGTTTGGTGCCAGGCTCAAGGACCAAGCTCCTGGGGGGTTTGCTGAGGTCAGGCAGCTTTCCCGTGTGCTGCGTCTGCCTGCTGGACTCCTGACGAGGTGGAGCCAAGCCGCGCTTGGGGTGCAGCAGAAGCTCACGGTGACCCTGGGGCCTGGGCTGGGAGCATGGCGAGCGTGAGGGAGGGGGCAGGGTCACGTGGAGCCCTGGAGGTGGCAATGCTGCAGGCACAGCCCAGTCAGCCTGGCCAGGTTTGCTGCTACACCCTGCAGCATGCTCCGGCTGACTCTCCCCTCTCGCATCGGCTGAGGGCTGCCCAGTGGCCTGGGCGGGGGCCTGGTGTGGTTACCAGCAAAGGAGCACCCACATCACAGCTGTGACAGACAGCTTGGGGATCCCTCGGGGGGGGGGGGGGCGGTGCAGCAGTGTGTGTGGGGAGGCTTGGCATGCTGCTGCCTCTGTTGTGTATGAATGAGAGGCCTGACCCGGGCCCTGAGGCACTGGGCTCCGTCCCCACCCAGGGAGTGCGGGGGCAGCAAACAGGTGAGGAGAAGGCTGTGCCCATGTGGCCCACGGGCCTGGTGCAGCCCTACGGCGAGCGGGAGGTGCAGACAAAGAAGTGCCCCCCAAGCTGTGGGAGAGCGAGGCGAGCAGCCCCGCAGAGCAGAGCCAGGCCCAGGCCCAGGCTGGTCCCAGAAGCTCCGCACGCCCCTGCTGGGCTGGGTTCCCCCGGCTGCCAATGAAGAGTTGTCTTGGCTCCGACTGCCGTGCTCCACCTTTTATTGTAATTGATTCTGCATCGCCATAGGAACCTGCTCCAGAGCGAGCAATGAGCAGCTGCCTCCCTGCGCTCTCCCTCTTCAGGAGAGACTCGGCTCCTTCCCCCGAGATGGCAAGCAGCACAGGCGGGAGTCGCTGGGCGTGAGGGGCTGCCCCCGGTGCCAGGCAGGTACCTGTGTTTGCAGGGGAGGGTGGGACCGCATTTCAGGGCAGGGTGCAGCATTGGAAGTTCCTTGCGAGGGGCCCCTGCCTTACGATGCCAGGCCTGGGAGCGTTGGGCAGGCTCAGGGGTTCTCTTGTGACGATGCCTCCTTGTTTCTGAACGGCGAACGGGGCAGAGCTCTGCGTCTAGGGCCAGGGCCGAGGAGCCTGCATGTCCCTGGCACTGCCCGTGTGCATGGGGCCGACAGGATGGTGCCAGCGCCTGGGTCATGTGGGCTGCTTCCTGCCCAGTGCGAGCTGGGGTCTGTGTCTGGGCTGCACCAGTCCCTTCGCTGCCTGAGCCCGGGGGATTTTCCCTCCTCTTGGGTCGAAGCCTCCCCTGTCCTGAGTGCGACGGGGCGCGGCACCATCGTCCAGGAAACCAGCGGGGAGCTCAGAGAAGCAGCCAGTGACGCGATAGACGTGTGTGATGGCAGCACAGCAGAGGGCTCCCGCCCTGCCTCATGGCGCAGGTTAGACATGCCCTTGTGTGCCGCAGGCAGAAGGGAAATGCAGTGGAGCCGCTGTGTCAGAGAGGCCAGAAGGGCTGTGGGCAGACGGGGCTGGAGGCAGCAGAGGGGACTGGAGACCCAGGGGGAGGGGCGGGCTGTGGGCCAGGGACCCACAAAGTGACCTTTGACCTCTGGGGTGCAAGGAGGCCCAGACAGGCTTACTAGAGGCTGGCGCTGGCAGCAGGGCGGGGAAGGCCACGGAGCACAGTATCCAGGGGCACAGGTGGGAGCAGGAGTATTCAGAGCAGGGGGCTGGGGGCGGGGCCCAGTTCTGCCCTGGCCAGCACCTTGGACTGCTGTTTGCACCAGTGCAAAGTGAGTGTGAAATGCCGTGGCTCTGAGTGGCAGTGTCTTGCCCCCGTCAGCTCTGGCTTGGCTCTGGTATAAACGAGGATGCCTAATGCAGGCCAGGGTGGCACCAGCTGCTGGGCAATCTGGCTTTCCCGACTGGTCAGGTGTTCTGTGGAAGGGGTGATCAGTTCTGCTTTGGCCAAATGGCCGTCTGACAAGGATCGGGCCCCTCCATGAAGCACGGGGCCTCCCAGAGCTGATTGGCACCCGTTGCCAGGTACCAGAGACATGCACTGAGGCTGCACCCACAGCACAGACATGGAGGCAAAAATCTGGGGGTATATTTTGCAAATGGGACTTCCACTAGGGATGCCACTTACCTCACCCACCACTGAACTGCCACCACCTCTGGGTGAAGCCTGGCAACTGTGCCCTGGTGCGGAGTAAGACCAGACAGCGCCAGACAGAGAGTGACACAGAGGGTCAGCTCCAGCTGGATCACACGCAGTTGTTACTAAAGGCAGGAACTAAACCTCCTCCAAAAGCTGGCACCTCCAACCCCCCCCCACCGCCAGGTGGGACTGTGGATGGGAGGGAGGGTTACACCTGCAAACCATGATTGCCACCTCCCCTCCACTGGGGCAGGGCTCCCAGGGGATGTAAGAATATCTTGAGTCCCCCTATGCAAAAGTAGGTTATACATGAACGAAATGCCCATTGGGGTGCAATAGAGCTTTCTACGCAGTTCGATAACTATTTCTGTCTAAGCTATGGCGTGCACTGTGTGTTTTCCATTAATCTCTCAATTTGCTGTGATGCTGGCATGGCAGGGGTTGTATTTACATTGGCAGCCACCCAGTAACCCACTGGGATTCATTCGTTCGTTGGCATCAGCAGCAACGTTTACTGAAACAAGAAATCTAAAACCCTGTAAGATTTGAATGACTGATGCTCCAGGGTAATACAATAGAGCCATGCATGGGGACATGCTTCCCAGAAACGCACAAGCCAGCTGCAGCTCTGGGCAGGAGAGCCTTGGACAGGCAGAGAGGCGGAATGAGTGGGTTCAGTTTTGGGGGTGTGCATAGGGGAGGGCTTGCCTGCTGCGGCTTGAAGCAACCCTTTCCACCTTTCTATTTAGTGTCTTCTGCCCCAAGAACTTGCCTGCTAGACACGAGCCCGTGTGTTCCTGCGTTCTGAGCAGGGGTTTGTTTCTTATGACAGTGACGTTTGCAAGCGTGCTGAGGCTCTCAGTAGAGAGACACAATGCAACAAGAAACCAGATGTTAACAACCAGGGGCACACAGGGCCTGAACCTGTGAGAATCGAGTGCCCTTAAATTCCAGCTGACGCAGAGGAGGTGCCGGCAGGGTCATGCCCTGACTCTGAACACCGGCACCTTGACAATGCCTAGCATGAAATCTCTTCAGTGGCTGGCTATTCTTGGGGACAGAACAGTCATTTTTAACCAGTCAATTGGACACTGGCAGTTTCCAGGATGATCCCAGCTACCAGAGACACGGGATGATTCAGGAAGTTCTCCCCAAGGAGCGATAACCTCACCACGCTTCATGGCCAGGCTACAAGAGACACGTTCAGCTGAGATCTCCTGTGGGTTACAGCGTCTCTCTAGCTGGCCTCCAGTGCTCCAATCAGCACGTGGCTGGAACTGTCGTCTCATACAGACAGCTAAGGAAAGCACAAACCATGTCGTATCACCTCGCTGCAATTGACAGTTGACGTAAAGCATTTTGGATGCATATTCTTCCGGGTGACGATTCCCCTGTAAATCATCAGGATTGAAACACCGAGACACAACTTGTCAAATGAGGATTGTTAATGTGAGGGCAGGAGTGACACACATTGCTCTGGCTAGCGACTGTTATCGGAGCTGCTTTTCCATATTCAGACGTACTCCACTTTGGACATTATTGGTGCATGCCCATGTAAATGTTCTGGCTCCTGATCCCAATGGCTGGTGAATCGCAAAGAGCCTAAGATTTATTGGTAACGCTATGAGGGTGAAGGGAAATTGAAGCCAGAGCTAAACGCAGCCGCTGGGGACTCTCAGTTTGTGGGCTGGGAGCTTCTGCTCCATTGACCTCCATGTAGCCAACGCCCCTGCAGGATCAGGCCCTGAGTGCGGAGCTCACTGAAGATGGGCTAGAGACTGGGCCAAAAGCTGCTCCTGGAGATCTCCTGGTCTGTCTCCCCAGGGCCAAACCTCGAGTCAGCTCTGGCCGAGGGGGTGGCAGGACTGGGAAACCTGCTCTTTTGCCAACCCCCTCCCCCCCCCCCCCCCCGATTCCCCGGTGAGCTGTGTGGTCCGGGAATGAGGAGAGGTGCACTGGGAAGAGCGCCTGACAAACCTGCAGGCACAGCCCCTTTCATCCTTATCTGTGCCCGGGGGTGGCTTGGTGGACAGGTGTCTGGGCAGCCCATGAGAGCTGTGCTTGGGGGCACCGGGCATGGCCTCGGGACATCGTCAGGTGGGGAGGGCTCAGGTGTGCTGTCCTGTGGCTCAATATGCCCCCTGACCCCAGGACGGTCCCTGTGAGGGCACCACTGGGCCTAAGGTGGCACAGTCTGGACACGGCGATAATCCCTCCTGCTGGTCCCAGAAATCTCCCCTGTGAGCGGGACGGTGGGTTTAGCCTGAGCCATCAGCCTTCCTCCCTCAGACCCCACAGAAACCCCGTCTGCGAGAGAGGGTTGGGGAGGGTCCTGCCAGTGCACTGGGCTGCTCCTCAACTGCCCCAGGGCTTGTCCCCAGCTCAGCAGGATTGCCACAGGGTGGTGCGGGGTCAGGGCAGAGAGCTGTAGGAGGGCTGCAGAGAACTCGGAGTGAGCATTGCAGTTCAAGTATCAGAGGGGTAGCCGTGTTAGTCTGGATCTGTAAAAGCAGCAAGGAGTCCTGTGGCACCTTATAGACTAACAGATGTTGGAGCATGAGCTTTCGTGGGTGAATATCCACTTCGTCAGACGCATGTGTCTATAAGGTGCCACAGGACTCTTTGTTGTTTATTGCAGTTCTTGTTTGTCTGTCCATCCGTCTGTCCATCCAGGGCTTCCCATATCGAGCCTACCTTAGTATAGCCAATTTGGTAGTTTTTTCAATAACTCTCCATTCTCCGATTGAAGATTGAATTAATGTTTCTACTCCTCCAAAATATCCCCTCAGTGTCGCTGAATGTTGACAAGAATCGGTTTCCTTTTTAACTGAATTCTGTCCCTATTAAGCAATTGACATCTCACGGAGAGATATTTTTTTAGTTACTAAGGGAACATGAATCTTAACAAAAGTCAATCAAATATTCCTTAAATAACAGCCGAATTCATTAACTGCTTTATTGAGCTGAGTCTGTTCAAAATTCCCTGCAAATTAAAAGCTGATTCTCTGCACCGTACGAGAAAAGCAGCGTGTCTCCAGTGATGCTGGGAATGCGGGGGAGATTCTTGCTGAGCAGAGATGCCTGTGTGTAGTCACAGTGATCTGAGGATGGAGACCACCGCTAGCTCCGCTTTGCAGGGATGGGTCTCTGTTCATCAGAGTTGCGCCCAGTGTTAGGTGAATAATGGGAACCAGGTCCCATGTGCTGCCGAGGGCTGTCTGTTTCCATGTGGCCCCTGTGCAGCATCGCTGCCCAAAAGACTCCTGCAGTGGGGGTTCCCCAGCAGCTGAGTTCCCGGGGGGGTGGTGGGGGGGAAGCTCCCTTGCAGCCCTGTAGAGGGGTGCAGCTGGGGAAGGGGGTGTGGCTAGAAGAATTGGGTTCCCTGTTTGCCCAGCCCCCATGATGGCTTGTTCCCATTCATCTGGCCTCTCAACTCCTCCTAGCACAGGAGGTTGTGGGCATGGAGGGCTCTTCTCAGGCCACGCTCGGGGAGCTCTGCTCACACAGGGCATGTCTATGCTGTGGCTGGGTGCAAACCATGCAGGGATTGGGAGGGGGAGCCATTCCGTGCTGCCGGGGCCCAGCCGGCACTGGGACTTTGCAGCAATGCCTGTGCTGTCGGGCAGTCAGCGGCTCTGTTGTCTCATCCCAAGGTGTGAGAGCGCACTCTTCATCAGAGCGCCACACAAAGAGGGCAGTGTCATTAGCCCCATGTTACTGATGGGGAAACTGAGGCACAGCTGGGGCAGTGACGTGCCCAAAGTCACCCAGCAGAGCATTGGCAGAGCAGGGCACAAAGCCCCATTCTCCTGAGTCCCCGTCTGGTGCTCTACTCACTAGGCCACACTGCCTCCCTCGGAGGCTCTGGCCTGTTCTGGGGCAATGTGGTGCCTCACTGCCCATGGGGGCGCTCCAGGAGGCACCATGCCTCAGGGAGAACAATCTCACCAGCCTTACTGGGTGAGTGCCCTCTGCCACCTCCAGCCACTCCTTCCGCTCCTCGGCAGGGGCCAGTCCCAGCCTGTCCCCTGGCTGGGGACCCCTTGCCCCGGGAATGCACGGGATGTGTCCCACACAGCCTGCTCTTTGTGACGCTCTGCTTAGTTTGGCTTCCTGCAACTCACTGAGCACGTTTCCCCAGCCACAGGCGGCAGCTTTCCCTGAAGCAAGGCCAGCGGTGCTCACAGGGCATCCACTGCTCCTCCCGGGCAACATGAGGCTGCATGGGTCACTCCCAGAGGAGTCAGTAAGGAAGGTCTTCAAGGGGAGAGGCCCTGAGTACAACTCTGCCACTTCATCACCAGCACTGGGGGAAGCATAGGCAATTCTGTCTGCATCCAATCTGGGCTGGGTGGACCTCAGAATGTTGGAACAAGCAGATGGCGGAGACCCAGGAGGGAGCCCTGGGTTAATAGCAAAACAGGGGATCAATAATGCACTGACCATATTGTTTTCTACCATAAATAATAGAAAATACAATACACAGAAAGAAGAGAGCAACTGGAGAGACAGCCCGCGCGTGGGCTGAGCAAGCGTTTCAATGTGTTTGCTCTTGGAACAGCTACACACTAGCAATGGGCTTGAGCTAAACAGCTCAGCTTGGCCAACACTTGCAATTTTATTGCAAACCTCACAGTATTTGAGGTTTCACTTAAAGTCCCAGCTCCTAGAGTCAGGGGATTCCAGGAGACTCTTGACTTTCATAAAGCAAAGGAACTCGCTAGCCTGCGTGGCTGGGAACACCTGGCCCCCTAAGGGCTCTGAAAGTCAAAAGCAAAGAAACAGAACCTCCCAGGTTGTTAAAAAATATCTCCTAATTTTGCCTGGCTAATGGGCATGGCACCCGGGTCCCAGCCACACAGCCCTTTGCTACATTGGGCCAGACACTTTGCACTCTTCCCTGTTTCTAGTGTGCAAATAAAGGATTAAAGGCTGTTCGGGATGCCCCAGGGGTAGCACCCACAGCTCTCTGCTTTTCCAGGCCTGGCACCCTGAGCCCCCTAAAGGGGCAGTGACCGCTAATGAGCTTTCAGAGCAATGGAGTGGAAGAGGCCCCCATGTACTCACCCGGAGGAGCTCCACGGGGCAGGGTTACCCAAGTTCCTGTCTCATGGATGTCCCCCACGGGTCAGGAACTACTGAGATCTTGCATTGTCCGTGGCCCAGCAGAGCTAGCGCATCTGTCTGTGCACATGGGGACGCCCGCTCCCAACCGCATGGCAGACATTGCACCTGACGTCCGCGATCCCCCTTTCCTTCACGCCAGGATCTGCATCACTGAAGATGTTCAGGCTCCTCCTCCTGCCCTTCGCCATACCGGGGGCAGGGGCTAGCTGCCGGTTTGCTCTGCAGGGCTTGGCCACCTGGTTCCGTGCCAGGAAAGCAGGAGTTAACTGAGCGGCGATTTCATCTTTCCTCTGCAGTGAAACTTGTAGCTCCTCAGCCGCTGGGAGGCTGAATTCAGTAGGAGGCTGCCTGTGCAGAGCACATAGGGTGCTCCAGCATCAGCAGCTCCAGCACTCCGTGCTGGAAATGGGTTGCTAAGGAATATGACTCCTTCGGTGGCCATGCTGGTCTCTCCTACGCCCCTTGTGAACCCCCAGGCCTGAGGCGCTGACTTCACAAACGCAGCACACGTGGGCGGGGCGAGGCTGCACACAAAGGCACTTGGGCCCAATGGGGTGTGGAGCAGCCCCCTCCAGAGCACAGGGCACTGGATCTGGTGATGGCAGAACGTCATCCAGTGCTGACAGGAGGAGAGGAGAGGGAGGACAGGAATGCAGGAGAGCTTGCATGGCGGGGGGGGGGGGAGGGTTTCCCCACGCCAAAGGCCAGCCTGCCCTCCCCTGCCCTCACAATCCCAGCTTCCAAGGTGTGGGGCCTAGATGCCTAATGGCCCACCGCATGCTGCATGAGCACAGCGGCCCGCTGCAGCCAGGGCCCCAGGGACAGTGAGGCTGCCACGCTCATGGTGATGGGACCATGCAGGCCTAGAACTGCATCCCGGAGGAGACCACAGTCACCCTGAGCCTAGATGGGAAGCCCACACCACGAACTGAACCAAACCAAACCTGTGCCCAGGAGAAAGGTGAGAGTCTGGGACTGAGATTGTCACTTCAATCGAGGCGGGAGGCCCTCAGAGAGCTCTTGCTGGCTGCGCTGTATGGACATGGCTGGAGACCCTGCTGCAGGGACTGGGGGGCCAGGTGAGAAGATGTCAGGGAACCAGATCCAGCACCCTGAGAGGCCCCAACAGATCCCTCTAGCCAGGAGCACATGGTGGAGCTGGGCAAGGACAGGAATGGAGGGATGTGACAAAGAAAGGCCGAGCGGGGGCACCAGGGCCTACGTGGCTCTGAGAAGGGAAGCGCTGCGCAGAAACCCACAGGGAGAACAGAAAATAAGAACGGCCATACTGGGTCAGACCAAAGGTCCATCTAGCTCAGTATCCTGTCTTCCGACAGTGGCCAATGCCAGGTGCCCCAGAGGGAATGAACAGAACAGGGAATCATCAAGTGATCCATCCCCTGTTGCCCATTCCCAGCTTCTGGCAAACAGATGGACCTATCCTCCGTGAACTTACCTAGTTCTTCTTTGAACCCTTTTATAGTCTTGGCCTTCACAACATCCTCTGGCAAGAAGTTCCACAGGTTGACTGTGCGTTGTGTGAAGAAATACTTCCTTTTGTTTGGTTTAAACCTGCTGCATATTAATTTCATGTGGTGATCCCTAGTTCTTGTGTTATGAGAAGGAGTAAATAACACTTCCTTATTTACTTTCTCCACACCAATCATGATTTTATAAACCTCTATCATATCCGCCCTTAGTCATCTCTTTTCCAAGCTGAAAAGTCCCAGTTTTATTAATCTCTCCTCATATGGCAGCCATTCCATAACCTTAATCATTTTTGTTGCCCTTTTCTGAACCTTTTCCAATTCCAATATATCTTTTTTAAGATGTACAACCAGATCTACATGCAGTATTCAAGATGTGGGTGTACCATGGATTTATATAGAGGCAATATGATATTTTCTGTCTTATTATCTATCCCTTTCCTAATCCCAACATTCTGTTTGCTTTTTTCACTGCTGCTGCCATAGGCGCTGACTCCGTGGGTGCTCTGGGCCTGGAGCACCCATGGGGAAAAATTGGTGGGTGCTCTGCACCCACCGGCAACCAAGCTCCCTGCCCTCCCGCCTCACCTCACCTCTGCCTCCTCCCCTGAGCGCGCCATGTCCCTGCTTCTCCTCCCAGCACTTGCTGCCACAAAACAGCTGTTTCGCAGCGTAACAAGCTCTGGGAGGGAGTGAGGAGCAGGGGGAACGCGGCGCGCTCAGGGGAGGAGGTGGGGAAGAGGTGGGGCTGGGGCGAGGATTTGGGGAAGGGGTTGGAATAGGGGCGGGGGTTGGTGGAGTTGGGGTGGGGACTTTGGGGAAGGGGTTGGAATGGGGGCAGGGCAGGGGCGGGAGGGGGCGGGGCCGGGGTGGAGTCGGGGTGGGACCGGGGGCAGAGGGGGGTCGAGCACCCACCGGCACCAGCAGAAGTTGGCACCTATGGCCGCTGCACATTGAGTGGATGTTTTCAGAGAACTATTCACAATGACTCCAAGATCTCTTTCTTGAGTGGTAACAGCTAATTTAGACCCCATCATTGTATATGTATAGTTAGGATTATGTTTTCCAATATGCATTACTTTGCATTTATCAACATTGAATTTCATTTGCCATTTTGTTGTTGAGTCACCCAGTTTTGTGAGATCCTTTTGTAGCTCTTCGCAGTCTGCCTGGGACTTAACTATATTTTGTAGTTTCGTATCATCTGCAAATTTTGCCACTTTTTCCAGATCATTTATGAATAAGTTGAATAGAACTGGGCCCAGTTCAGATCCCTGGGGACCCCACTATTTATCTCTCTCCATTCTGAAAACTGACCGTTTATTCCTACCCTTTGTTTCCTATCTTTTAACCAGTTACCAATCCATGAGAGAACCTTCTCTGTTATCCTTGCTTAAGAGCCTTTGGTGAGGGACCTTGTCAAAGGCTTTCTGAAAATCTAAGTACACTATATCCACTGGCTCCCCCATGTCCACATACTTGTTGACCCCCTCGAAGAATTCTAGTAGATTGGTGAGGCATGATTTCCCCTTACTAAAACCATGTTGACTCTTCCCCAACAAATTATGTTCATCTATGTGTCTGACAATTTTGTTCTTTACTATAGTTTCAACCAGTTTGCTCAGTACCGAAGTTAGGCTAACTGGCCTGTAATTGCTCAGATCACCTCTGGAGCCCCTTTTAAAAATTGGCATCATATTAGCTATCTGCCAGTCATTTGATACAGAATGAGCTGAATGAAGTGGAGCAGCAAGCTGCAGGGGCCTGCGGAAGTGGGACAAGGCCCTAGGAGTGTGTGCTGCTTCCCAGGCCCGGCCGAGCACAGCGCCTGGCTGGAGGGTTTGCACATTCTCCTCGGGAGGCCTGGAGCCACCCCGTGTTGCTTGGCCCTTTCATTGTGGCTCTGGGGACGTCTTGTGCTAAAAGGTAAAAGCGGTTTGATTTGGGGAATGTGTGTGGGGAGCAGCGTGGTCCCGTGGCAATCAGGACACTTGAGTTCCACCTCATTGTGATACCAACTCCCTTGGGGCTGGGGGGAAGGCTGGCTGGGCCTCAGTTTCCCGGTCTGTACAACCTGGCTAAGAACCGAGTGACAGGGTGGTGGGCTGTTCTGTGCAGATACCTGGGAGCAGGGGGGCTTGGAGCACATCCGGGGGAATGTGGGATGCTGCAGCGTCAGGCACTGCAGTCTCCCAGGGCGTTGAGGGATCAGCGTCTGGGATCAGTGCCTGACTTTGCAGGAACACGGAGCACTGGCTGCACAGGGCTGTCCCAGGAGCAATGATTACAGGAGTGTGTTCCTTAGAGCGGGAGCCAGGCTGGGAGCAGAGGTGGAGTCCTGCACAGGCAGGTGCTGGTGCTGCTGGGTTTGGTTCAGGGCTGGCTCTGTGTGGGGGGATCAGTCATGAGGCTGACACACACGTTGTCAGGGAGACATTCCCATCACATCCTCCGCTCGCTCGGAGTTCTGGAAATCTGGGCTTGTGTTTTGGAAAGCGTGAGGTGCCTGCTTGGCTGCCTGTGGGCTCTGAGTAACTCCCTTCCCCCACCCGTCAGCTCCGCAGGGCTCAGCCCCCTTCCCCTCAGCATAGTACTGAGGGATGGGATGGGATCCAGGCTGGCAGCAGTGGAAGCTGCAGGTGACTGGGTGGTGGTGTGTGTGTGTGTGTGTGGGGGGGGGCAGCACATACACTGCGGTGAGCAGCTGGGATCCTCTATGAGGGGCGTGGAGGAGAGTGTGTGGCTGTCCCCTTGTTCAGGATCCCCCTGGAAGGGGCATGGGTCAGGGCCCTGCAGAGAGAACCGAGCCCTCCCCATCCTACACAGGCCTTCAGCCCTTCTGTCTGGGGGGCAAAGGGGGCAGAGAGCTAACAGGAAGGCAGGGGTGAGAGGGCAGATGGGCCAGAGCAGAGCTGAACTGAGAGGCAGGAGACCATCCTGCCCACCTCTTGAGAGCCCCCATGGGGCACTGCTCCTGGGGCTCGTTCTGCCAGGTGGGGTGGAGAAGCCAAGTCTCAGCGTCTGATAGCAGGAGGGAAAGGAGGGGAGAAAGGGGAAATACTGTGGGGGGCATTAGCCTCCCCCAAAGCTTCTGTGGGGAGAAAACAGGTCCCCCTTCCCCCTCCTGGACTGGGTAGGTGAGAACCAGGCCCCTGCCCCTCGACTTGGGCCTTGAGCAGTTTCAGCCCCTGCCCTGGGTCTGTGTGTGTTGGGGACCCCTGGACCCCAACTCCTCTGTATCCAGGCCCTCTTGCAGTGAGCGCCCCCGGGTGCTCACAAGAGGTAAGGTAGATGCTTTCCCTGCCCTGCGTGCCCTACACTAGGAGGATCTTGGGTTGCTTCTTTGCTGGACAACTCCCTCCCCCCTGGGGTCCATTGTGTTGCCTCCAGGGTGCTGAGGAAGCAGGGGACTGAACCCTGAGGTGAAGGCTGCCGAGGGCAGAGTAACGCCTCGAACTCAGGGCCAGGCTCAGCCTGCTTCCGGCGCTGGCTCTGTCTTCTCACCTGGCTTGGGTCCTGTGCTGCCTGAGTGCCACACATGGGCTGGGCAGCAACTGACTGCGGAGAGCTCCATTAATTACAGCCCCTCACATGAAGTCGCTGACGATTAACACGCCCACCCTGTATGAATTCCAGCGGCGGCTGCTCCCTTCAACAGAGACACCGTGGTGCAGAGCCCCCTGGGATGGATCCCCAAGGGTGACTCCCAGCATGGGGCTGCCAGCAGGCCAGCATGTCCTTCCCACGCAGTGTGGCTGGGCATCTGCCAGGGCTTCTCGCTGGATCATCCAGGTGCCTTCTGCATAAATCCAGAGCCATCATTTCTGTCACTAAGGGGCCCAAGCCCCAGTGCAAGCCTGTGGGCTGCTTTCCAGCAGTAACTCCAACCCGGCATCTCCCATCACTAGATCTGATGGTGGAAGCAGAGTCCCTGGCCAAGGGCTCTCCTGTGAGGATGCTCGACTCTTTGGGACCGCCCCCTCCAGCACCCAGCCATGGTGCTGTGCATTGGAGGCCAGTGTCTTAGCCTCTTGCCAACTAACGGATTCCAGGCTTGGGTCCAAGCTTCGGAAGTGGAGCTGGGAATGGGGAGGCGGCCATGCATGGCACAGTCCACACGGGGCATGCACCCGTCCGTGCCTGGCTTAGCCACTCTGGGCTGAACCCGGCTGATCTTGGCAGCAGATCGGGCTAGAAGCCCCCTGGTGGTTCGAAGGACTGTGCACCTCAGCCCCTGCGGCACTAGCCCTGGGCTAAGATGTGACACTCTAATCCCAAGACCTGGTTCCGGGGCTGCCAGGTGTCCCATGACTGGTGGGCCAGCAGGGGACTGGCCTGCAGTCTGGCTGCAGCACAGAGCGTGGCGTTTGCTCTGCTGTGGGGACAGCGAAGGAGTGATTCTGCTCCATGGCCTCTGGCAGAGCCTGTCCAGTAGCGCAGGGTGGCTGCACACAGATAGACGCCTACACCCCATTGGCTTCAAAGCCTGCCAGGGCCCTAACCTGCTTGGGTGCTTATGACAGTCCCACTAGGTGCCTTTCTATGCCTGGAGGCATCTAAACCCCTGTGTCAGACTGTCCAGGCCCTATGGGGACAGTTACACAGTAAAGGTGGTACTTCGAGGAGATGGGGCAAGGGTATCTTGAGGAGAAAACCTTCCCTTCTGCTGACGGAGCAAAGGGTCTGACCCAACTCCTGGCAGCCCTCTGCCCCAGGGGTGAGTGGCTTCTCCCAGCGGCAGCGTGGCCTGGCTTGCTGTGCTGCCCTGCTCCACGCCAGAGGTGGATGACATCTGCGTGGTTCTACAGCTCTGGCCTGGACACTGAGCCACATTCTTCCCCCTCCTTCCCCCCCCCCCCCCAGATGCTGCTGCCCTTCGGGGGTTTGTTATTAGACATTCCCTGACCCAGGGTAGCCAAGGAACCGTGCCCCTGAAGCTCCCCAGCCGGGGAGGGGGTGGCTGTTCATAGAATCATAGAATATCAGGGTTGGAAGGGACCTCAAGAGGTCATCTAGTCCCATCCCCTGCTCAAAGCAGGACCAATCCCCAACTGGGGCCTGCCCAGTTCACTGGACCAGAGTGACCCCAGCTTCTCTAGCACTTTGCACGGAGCAGCCAGCGGGAGCCAGGTTCTGCTGCTTGTTTAGAGCCGCACTGGGAGGGAGCCCAAATGCCCAGACACAGAGGGCCTGAACGTGGCCTTCAGCCACCAGCCTTGAGCGGGAGGGTGGGGATCAGGGGCAGGTGGAGCTGGCCTAGTCCTTGTGCCTCCCTGTGTACTGGGGTTGCACAACTTACCCCAGCTGTTGGGTGGCACAGGGTGCTCCCCTGGCACCAGCCCCAGGCCATAGGCTGGTGTGGAGGGGAGGTAGCCATGGCCCCTCCTCCTCCTCTGAACTCAGCAGGAGGGCACAGCTCCGCGGAGTGTGTGGGGACCAGGGGGCTGCTGTGAGCAGCCCCTGCACAGCCAGATGGGGGTGAGTTTCTCCATCACCTGTGGCACATGCACGGCCTGGCTGGGCCAGAGGGAGACCCACAGAGACAGAAGCCCAGGGAGACTAAGAGATGCGACCCCCCAGCCCAACAAGCACATGCCTAGGGACTCATACGCACACCCCCCCACGCGCTGCCCGCAGCCCTGCCACACCCCGGGACATGGCATGCCGGTATGTGCGAGAGGCCTGGCTCTGCACCGGTTCTCTAGCTCAGGCTGGCCTTTGCAGTTAGCCTCTCCTTGGTTTGGCTGGAAGGCGGCACGCTGGGAGTAGTGCATGCAGCCCACTGCACAGATAGGGGCACGTTGCCCGGCTGCTGCACATGAACCTCTCCATCTCTGGGCTCCAGCAGGCAGGGTGCAGTCTATAGCAGTGCTTGGGAGCTGTGGGGTTTGGCAGGGCTGGTGCCTTGGTGCACTGCCGAGCGCAGAGAAGTCCAACTTCTGCTCCTGGGGCATAAGAACTTTCCACTATAATCCCAGCAGTGCCTAGAGGGAAGGCCCAGGCTGGGCAGCGGCTCCCAGGGAGCCGTGGCAGGTTGGCAGTGCGGCTGGAGTTGCCAGGACTGGTTGCTGTGGGCTGAGCCAGTGTCCCTGCGGGCTGAATGCCCTGGGTTAGCTCGATATGCCATGGCTGCCACAGCAGCACTGGTGCCGTCCCTATGTTCTGGACCCTCTCTGAGCCTAGTTTTCAGGCTGGAGGATGGACCGTGAAACGCCACCTCGCGCTGCCTGAGGCCGCTCCTGTGTTCCCAGATGCTGGCGACATGAAATGCTGGGGGTGTTTGGCACTCAGGCCTGATTCGCCTGCTCTCCGAGTAGTGCCAGATGACTTACACTGGGGAGGGGCAGGCCTGGGCTTTGCTTTAACACGAAGACACCCCCACTGCAAGTGAATTCGGTGTCCTCAGAACATGAGGCAGGTGCTATTCTCCTTGCTGCTACCATGAGGAGCAGGGCCCCATCCTGCTGGGTGCTATACAGACACCTGGGGAGAGACCAGCTCTGCCCCAGAGAGCTCAGTCTAACACATGGTGGGAGGGGAAATGACTTTCCCAAGGTCCCACAGCCGTGGCTGAGATGGGAACAGAACCCAGGTGTCCGAGCCACGAGCCCATACTGCTAAAGTGGCCTTTGTCTTGGCTGCTCTGTGAACTGGACTGACCCGCCGCGGACCTGTCGAGGCTGGCCTGCTCTTTGTCACCCCTGTGGATGTGTTGGAAATTCCCCTCTCCCTCCCCCATGAAGGGGAAATGCAGGGAATGACAGAGGCCAAAGCAAGCCGTTCCCTGCTGTGCGCCAAGATCTACCCGCAGGCAACATGGCCCAAGAGCCCGGCAGGAGGGGCTGAGTGTTTTGCTTCTTCAGCCACAAATCTCATTGCTAAGGAGTCTTGAGCATCGACCTTTGCCCTTAGGTCGATCTCAGAGCAATCACCAAGTGTGGGGGTTGGGGGAGGGGGAATTTCCTTACAAGTTACGGTAACACCCCCTGGAGAGGCCTCTGCTCGCGTCAGTCCTCGTGGGTTGAGTTCGAGTGATCAGCTCTGTGCAGTCACCCAAGGAAATAAGCTGCCAAAGCCCCATCAGATGGCATGTGCTGGGGGGCTTTGCTCGGTCTCTGGGAATGAAGGGAGTGAAGGCAGTACTGGACTGAAAGCCCTAAAGTGGCCTCTGCACAGAGCGGGCACAACACGGGGCAGTGCTAATGCAGCCCTCCCCACGCTGCCCATCAATGCCATGGGCTGGCAGCCCTGTGGACACGGTGGAATGCACGCTCCCTGGCAGCTGTTCCAGGTTTACAACAGCTCCAGGCCTGGCCTGAGCCTGCAGGGAGGTGGGCATGCAGATACCTGGCGTCAGGAGCTGCATGTGGCATGCCACGCTCAGTAGCATCAGCTCCAAGAGTGCAGCAGGCAGGAGACAGCCCCCACCGCCAGGAAAATCAGGAGCTATAAAGAATGCATGTCGGGCTCTCTGTGCCGCTCACTTTTTCAGCCTTTAGGTCGTGCTGAGGGGCCATATTTTCAAGTTTCCCTCGGCAAGCATGAGGGCTGGAAAGGCACTTTCAAGGAACGGCAGCTGAGATTTGCCCCTGATCTCAGGGCTCCAGGAGCTGGGACTTGAAGAGAAACACCCAATATAGCAAGGCTCATACCAACAGGACAGGAATTGTCCCCATTGTGATTCGCCCCTGAATTCCTGCATTGACTCATTGCAGGGCCTTAGATTCCTGTGTCTCTGAGCAGTCTGCCCCACCCCATCCAGTGAGTAGGGCTGATGGCTGGCACCACGGGTCATTGTCTCTACTGAGTGGGGGTATCAGTCAGGGGCAGTGTGGTGGCCTTGGGCTGATGTTGTCCTTTCTGATCTCTTTGCTTCTCAGCAATGGGGAACGTTTCACAGGAACAATCCGTGGGTCAGACTCTGCTCTGAGTTATACCAGTGTAAATCCAGAGTCAATCCAGTTACTCTGGGTTACTCTGTTGTGTTGGAGGTCAGACTCTACCCCTCTGCATGGCATCTGAAGCCATGGTCTCTGCAGGAATGATAGCAGCAACGCCCCGGCAAGAGAAAATAAATAGGGTGGTGGGGGGGGGTTCAGACATTTTGCTTTTTGAAAAAATGTTGGGAAACAAAATATTTTGTTAACAACTAAATTCTCTTGCAAAAAAAAAAAAATTGTTTTCAGCAGAATCCCGATTCCAGCAAAAAATCTTTTCACGTGAAGCTTGTCAGCCGGCTCTGCTATTTATCACTCCCCACTCCCTGGAGAGGGAGGGTTCTCCAGTTAGGCAGCAGACCCAACTCCATGTGCCCTAGGGGAGCAATTGCGCCCTGGCAGCAAAGGAGAGCAAAAAGCAGAAGTGACAGGTCTGCAAACCCATTGCTGGGGCAGGCTGGGCAGGGCCCATTTGTGTCTGATGCAGAATTGCCCAGAGTTCTGCATGGGCTCCCAAGGGACGCAGCGCTGCCCGCATTGGAGAGGCATGTTACTCGCAAAATAATGCAAGCAGCTCGGTCTGGGTGGGGCAGTGACGGGGCAGTAGCTGGAGTGGAGGGTCAGGAGCAGCGGGGCAGGGACAGCCCTGGGCTTTAGCAGAACATGTTGAGTGTGTTGGTGTGTGGGCTCCCTACAAACAGCCTCATGCCCTTCTCTTTCCCTTTCAGGAGCTCTTGGCTGGAGCCGTGCGGCCCCATTTAGCCATGGACTAGCCCTGGGCAGGCGATTGCTCTCTGAGCACTGACACAGCTGCAATCCAGAGCTGGCTCCATCCCCAGGTGGCTGCCAGTGTGCTCGTGGGCCGAGAGGATGGCTGCCGTGTGACCAGCCCGCACCCTGGCCCAGCTCCCGGCGTGGCAGGCGTGCTACGGCACGGCAATGAATGATGCGTCAACAATGGATTATGAACTGCTGTCCCCCTCCCTGGTGGAGCCCCCTGCCACCGGCCTGGGCATGGACGCCGAGCAGAAGACGGTCTTCGCCTTCGTCATCTTCCTCCTGGTCTTCTTGGTGATGCTCATGGTGCGCTGCTTCCGCATCCTGCTAGACCCCTACAGCCGCATGCCCGCCTCCTCCTGGACTGACCACAAGGAGGGGCTGGAGAGGGGCCAGTTCGACTACGCGCTGGTGTAGTGGGGCCAGGAGCTCAGTGCGTCCCCCCATCCCCCGCCCCTGCCTTTCTCTGTGGAGCGCTGCCCTGCCCCCTAGGGATTCTGCCAGTTGGGAGGGCGGAAGGGGCCTGCCTGGGTTTGTCTCTTTTCTAGGCACTTCTCCATTTTCTCCTCAAGCTGCAGCACCGTGCACGGCTTGGATATTTGGGGGGATCTGGTGAGGGGGTGTCTGGGATGAGACGAGCCTGGTGAGCCCTTGATTCAAAACAGGTCCCCCTAGATGGCATTCTACTGTGCTTCTCAGTGTTGTGTGCTATGGGTGTGGGCATCGGGGTGGGGCCTATTGGGGTGGAGTGGGGCAGGGCAGGTTTCTCAGGGTTTCTGGGCTGGGTGGCTCCGTACCAGACACGGCCCGAGCATGGTGTCTGCCATTGTCGCCCAGGACAGGGCTGTGCGGTTCTGTGTCCGGGTGGCCTCATGGCTGAGCCCTGGCTGTTGGGGCAGGGGGTTGTTATAGGCACCTCAAGTTCTGGCTTCTATGACTTTCCCATTGAATTAACAGTCCCCAGGGTACCCCATGCCATGTGAGCTGGATGCTGCCCGTGCCTGCCCCATGCAGCCATTGCCCCACATACGAGGCAGCCCTGCCACCTGAGTGCCATCAATGCACAGCTCCCTCCTTGGTGGAGCGCCCCCTATTGGTCTCGCTCTGCATTACACTGTAGCGAACCCCACCATCCCCAGCTGGAGAAAATGCCTCTGACCAAAGGTGCAGCCCTGCAGCCGACTACAGAGCCCCTGCTACAGCTGCAGGGCACCAGGCAGCCCGGCCCTCTCACCCTGGGGATGCTGCAGTGACAGGAAGGAACTAACGCTCCCCAGTGAGCTGTGGGCCTGCTCTCAGTGGCCTTTCCCAGGCCTGCCAGTGGCTCAGCACCAGAGGTACTGGCTCCAGTGGGGTGGAGGACCCTCTCCCCTCGCAAGCGCTCGATCAGGTGAGACTGACACCTCCCAGCTGCCCAGGGCACAGAGCTGACGTGATGGAGCTTTGTCTGGAACAGGGCCTCACTTCCTGCCTCCAGCCCAGGGCCATGCTAGCCTTCCAGGGCGAGACAGACGCTGCAGTCGGGCACAGGCCTAGCCAGACTCCCTGTTGGGTTATAGTCATGGGCTGGCAGGAGGGTTTGAGGTGAGGGTGTACAGCTGAAGGGTGTGCCCAGGAGAGAGCAGACCCTCCTCCTCCACAGAACTAAAGCTGCACTTCTGCTAACCCCTCCCAGCTCGGCCTCCTCTCTCTGCTGCTTTTTGTCATGGATACACCATGTCCCTGAGAACAAGCACATCTGGCCCCATGCGCCGCCACGTCCCCCCATGTGAGTCAAAGCTGGCCATAGGCCCCACCACATCCCCCATGAGCCAGAGCCAGCCCCACACACTACCACGGTCCCTGTGTGAGCCCAGTAGGGCCCCGCAGGGATCAGTTCTTGGCCCTCCACTATTTAACATTTTTATCAATGTCCTATAAGAAAACATAAACCATCACTGGTAAAGTTTGCAGATGACACAATCACTGGGGGAGTGGTAAATATTGAAGAGGCCAGGTCACTGGTAGGGCGCTATTTGGCTCGCTCAGTAAGCTGATGTAAGAAGTATAGGTGTCATATGCCTTGAAAATACATTGTTCATAGAATATCAGGGTTGGAAGGGACCTCAGGAGGTCATCTAGTCCAACTCCCTGCCTTCACTAGCAGGACCCATTTTTTGCCCCAGATCTGTAAATGGCACCCTAAAGGATTGAACTCACAACCCTGGGTTTAGCAGACCACTACTCAAACCACTGAGCTATCCCTCCCTACTCTTATCCCCTCTCTGCCCTTCTTGTTCACAGCTCTTGTCCACTCTCTGCCCTTCTAAGTAACTGCAGCCAGTCATCCTGGTGTATCTTCCAAACCCTTAGCTTCCTCCTTGAGCTAAAGGCAATGAGGATCAATAGGGCCTGTCCCAGGAGGTGGGGCATCTTGTCTGCAGAGCACTAATTAAGCTAAAGTTAAACTACACAATTCCCAGGAAAGGAAAACTCTGATGCTTGATAAGGAACCTCCCAGCTGTTGATAGTTATTCACACCAAAGAGTCCCTTATTCACTAGTGGTTAAGATGTTCAACTCTCTTCATCTAGCTAAAGAGACCCCTTACCAGGCAACAGACAAGAATAATTGCCCCCTTTCTTGTGCCCTATTGTCTCCTGTCTTCGGGCTGCCCCCCTTCCCCTAGAGCACCCAGGTGCACCTGCCTCTGTTTCCCCTTTCAGAGTGCTCAGGAACTCCACTAGAAGCTCTCTTGTCTCAGTAATACCCCTTCTTGGGGCTGGTTATTACAAAATTACTGTGCCAACAGTCCAAAAGGCAAGTGGAACACACAGTCCATTTATCATCCCAGTGCAGGTAGTCCTTAAAATCCAAACATCATCCATGGGCATAATACATCCTGCACTCCGGTGCCTTCTGCCATGCCCGAACAGTCCTCTTTTGTCCCTCTACAAGGGCAGCTCCCCTAGCCCTACCAGCTAGAGTGCATCCCTGCTGTTCCCAGCAGGACCCCCACAGCCTCTCTGCATCCCTCACTCTCCTGGCCCTGTCACTGTTCCCTGGGCTCCAGCTCTCTTGCATGGAGCTGTCAGGTTAACCCCACTGCAGTCCTCTGGCCTCCAGCCTTTGGCTCCAGCGCTCTGGCTTAGAGCCAGCAGGTACCTCCCTCTGCTCTTCTCTGGCTCATGCCCTCTGGCTTGGGGATGTCAGACAGCAAACCCCTCTTGCTGCTCTCTTGGCATCAGCCTTCCCGCAGGCACCTCCTCCACTCCCTGGCCTCCGGCAGCTCTTCCCTGCCGTTCTCTGGACTCTCACTTCCAGGCAGCTCTCACCAGGTTGATCTTTCCTGACTCACCAGGTTGCTCTTCCCTCGAGGCTTCAGGTGCCTTCTTGTAATCCCAACTGAAGTGAGCTGATAAATCACAGGTACACTGGCTCTGCTCCTTCTTGAAGAGCCAGTGTCAGCCTGTGACATTTCCTTGGTATGAACCAAGGACCGGGAGTGAGTATGGAAGGTGTTAAACCAACGAGAAATAACTCGTGAAACCTGATGGTCAAATGGGGCACACTTCTCGTTCCCCCAAGAAATCCAAACTGCTTACCCCTCTCCCCAAACTCCACAGTTGTTTGCCTTATTAATCAGATCTTCATCTTTCTATGTGAATAATCTGTCTTGTTCCTTCAATGTAATGTCTCGTGTCCTATGATAAGCCCTGAAAGATGTGCAGAGTGTTAGATATAATCCAAGAATATATGGACCGTGTCCTCTAGATTTAGAAAACTAGAAGGGATTTTGTTTGTTTTCTTTGTTAATGG
Organism: Chrysemys picta bellii; assembly: GCF_011386835.1. Classification (NCBI taxonomy): domain Eukaryota; kingdom Metazoa; phylum Chordata; order Testudines; family Emydidae; genus Chrysemys; species Chrysemys picta. Next base: position 2,263,662 of record NC_088815.1, on the reverse strand, counting down.
TTGTTGCACTAGAGAATGGTATGCATTGTATGGCATGAGAAGAGATAACACTACTACATAGGACTAGATGGGGCCATTTGGATCATCGAGTATTGCATGGTACAGGCACTGAACCAAGGTATAACTTTGGAATATTAAGAGAAATTGCTTAAAGGAGGGATCCCAATTCAAAGTCAGGGTTAATACTGAAATATAATCCATGAAATTAATCAAACCTAAAAAAAACCCCACGACTGAAAGGAGCATTGAAGACATTTGTTATATGCCATCACCATCTACTGGACACTGATGGAAGTAACAAAGAAACAGCGTTGGAAATTGAGAGTCATTTAGAAAGCATCCAGTAGAAACAAGAGAGCAGACACCTTCCAGCTAGCCCTGAAATCAGGGTAAATAAACCTGAAGTCATGTTGGACCTCAGAGCTTGCTGAACCCAGTAACCAGCCTCTCCCCTTATCCAGGCTCATGGGACCAAGAAGAGTTTGCAATGTTTGCTGAACCTCCATGTGTGGATGACTCTCCTCAGGGTCACAGGTCTAAGCCGGAGTGACTGAACCCACAAATAAGGTGCAGCATCCAGCAGTATGATTGACATGTGAACCAGCTGGGTGGCAAGGATCCCCCATCCCAGGATTAACAAAATAAGAAGAAGTGATGAGCATCCATTTCAAAGATTATATTTCCGTCTCTGTTCTTTAACTGAAGGTGTGTGTTATCTCACTGATTCTACACTCTTTAATGAGATGTCAAGTAACCAAATTTTGGATTTTGACTAATTAATGCGGTATGTATACTCTCCTTATAAGTCCAAGCAGACTGGAATAAGAGCAATTTAAACTGTAACTTTAAGCAATTGCTTTTGGTATTTTAAACTTGCCCCTTTCATACCAAACCATTCAAATAGCAGGGACCACATTCTTCAAGGTGCCTTTAAAACAAGTGCATCCTTACTCCTTGGAGAGATACTAGGAGTGTATTAAACGTATTAGAAGTACTAAAGAATTGATGGTTAATGATCATAAGAATGGAATAAGAAATCTTGGTGATTTGCTTTGTTCCTTGGTATAACTGCTGAGCCTCAATGCTAGTCTATGACAATTGCTTGCAAGATTGTATTTATATGTTCAGTAAATGCCTAAGAACATTGGTTGTGTCTATACTTGGTTGACGAACTGTTGATTGTATACTTTTGTGTTTCTGGGTGAATTAAATAAACTGTTGATTGGTTAAGAACATCAAGTGATCGTTTGTCATCCTGATTTAAGAAATATCATCCTAGGTGTAAGTTGAACTGAAAAGAACCTTGCATTTAAATTAGTAAGACAATGTTCCTTTGAATTAATAGAAAGGGTTTATCCTAATTAAATTCCATTTCTGTATTGGCTACAACACATAGAAGTTTGGCAAATCTACTTTGATTCATAGATTACAAGGCAGAAGGGCCCATGGTGACCATCTAATCTGACCTCCTGCACAGGTCAGAGACCTGCCCCAAAAGATTTCCTAGAGCAGAGCTTTTAGAGAAACAGCCAATCTTGATTTAAAAATGGCCAGTGATGGAGCGCTCACCTTGGGAAATGGTTCAAATGGTTAATTTCTCTCACCATTAAAAATGTGCAGGTCAGACTAAATGTTCACAGTGGTCCCTTCTGGCCTTATATGAATCTCTGAGGGCTCAGCCACCTCCAGAAAACAAGCTCATCTTAGGCTGTGCCTCACATAAAGAGGAAAGAAGCTGCCATCAAAGAAATCACTACAACCAGGTGAGTGAAATGAGTCCCCCACAACAAAACCACACAATTCATATTATAATTTACACAGGACACTACGTGTGTAATAGACAATCTGTGGCAAGTGAAATCCCTGCCCATACGAGCTTGCAATCTAAGCAAGGAGAATTTAACACCATACTTCATTCATTCACTCACCACACTCAACTCAGTGGCATTTCTCTGTCCGTGTGTCTGTAACACGATAACATCTGCAGCCCATGTCCAATAAATTCCTAAATTTCAAGGAAGGTTCTAGGCATCAGTGGGACAAACCCTATTGATTTTCATGATAGTGGGAAAACCAGAATGCTGGAAAGCCTGATTTCCATACAGATGTGCCTGCATGTAACTGCAGACAGATGAGCATTGTGACATCAGAAGTATCTGAGCCAGTCATCACTCAGTCCCTCCAGTTCACTTGCATACTTCAACCCTATTGGTTGAAATGAGGCAGCAAGTGAAGGTGCAGTCAAGACTAAGGTGCTTTGACCCAGGTAAGGGGTGCAGGGTTCAGGACTGGACCAGTGAAGGCTGCTTCAGCTCAGGGCTCCTAGTGGCTGAGAAGGAGTGAGGCTGGAGCCTTGCATTTTGGCTCCTGCTCCCCATGCTTGGCTCAGGCCGCTAATTCTCTTTACTTAGTCAGAATTGTTTTAGTTCATCTAAACAGAGCCCATCTCTCTGCCTGCAGCCCCACGTGAGCACTGTCAAGGGGAGGGATGACCAAGGCAGGCAGCAGGGTTAGGGCTACACGGGGGATTGGTGATGACTGGCTGAATTACCACTGATGTCTCAATGTTACTGCTCAGCCTTCTCTGGGGGTGTGTGGAAATAAGGCTTTCCTGGCATCCTGGTTTTCTGATTGTCACCAAATTCACAAGGGTTCTTCCCACTGATGTGCAGAATGTTTGCTGAAAGTTTGGAATTGATTGGATATGGTCTTCAGAAATCATTGCCTGACAGACTGACAGTCAGAGCAAGAACTGTCTGCATTGAGTTCATAGAATCATAGAATATCAGGGTTGGAAGGGACCTCAGGAGGTCATCTAGTCCAACCCCCTGCTCAAAGCAGGACCAATTCCCAACTAAATCATCCCAGCCAGGGCTTTGTCAAGCCTGACCTTAAAAACCTCTAAGGAAGGAGATTCCACCACCTCCCTAGGTAACCCATTCCAGTGCTTCACCACCCTCCTAGTGAAAAAGTTCTTCCTAATATCCAGCCTGAACCTCCTGCACTGCAGACAGATTTTTACCCCAGTTTCCTAAATGGTCCCCTCAAAGATTGAACTGACAATGCTGGATTTAGCAGGCCAATGCTCAAACCACTGAGCTATCCTTCTCCCTCCTGAATAATATATGGAGATATACCTATCTCATAGAGCTGGAAGGGACCTCAAAAAGTCATCAAGTCTAGCCCCCTGCCTTCACTAGCAGGACCAAGTACTGATTTTGCCCCAGATCCCTAAGTGGCCCCCCTCAAGGGTTGAACTCACAACCAGGGTTTAGCAGGCTAATGGTCAAACCACTGAGCTATCCCTCTCCCTCACTTGATCAGCTAGTTAATAGCTTGGGGAAATACTTTTAACAGGGAGAAACATTGGTTCCTTTAAAAATAACTCATTTATTCGTAATTCACCCTACATGTGGCTTCATTTTAAATATTACCCTAACTACACTTAACTATGAACAGGGAAATCGATCTAATGGCGATGGAGCAGCAGACACTGCTGAGGTCCATCTTGCTGCCATGGGATCCCCACGGACAACTACTCGACAGAAGAATGGATGGTTCTTGTGTGCCTGTATGGAGAGCCATCAGCACTATGCATAACTAGCCTGGAACAACAGGATAGGGAGATGCAGTTGGAAGGGCCACATAGATGGTGCAAGCTAGAGCATTGGGTAATTCTGAGCATGCAGGAAAGGCTAGGAAGGGCCCGTAGTCTGAAGGTGACTTGACATGGGCCATGCGGAATGAACTTGTGTTTGTCTAGCTGGCAGTGTCTGGTTTCTGCCGCCTTTTGTGGTAGGTTTGCCAATTATGGTTGGACGTATTCCTGGAGGTTTCTTTGCATGACATAATCTTTAATTAAAGATTAATCTCTAATTCCTGGAGACTCCAGGCCAATCCTGGAGGGTTGACAACTCTATTTTGTAGTCACAGGGGACAGAATGCACCCTGCAGTGTGTGATGGAGGAACGTGCTGCTCTGCACCAATCCACAGCTGAGGAGCTCAGCGGAGACCAGCACCAGCATCCTGAGGGGCAGAGACCAGTGATAACAGCGTCTGCTCAACTCCCCTAAAGGCCAGCATGGAGATGTTGGGTGGCGCCTGGGGCAGGGTTGGGTGGGTCCCCAGGGTTTAACGAGACCCCACTCTCCACAGCTGGATGGGAAAAGGCCCTTCTGTGCCTGGGGGATTTCCTGGAATCTAATGGAAGAAAAGGGGCCCCTCCCCCTCTGAGAATGAAACACTAGGTCAGGCATTAGAACAGGACAGGCTGGGGGTGAACAGCACTTATCCCCTGTCACCCCCACTCTGCTTTCCTAGGCACCACCTTCCACTCCAGCTGGATGCTCACAATAACAACACCCCCCCTGACCCCCCACTCCGCCCTCAGCTCCCTCCTTCCTCTCTCCCCTCAGACATCCCCAGCTCCCTCCTGCCCAACGCCCACCCTCCCACCTCAGACACCTCACAGCTCCCTCCTGCCCAACCCCCGCCCCTCCCCGCTGAGACACCCCACAGCCCTCAGCTCCCTCCTGCCTCTCCCCCCTCAGACATCCCCAGCTCCCTCTTGCCCAACCCCTGCCCCTCCCCCCTCAGACACCTCACAGCCCTCAGCTCCCTCCTGCCTCTCCCCCCTCAGACATCCCCAGCTCCCTCTTGCCCAACCCCCGCCCCTCCCTGCTGAGACACCCCACAGCCCTCAGCTCCCTCCTGCCTCTCCCCCCTCAGACATCCCCAGCTCCCTCTTGCCCAACCCCCGCCCCTCCCTGCTGAGACACCCCACAGCCCTCAGCTCCCTCCTGCCTCTCCCCCCTCAGGCACCCCTAAGCCCTCAGCTCCCTCCACCCTCAGGCACACCCCAGTCCCCAGCTCCCTCCTGCCCAACCCTGCCCCTCCCCCCTCAGACACCCACAACCCTCAGCTTCGTCCTGACCAACCCCTGCCCCTCAGAAACCTCTCCCAGATTTGATCTCCTCCATGCTGGCCTAACTTCCCCAGAGCTCAGATCCAGCTCCATGGCTCGGGGGGGCTGCCTCCCACCTGGCCCCCCCAGCTCAAGTCCAGCTCTCCCCTCACCCAATGCACAGGCTCAGCCCCTGCTGCCTGCCATGTCCCCCACACCCCAGCAGGGAGCATGCAGGATGCCTCTGATCTGCAACAGCCCCATTGTGCCTCCTCCCCCTGCTGCCTGGAAACCCCTAGAATGACCCTGTCCCCACTCCCATGGCGAGTGCATCAAGGGGTGGGGGGAGATCATGGTGGGTCGATGCTGGTGATTCGTCCCGTCTAATGGGAATATCAAACTGGCCTGAACGACGCATTGCAGCTTCTAGTGTAGGGAACAATTTGTCCATGACTGGGGTCGCTCTGTCTAAGGCTACCATGGCTCCCGGGCCTGTAGGGCTTGCTCTGCGTAGGAGGCAGGTGCTGCCCCAGTTGCTCAAGAAGCGGAGACAGCACCATTTTCCTTTACCCATGTAACCTCCCTCCCCCCCCCTACCCCGTGGCACCTCGTGAGGGGCCTGACTCAAAGCCCCCAGCAGTCACTGGAAAGCCGCCCTTTTGGAGCACGCTGTATCACCAGTGCAGCTTTCTCCTGCAGCCAGACAGCTGCTGCAGGGGTCATTTCCAATGTGATCTGAGAGCTCAGCACCTCCAGCTACAAATGAGAGGCAGAACCATTTAACCCAAAATAATTTTATTGTTGCTGTTGCTTCTGATACAAAAAGGAATCCACAAAGAGACGCTCGCTCTGCGGGGCAAGGTGGCACAGCTTCTGCACTGGGTGTGCCCAGCGCATCTGAAAACCAACTAGCAAGAAATGCCAATGAACACAAATCACCACACTAGACTGGAATGAATGAAAACATTTCGCTTTCTCATTTGACACGTTTGGCTCAACACACACACACAAAACCCCACTTCTGCTAATTTATTATTATTATTTTTTTTAAAAGCACCTTTTGGTAAAAAAACAAAACAAAAACAGGCCACCTGTCATGTCATGAGGTCTGGTACTCTTGCAAAATCCAGCTTGTGTTGTTTGCAGCTGCATTATGCAAAAGAGTTTTCAAGTTTGATATTAGCCAAAGTACAGTATACACACACTTCCCCTACATGCCATGTGGTGGCAGCATCCCAGGAAAGAACAGAAATGAAAAACAACCCCCCACCCCAAAGTACCAAAAAAGCTACAGGAATATGCCCTCCTCACAACAACGAGCAGTCGTAACATTGGTGGTTATACATAAATATGAAGGGTGGATGCAGTGCAGTAACCCTGACGATTCAGTACCAGCACCAGCTTCCGTGAGCTGAAAGCACCATTGATCTGGGGATCTATCAGGTAGTCTTGTGTGTTACCATGAGTGAATTAGCACCTTTGTTTCCTTTTGCTGATGCACAGTGTTGATGTAGAACCAAAAAAAACCCCAACAAACAAACCCAAAACCGACATAGACAAAAAACGGAAAAAAGAGTTTCATGCAAAACTAGAAAATGCCCTTGTAGAAAACAGTTGTATGAAAAATCACCCTCTTGGCAGGAAGCAAGGGCTGTCAGTACCAACCTGTTTGCTCAGGCCATCGGCGGCAGCAAGGAGACAGATTCTTTGCAATCTGATTTCGCAGCTTGTTTTTAGTGCATTTAGTTTGTCTGCATTGACCAGAGGATTAGTATTTCTGACATCACGTTGGAGTGACCAGAGCGGAATCCCATATTTGCAAGTGCCCCCGACTGTGGGTGTCTGGCCAAAGGCCCTGAGGTGACTCAAACCACACACCTCCAAACTGGCACCCAAAATCAGGGACCATTTTGAAAATATGGGCCTAAATGCCCATGAGCCATGTCCCTCTCCCCTGTGGGCCTGCAGTGCCACTTCTCCTGCTCAGGGGGACCTCTCAGGGAACTCGCAAACGCTCCCAGCAGCGGGTCCAGGATCCCCCCACTGGGTCAAATAATCCCCAATTCCTACCAGCAGGAAGGGCCTATCTGTGCTGTGCTAAGACTCACTACATCTCTCGTGGCAATTTAGTTTGTTCAACCACAATCAAAGCATACAACTGTACACCTCCCCCCAAAGCTACTCAGCACCTGCTGGTGACAGAAGGACGTACGTTAACCTCTGCAGTTGCTGGAGCTGTAGGAACAACCCTTCCAAACTCCGCTCTGTGGAGAGGGTGCCAGCAGTACCAGCTAGTATTGCACATGTTCAGAACACTGCAGTATTGAAGCCTTAAACTGGAACAGAAGCCTGCAGTCCTTCAGACTGGCTAGCTTGCAGTGTGAGGTTACATGGCATAATCCAAACTGGCCCTTCACTCCAAGTGGGGCCAAATTAACCCTTTTTTTGCCATGCAAAGGGACAAAACGAAGGACCGATGGAACACAATATAAAAAAAGAGCGCGGCAGACAGTGAGCAGCCAGTGTCGGCTGAGGAGGATTTTCCAGAGCACCATTATGGCAATGCAGAAGCAAAGGAAAAACCAGATATGTTGGGAAATGGCACCAGTACAGCAGCTTCTCTAGAGGTCACGTCTGAGCTCTGTCCTCAGCCACCGCCCATCTCCTAGCTTGTGGATGGCGAGTGGCCCTTGGCCATGGAAGACAGGGAGATTTCAATGGGAAAATCCTTGTCAGCTCAGACTAATAGTGTCTTGTTTAAGGGAAGAGGGCAGGGCCGCCCATCGCAGGGGATGAGAGCACAGAGGGAGACACAGCCCCAGACAACAGGGTTTCGAACCATGGACAAAGATTTCACAAGCTCTTTTGGGGGGTTGCTTGGTGCGTAACACAGGCGCACTGTGAAGTAGAGCGGCCCTTAGCTGCCCAGGGCCCAGTGCTGAGTCCAGGGGCACATTTCCTAGCAGTCGGACAGCGTGGAGGGCGAGGTGCTGGCACAGGGGTGCGGCGATAGCAAAGGGGTTTGTTTCCAGGAGTGGGTGGCACTGCTAAGAACTGGGCTGTGGCTGGCTGGTTGGTTCTCATGGTGGCTAGTAAAGCTGGAGCTGAAGCCTCATCCTGAGTGCTTGGCCAAGCTCCCCTGCCAAGTAGTTGAGGTCGTTCTTGGCCTCCAGTTTCTGCAGTTCCTTCTTGCGATACAGGGGCACGCTCACAATCTCCAGCAGGTAGGTGCCAGGCACGATCTTCTTGCGGCCAAGGTGCAGGTAGCTGAGTCCTTCTTTCTGGTGGATGCGGAAGTAGCCGTCCTCGTTCCCATGAGAGACCACGTAGCGCACATGGTTTTCCAGGGGCTCTACAGCCGGAAGCAGCTCCAGGATGTGCTCCTTGTGGTCCAGGGCCGAGAGGTTCAGGCTCATGGACAGGGGAGCATCAATGTCCACGCTGGCCAGACTCACTGCGGGCTCCTAGGGAGAAGAAGGCAGGGCACCTTAATGAACTGGCACAAAGGATAGTCTGTGGCCAAGCCCAGAAAGGCCTGGGTGTGAGAAGGGAGCCTGCCCAGGGCACCCAAAGCAGTTCGGAGAAGTGGTTCCAGTGTAGGGTTGCCAGGTGTATGGTTTTTGACCAGAATGCCCAGTCGAAAAGGGATCCTGGCCGTTAAAGGTCCGGTTGGCAGTGCAGCGGGGCTAAGGCAGGCTCCTTGCCTGCCCCGGCTCCGCGTGGCTCCTGGAAGCAGCGGCATGTCCCCCCTCTGGCTTCTACGTGTAGGGGAAGCCAGAGGGCTCTGCATGCTGCCCACGCCCCAAGCGCCAGCTCTGCAGCTCCCATTGGCCAGGAACCATGGAGCTGGAGGGGGGACATGCCGCTGCTTCCGGGAGCTGCTTGAGGTAAGCGCGATCCGGAGCCAGCACCCCTGACCTCCAGGCCTGATCCCCCTCTTGCCCTCTGAACCCCTCGGTCCCAGCCCAGAGTATCCTCCTGCACCCCAAACCCCTCATCCCCAGCCAAAACCCTCACCCCTCGGTGCCCCAACCTCCTGCCTCAGCCCAGAGCCCCCTCCCACACTCCAAACCCCTCATCTCCAGCCCATCACCAGAGCCCTCACCCCTCCCACACCCTAACCCCCTGCCTCAGCTGAGAGCCCCCTCCCATACTCCGAACTCCTCATTTCTGGCCCCACCGCAGAGCCACATCCCCGCCAGAGCCCTCACCCCCTCCTGCACCCCTACTCACTGAGTCAGTCCGGTGAAAATGAGCAAGTGAGTGAGGGTGGGAGAGTGAGCAACAGAGGGAGGGGGGATGGAGGAGCGGGGGCAGGGCCTCAGAGAAGCAGCTGGGCAGGGGTGGGACCTGGGAGGAGGGGCAGGGCAAGGGTGTTCGGTTTTGTGTGAGTAGAAAGTTGGCAACCCTACTCCAGTGCTGGGGATCCCACGTGCTCCCAGGGCAGCTGCTTCTCTTGCCAAAATGTTCCTCACACTTAGTTTTTCTTCCTGCTTTGCCTAACTCCCCTGGGTGGTTGACCCAGGCCAGTAACTCCTGGCTCCGCCCTGCTGGCCAGCGAAGGTTCTGACTGTGCCTGCTTGGCACTGCCCTGTGGCTTGGGGTTCAAGCAACCCACGCGATAAAGTGAAGAAATGTCCCTGTCGTGCTGAACCCCTACCTGGCGAGGCAGGTGTTCACGACTAGATGGGACCGTTAGACCATCTCCTCTGACCCCCTGCATATCACACAGGACAAAGACCCTCCAGCCCATCAGCGCTTTCAGAAAGAGACGGCCTGCCAGGGGACGGAGAATCCACTCGGACCCTGGCAGGTTGTCCCAATGTTGTTTATTATTGAAGAGGGTTACAAATTAAAATGCTCCTTGATCTGAATGAAGTGTACGGATGGATGTGTACCCATGCACTGGTGCACTGTCTCTGACGGTGATTGGGCGTGTCACCAAGGCCTGCACTCAGGTTTGACTCCAGTAGCCCTGGTCTGACTGGGTGAGGGGGGGCTCAGCAGATGGCTGAGCTGAGGGACAGAAGGGGTGCACAAGTGTTTGTGCAGCACTGAGAACACAGGGTCTGTGATGGTGGCCGGGTCCCTGTCTCCCCTGTGAATATGTGAGGGAGGGTGCATGGTCTGGTCCCAGATAATACCCCACACTGTGGGGACTCAGCAGCCCCCCAGACAATGGGGACGGCCCTCCCTCTCTCCTGGGGTTCTGAATGCACTGAGGCACTGAGTCACCAGGCACAGGGAAGGCTGATGTGGGGGTGGGTCTCTCTGGGCAGAAGTCCATCCTGTGACTGTCTCAGTGGTGCTGGGCTGGGGATGCCACACAGCTCTCTCCCAGACAGTGCGTGGGCCTGGCTCTCAGCTTGCCTCGAGCTGTCCGGAGGGCAGTGCATTACCTGGTGCCCCTCAGTCCCGTTGATGCTGCGGCGCTGACGGCCCCGCTTGGGGTAGCCATTTATCTTACACTCGTAGCAGGTCTCAGGGGAGAGCAGGTTCTCCTCATCCTCCTCCGGAGGGGCAGGCAGATAGGAGCCTTTGCCGAAGCCGAGTCCAGAAATACAGTGCCTGGGGCCAGAGGAGTAAACAGTGGGACAGGATTCACCCAGAAGCCCCATAACACATGGTGCTCGCTAGTGCCAAGGCCCGTGAGGTGGGACCGGGCACACACCCAGGGCTGTGCCTGCGTCTGCCAGGTGGTGGGTGGGGTGCGCAGTGCGCAGCACAGTGTATGCTGCAACAAGGATCCTGGGCTTCAGTGAGGAGAGGGTTAACGGGATGTGCTCCCCTCTGCTGGGGCACTCAGATGGGGTACACAGACACAGAACCCCATCCTGGGCAGCACTGGAAGGACCCAGGCAAGCATTCGGGTATGTGTGTTTGCACATGTGTGCAGCTGTGCATGACCGAGCATGCTTGGGAGCGTGAGCGCACATGGGTGTCCCTGCATGAGCATGCACCTGGGAGTGTGAGCGCACAGGTGGGTGTGTCTGTGGGACTGTACAGACACTCACAGGATACGTCTGAGCTCAGACTGCCGCGGGGCAGGGTGCTCCGGCACAGAGCTAGCATGAGCCCGGGTGTCAGCACCTGCCAAGGTAACGGAGCAGCCCCATCTTCTCACCCTTGTCCAGCTCGGAAGTATCCCCCAGGGCAGCCGCACAGGTAGCCCCCATCAGTGTTGGAGCAGCCGTAGCTGCAGGGGCTGCCGCCGGCCGAGCACTCGTCCACATCCTGGCACCCGCCGAAGGCCTGGTCAAAGTCGAAGCCGGACGGACAGACGCACTTGAAGCTGCCCAGAGTGTTGTAACAGGAGGCGGAGCCGCAGGCGGAGGGGCTGGAGCACTCGTTTTCATCTGAAACCAGGACAGAGCAAAGGGCTCAGCTCCTGGAGCCCAGCAGAAGGGGACGGCTGTGCGTGGGAGCAGTAGCGTAGCGAGCGGGGTGCAGAGGAAGCAGCCCCTTCCCCTCAGCACACTTTGCAAAAGCGGCTGGAGGAGCGAGGGGGGGGGGGCGCGGCTGGAGAAGTGGGGGCACAGGCTGGCTGTGGCCTGGCAGCCGCGGCCGGAGGAGCGAGGGAGGGGGGCGCAGGCTGGCAGCGGCCGGAGGAGCGGGGGGGGGGGCGGGGAGGACACACAGCATGGCGGCCAGGCAGCCACAGCCGGAGGAGCCATGGGGGGGGAGGGGTGGTGTGGCTGGAGGAGCCAGCCAAGGGGGGGGGGGGCGTGGAGCGGCCGGAGGAGGAGCCGGGGGCGTAGCCAGAGGAGGAGCCAAGGGGGCCCCTTTTTTAGGTTTGCTCTCCCTCCTCTTAAAAGCTGGCTACGCCACTGGGTGGGAGACCCTGCTAACGTCATTGCTCCAGCTCCCCGCTGCCTCCATCCTCTGCCAGTGAGATTAACGAGCCCCCGGCTGAGCCCCTTGGCCAAACACCGGCAGCTGGGCTCCCTGCACCAGCTCTTCAGTCACCAGGAAAAGGAGGAGGTGAAGGACAGGGGGCCTAGCCCCTCCCTTAGGTGCCTAACGGGCTGATCTGCTGTCAGGAATGTGGAGCAGTGTAGCGGGGTGGTCACCCTGCCCCTGCCTGGAAGGGCTTAAAGCAGCCCGGGACAGGGCTGTGGCAGAGAAAAGCTGGGCTGATGGGGAGAGCAGCCACAGCTGTAACCAGTGCAATCAGGGCCCAGCTGGCCCTTATAAGAGGGCTGGGGCCTGGCTGCAGGGAGGTGAGAGCAGGTACCTGGAGTAGAGCAGGGCTGGGGGAAGGCCAAGGGAGCCGGGGAGCTCTGGCCTGAACCCCCCCCCCCCCCCCCCCCGCTGTGGCCTAGTGGAAGGCCAGTTAGGTATTGGGGTGCAGGGGGCAGCCCACGGGTAGGCAGAGGCAGCAGGTCCAAACCCCCCTTGCCTAGGATAAATGGCTTTTACACTGCAGTCTGCCCCAGTGAGCGGGAGCTAGATGGTGACTGGCAGTAGCCCACGACTGAGGCAAGGTGGGGATAGAGGGTTGGGGGTTCCCCTGGGTGGGGAGACCCTGAGACTGCAGAGGTATTGCCGGGGGCAGCCCCCCAAAGACAAGGGGCACTGGGTCCTGGGAGGGACATGGGGCTCAGCAGCAAGCGGGACACCGGCCTGCAGAGAGCGCTCCGGAGCTGGAAAAAGAGCTAATTCCCAGGACACCAGCAGGAGGCGCCGCAGGGGTGAGTCCCGCCCTGTTACGAGCAGCCAGACCCTCTGCTGGCATGTGGGGTGGGAGCAGCAGGAACTCAGCCCCTCCGCAGAGATGGAGTTCAGCCCCTGGCTTTAGGCGGCTGTGCTGGCAGACTCTGGCCCAGCGTGGGCCTGCGTACCCCACACTGAGCATTTGTCTCTCCTCTCCCCGAGGGCGGCCTAGTGCCCAGCACAGGATCTGCAGCGAACCCAAGGTCCTTGGGTTAATGACAAATACAGGGAAATTGCTGACCTGCCAGAGGTGGAGCAAGGAGTCAGCAGCTCTGCTGGGAGCAGCCTCCCTCCCCTAGCTCGTACGCTGCCCCTCCAACACCCCTAGTCCCACACTCACCCACGCACTGGTTCCACTGGTAATGTTGCACATAGCCCTGAGGACAGCCACAGCGGTAGCCTCCCAGGACGTTCTGACAGCCGTGCTGGCAGCGATGGTTCCCGTCGCACTCATCCACATCTGATGGTACAAACAGCACAGATCGCCTGTCAGACACCCCCCGTCAGCGCCTGCAGCCCAGCAGGAGAGCCCAGTGCGCAGAGCCCGGCAATGCACAGAGACAGAGCACCCGTCAGCTCTGGCTCTCTGGTAGCTAGGGTGACCAGACAGCAAGTGTGGAAAAATCGGGACGGGGGGGAATAGGAGCCTATATAAGAAAAAGACTCAAAATTCGGGACTGTCCCTATAAAAATCAGGACATCTGGTCACCCTACTGGTAGCAGAGCCCAGAGAAAAGCAATGCACGGACACAGAGACCTGCCAGATGCCTCCCGGCAGCTCTTTCTGGCAGGAGAGCCCAGCAGGCAGCAATCCACGGACACAGAGCGCTCGTCAGACGCCTCCTGTCAGCTCCTGCAGCCCAGTGTGCAGAGCCCAGTGTGCAGAGCCCAGTGTGCAGAGCCCAGAGACCGGCAATGCACAGACACAGAGCGCCTGTCAGATGCCGCCCAGCGGCTCCCGCAGCCTGGCAGCAGAGCCTGGAGACCAGCAATGCACGGACACAGAGCACCTGCCTGAAGGGGCTCTCAGGAGGGCTCAAACAATGGGACCAGCTTCCCTGGCTGCATCCACGCCAGATCCCTGGTCACTAACGACTCTGACGTTAAAGCAATTGTGGCAAAGTCATGATCTGCCTTTGTGATTTAGGGCCTGAATCCTGGCGCCTTTGCTGCTCACCCCTTCCTGCCCAACAGGGACAGCCAGCAGATCTGGTGCCTAAGGCCCAGCCCTATTGCCGTGCCCCCATGCTGTGGGCCCACCCTCCTTGGGAGACAGGGACATGGGCAACTACACAAGAGCTGTCTGGTGAAGTCCTGCCACTGCTCCTCTCCGGGCAGACTGGGCTCCCTCTGACTTGCTGTCCTGGAGGAGGGAGGGCTCATCCCCCCCAGCCCAGCAGAGGACTCGGCCCCTGCCAGCACCACGATGGGGCAGTGGCGCAGTGAGGGTCAGACTCTAATCCCACGCTTGGTCCCAGGGGTTAGTGAGGATTGAGCCAGGGCAGGAGTGGACTGTCTCTGTCGCGGGCCCTGAGCCCCTGGCATCCCCTCGCTGGCTGCCTTTGGCCATGCTTCAGGGCCCATTGGTCTGTCTTAGTTCACTCTCAAGGCGTTTGTGGCTCTGATGTGCGTCTCCCCTATTCTTGTGGCAGTGAGAAGTGACTGCTTCTCTAGCGGGCGTGGGGTTAGTGGCTTTATTGTTGGTTCTTGTTGCCTGGGTTGAATACTGGCTTCTATTCTCCACTCTCAGACGTGCTCTGTGTGGCAGGTTTTGCCTGGTCCGAGGTCAGGCCCCCTGATTATACACGTACACAGCTCATGCTCCAGGCGCTGTGCCCTGGGCAGCAGCTTGCGCAGCCCATTCTGTGCTGAGTGTATGCAATGGGCTAATATGGCCATGGCCCGACACGCCCTCTGCTTTGCTTTCCCAGGGCTGCACTATAGAGAGATGTTGCCCTTGTGTCCACCCCTTGTGTTGTGAGTGTCCAGGAGATTCTGGGGTGGGATAGGGCCGCTGGGGCCATCTAGTCCATCCCTTGCACCGGGCAGGGAGATCCCTGCCTCATCTCACCTCGAATCCCTGCCAGGATGCTGATTCCAGCCCATCGCATGACAGACTGTTCCAGTGCTGTGTGATGAAGAGTGCCGTTCAATTACATCACATGAAGATAGATAACTAAAAAGTGACAGATTTTATATGTGCTTGTACACAAATGCTAGAAGTCTAAATAGTAAGATGGGTGAACTTGAGTGCCTGGTATTAAATGAGGCTAGCGATATAATAGGCACTACAGAAACTAGGTGGAACAATGAAAATCGATGGGACACACTAATTCCAGGGTACAGAATATATATGAATGACAGAGTAGGTCATGTGGGTAGGGGAGTGGCACTATGTGTATGGCACATGTCCAGAAAGGGTGCTGGATGAATGACCCAAATTCAAGTTATAGGGACATATTACTAGATAATGTTTGTGTTTTTGGGTGTTTACATATATATTGTTCGAGGTTAACAGTGTAATCAAACAGTCCCTGTCTATGCTGTATTCTGTTAATTCAGAGATCAAAACGAGATCTTGACATTTAAATGAACTGTAAATATAGTGATAACATTTGAAGTATATAGCAGATCACCTACAAATGGTGCAAAACAGGCAATTACCTTATGTTAATCCGTGTAGCTAATTACCGGTGATGCTTAGGAAATAGGTCTATTTCAGAGTCCAGATGATTGCCTATTGTTCAGCTAAGAACTCCAAGCTGTCAAGAGAAGGCCTGGAACTGTATAAAAACCTCTTGGGTCCTGATCCTTTTGATCTCAGATCTGCTGGATGCTTCATGCAGGGGAAGCTTATATCATAAGACTGAGATCTCCAGTCCTAACTGGATCACCCTGGATATGAACATTGGACTATAACCTATGGACTAATCCTGAAAGAATTCTTTGCAACTACAAAGCTCACCATCTCTACTATGAATCTGATCTCAGAACTGTACTCATGTCTGTATGTATACTGATCTTTTAACCAATACACTCTCCTTTTAAAATAAATTTTAGTTAATAAGAATTGGCTGTAAGATGTATTTGGGTAAGATCTGGAATATTCATTAGCCTGGAAAGTAATGTATCCGATCCTTTGGGATTAGTAGAACTTTCTTATATGGTGAATAAGATTTTCAGTAATCCTCATCATATTAAACTTGAGTCTGGGTGGAAGCCCAAGGCTGGGTTGTTATAAAGGAACTGTGTTTTTTGGCTTCTGTGCAACCAGTAAGGTATTGTAGAAGCTGTTTTGTGCTGGCTTGGTAAATCTAAATATGGGGATAACCACCAGCTTTGGGGATTCTCTGCCCCATTATTTGCAGTTTGCCCTAATTGAGTAACTTCAAAGTGGTCCCCCTGGCACCTTGGTCACAATATGAAAGAAAGCATTGAGTCAAATACAGTAACAATCTTAAATTAATCAAACTGTACCACAGAATCTCTCTGGATTAGGGGGTGAAAGTAATTTAAAGGACTTGCCGGTACTCCGGAGTCCTGAGGAGGGGCATGGCCTCCACCAGAAGAGGCGGGGCCTTTAAATCCCCAGGCCCTTTAAATCAGGATTTAAAGGGCCTGGGGCTAGGGCTGTAATAGCAGCAGCTGGGAGCCCCAAGCCCTTTAAATCACCCCCTGAGCTCCCAGCTGCAGAGGTGGCTGGGAGCCCTGGGGTTCGGGGGCGATTTAAAGGGCCCGGGGCTCAAGCTGCTGCTACCGCAGTGGAGTCCCGGGCACTTTAAATTGCCGACGGAGCCCCGGGGCTCCAGCAGCAGGGCCCGGGGCTCCGGCTGCCGCTACCCTCCAGGGCCCTTTAAATCGTCTCTGGAGCCCTGCTGCTGGAGCCCTGGGATAGCGGCGGCAGGGCTCCGGTGGCTATTTAAAGAGCCCGGGATGGTAGAGGCAGCGGGAGCCCCGAACCCTTTCAATAGCCACCAGAGCCCTGCCGCTGCTACCCCAGGACTCCAGCAGGCTCCAGGGGCGATTTAAAGGGCCCGGGCCCTTTAAATTGTCCCTGGAGCCCTGGGGTAGTGGCAGTGGGGCTCCAGTGGCGATTTAAAGGGCCCGGGGCGGTAGCGGCGGCAGGAGCCCTGGGCCCTTTAAATCACCACCCGAGCCCCGCCGCTGCTACCCCAGGGCTCTGGCAGTGGGGTTCTGGCGGCAATTTAAAGGGCCCTGGGCTCCAGCCCTTTAAATTGCTGTCTCAGGAAGCTGGTCCACCCTGGTATGGTGCACCAGCTCTTGCCGGCAGGGGTGGCAGGTTTGTAGAAATTTTGGTGGTGCCCAGAACCTGCCCAAACTCTGCCCCCTCCAACTCCACCCCCCACCTGCCCAAGGCTCTGGGAGGGAGTTTGGGTGGGGGAGAAGGCCTGGGGTGTAGGCCCTGGGCTGGGGCAGGAGACTGGGGTGCAGGAGGGGTGCAGGGTGCAGGCTCTGGGAGGGAGTTTGGGGATGGGAGGGAGTGCGGAGGGAGGGGGGTATAGGGGTGAGGGCTGTGGAGTGAGGCTGGGGATGGATTTGGGGTGTGGCTGGGGATGAGGGGTTTGGGGTGTGGGAGGGGGCTTAGGGCTGAGGCAGAGGGTTAGGGTGCATGGGGATGAGGGCTCTGGCTGGGGGTGTGGGCTGTGGGGTGGGGCAGGGCTGGGGATGAGTTTGGGGTGCAGGCAGGCTGCCCTGGGACTGGAGCCAGAGAGGACTCCCCCCAGCCCTCTCCCTGCTGGAGCAGCGAGCTCTTGGGTAGGGACCCCCTTCTCCCCCCCCCCCCCCGGCAGCACACTCACCCCCACCACTGTCACTGCATGTGCTCAGAGGGCCCCTCTCAGGTCCAGAAATCCACCTCGCCTCCCCTGTGGTGGGTGCCATGCCGGGGGGGCTGCCATCACATGTGCGCCTCCTCCCCTGCTACTGCCCCTCACTGTAGCCTCACTGGGGGTGGGGGATGGGGCTGCCCCTTGCTCAGTGTGGAGAAAGAGCAGTGACTGCGGGCAAGGGGGGCGGCTGTACTGGTGGAGGGTCCCACCAGAAAATGAAAGGGTCTGGGGGGGAAGGGCAGCCTGCCCTGGCAGTAGTGGAGGGGGGCACTAGGTCCCTGTGGCGGTAGTTAATGCAGGCAGGCAGTCAGTCAGTATGGAGCTTCAGGGGAGATACAAGGAAGGGAGATGCACGGGGGCAGCAAAGGGGGGCCAGCCCACACTCAGGGGAGGCGTGGGGGGGCAGTAGTGGGGCCAGGGGGGAGACCCAGCCCTGAACATTCGTGGAGCCGGGCCCCTGGACCCTCAATATTGCTGGAGCCAGGAGGAGGAGTCAGAGAGGGGGACAGTGCTCCATTTTCTTGCTGGTCCTCTGTACCGGCCCGTACCGGCTTACTTTCAACTCTGCTCTGGATAGACATTCCCTGCTTGAATAATAAAAGTATAGCAGTAAGAATATACTGCCGACCACCTGACCAAGATGGTGATGGTGATTGTGAAGTGCTCTGGGAGATTACAGAGGCTATAAATATAGAAATCTCAGTAATAATGGGGGATCTGGACACATCACCTCAGGATGGGATGCAGAGATAAAGTTTCTTGACACCTTAAATGACTGCTTCTTGGAGCAGTTAGTCTTGGAACCCAAGGGGAGAGGCAATTCTTGAGTTAGCCCTAAGTGGAGCACAGGACCTGGTCCAAGAGGTGACTATAGCTGAACCACTTAGCAACCATAATATAATTAAATTTAACATTCCTGTCGGGGACAAAAAACCAAAGAAATCCATCACAGTAGCATTTAATTTCAGAAAGGGCAGAGACAGAAAAAAGAGGAAGCTAGTTAAACAGAAATGAAAAGGAACAGTCACAAGAGTGAAATGCCTGCAAGCTGCATGGCAATTATTTAAAAACACCATAATAGAGGCACAAATTAAATGTACACCCCAAATTAAAAATATGTAGTAAGAGGACCCAAAAAGTGCCACATGGCTAAACAACAGAGCAAAAGATGCAGTTAGAGGCAAAAAAGTTCCCTTTAAAAATTGCAAGTCAGATCCTAGTGAGGAGAATAAACTCTGGCAAATCAAGTATAATCAGGCAGGCTAAAAAAGAATTTGAAGAACAGCCAGCAAAAGACACAAAAATTAACAGCAAAAAATGTATAAGTACATCAGAATCAGGAAGCCTGCCAAACAATCAGTGGGGCCACTGGACAATCAAGGTCTAAAGGAGCACTCAAGGAAGACAAGGCCATTCAAGAGAAGCTAAATGAATTCTTTGCATTGGTCTTCACTGTACAGGATGTGAGGGAGATTCCCACACCTGAGTCATTCTTTTTAGGTAACAAATCTGAGGAACTGTCCCAGACGGAGGTGTCAATAGAAGAGAGTTTGGAACAAATTGATAAATTCAACAGTAATCAGTCACCAGGGACCAGACGGTATTCACCCAACAGTTCCAAACGAACTCAAATATAAAATTGCACAATTAGTAAGGTTAAATCAGCCTCTGTACCAGATGACTGGCGGATAGCTGATGTGACCCCAATTTTTAAACAAGGCTCCAAAGGCAATCCTAGAATGGTAAGTCTGACGTCAGTACTAGACAAACTGGTTGAAACCGTAGTCAAGAACAGAATTATCAGACGTGATAGAGCATGATATGTTGGGGAAGAATCAACATGGCTTTTATAAATAAATAGAGATGTCCTATCTCCTAGAACTGGAAGGGACCTTGAAAGGTCATTGAGTCCAACCCCCCACCTTCACTAGCAGGGCCAAGTACTGATTTTGCTACAAATCCCTAAGTGGCCCCCTCAAAGATTGAGCTCACAACCCTGGCTTTAGCAGGCCAATGCTCAATCCACTGAGCTATCCCTCCCCCTGTGAGAAGGGGAAATTATGCCTCACCAATCTATTAGAATTCTCTGAGGGTGTTAACAAGCATGTGGATAAGGGGGATCCAGTGAATATAGTGCACTTGGACTTTTAGAAAGCTTTTGACAAAGTCCCTCATCAAAGGCTCTTAAGCAAAGTAAGCCGTCATGGGGTAAGAAGGAAGGTTCTCTCATGGATCAGCAACTGGTTAAAAGATAGGAAACAAAGGGTAGAAATAAATGGTCAGTTTTCTGATTGGAGAGAGGTAAATAGTGGTGTCCCCCAGGGGTTTGTACTGGGACCAGTGGTGTTCAACATATTCATAAATGAACTGGAAAAAGGAGTAGACGGTGAGGTGGCAAAATTTGCAGATGATATAACATTACTCAAGATAGTTAAGTCCCAGGCAGACTGCGAAGAGCTACAAAGGTATCTCACAAAACTGGCTGACTGGGCAACAAAATGGCAGATGAAATTTAGAGTTGATAAATGCACATTGGAAAACCTAATACCAACTATACATATAAAATGATGGGGTCTAAATTAGCTGTTATCACTCAAGAAAGAGATCTTGGAGTCGTTGTGGATAGTTCTCTGAAAACATCCACTCAATGGGCAGCAACAATCAAAAAATCTAACAGAATGTTGGGAATCATTAAGAAAGGGATAGATAATAAGAAAGAAAATATCAGATTGCCTCTATATAAATCCATGGTATGCCCACATCTTAAATACTGTGTGCAGATGTGGTTGCCCCATCTCGAAAAAGATATATTGGAATTGGAAAAGGTTCAGAGAAGGGCAACAAAAATGATTAGGGGTATAGAACGGCTTCTGTATGAGGTGAGATTAAAAAGACTTGGAAAAGAGACGACTAAGGGGGGATATGATAAAGAGCTATAAAATCATGACAGGTGTGGAGAAAGTGACTAAGGAAGTGTTATTTATCCCTTCACATAACATAAGAACCAGGGGTCAGCCAATGAAATTAAAAGCCTACAGGTTTAAAACAAACAAAAAGTACCGCTTCACACAACACAAAGTCAACCTGTGAAATTCATTGCCAGAGGATGTTGTGGAGGCCAAAAGTATAACAGGGTTCAAAAAAGAACTAGATAAATTTATGGAGGACAGGTCCATCAATGGCTATTAGCCAGGATGGTCAGAGATGCAAGCCTGTGCTCTGGCTTTCCCTAGCCTCTGTTTGCCAGAAGCTGGGACTGAATGACAGGGGATGGATCACTCGATAATTGCCCTGTTCAGTTCATTCCCTTTGAAGCATCTGGCATTGGCCACTGCCGGAAGATAGGATACTGGGTTAGATGGGTCTTATGCTTCATTGAACTCATGGCCAGAAAGAACTGGCCTGACCCTCAGCTTTCATCACCTGAGTCCTGGGCTGCATGGGCTACTAGCAGTAATTCCCTGCACCTGCATGCTAATGACAGGCCCAGAGCCAGCTTTTCTCCTGGCTGCAGAGTGATCTCTGCTACCCTCTGGTCACAGGCCAGAGATCGGAGGGTGCCACACTGTGTGCACTGACAAGCATCTGAAAAACCAGGTTAGCCACCACTGGCTGTACTTAGACCTGCTCCAGGAATGACAAGTGGACTCGGAACACTTCCATACAGGGCATGCTTGGAGACAAACACCTACCTTCACAGTTGATACCAGAGCTGTCCAGGGAGAATCCTTTCTGGCATTCACAGTTATAGCTGCCTGGCGTGTTCTGACACTGTCCTTTGGCTCCACACAGCGTGGGCTGGGCTGTACACTCGTTATTGTCTGTAAAACACCAATTGCTTTGTATGCCAGCTAAAGACCCTTTCCAAGGGAGGTCTCAGCACGTTACCTGCTGCAATAACACGGTGAGGAACAGAGACAACAGACTTGAGGAAAAGAGTGGCAGGAAAGGGGCACAGTTTGCAGCAATTTTCTAAAGAGCAGCAGAAATACACATAGATTCATAGACTTCAAGGTCAGAAGGGACCATTATGATCATCTAGTCTGACTCCTGCACATCACAGGCCATAGAACCTCACCTGCCCACTCCTGCAATAGACCCCTAACCTCTGGCTGAGTCACTGACATCCTCAAATCTTGATTAAAGACTTCCAGTTACAGAGAATCCACCATTTACACTAATTTAAATCTAAAAGCGACCTGTGCCCCTGGCTGCAGAGGAAGGCGAAACTCCCACCAGGGTCTCTGCCAATCTGACCCGCGGGAAAATTCCTTCCTGACCCCAAACACGGCGATCAGTTCAACCCTGAACATTTTCACAAGACCCAGCAACCAGACACCTGGGAAAGAATTCTCTGCAGTAACTCACAGCCCTCCCCATCTAGTGTCCCATCACCCGGCCATTGGAGATATTTGCTGCTAACAGTCGCAGACTGGCTACATGCCATTGTAGGTACTCATATCATACCATCCACTCCATAAACTTATAAAGCTCAATCTTGAAGCCAGTTAGGTTTTTTGTCCCACACTGCTCCCCTTGGAAGGCTGTTCCAGAACGTCTTTCTTCTGATGGTTAGAAACTTTTGTCTAATTTTAAGTCTAAACTTGTTGATGGCCAGTTTATATCTACTTGTTTTTGTATCCACATTGGAGCTTAACTTAAATAACTCCTCTCCCTTCCTGATCATGCATCCCTCAAATGTATTTATAGAGAGTAATCATATCTCCCCTCAGCCTTTGTTCCTAAGTGCATCACCTTGCATTTTGCACTATTCAATTTCATCCCATTTCTATTACTCCAGTTTTCAAGGTCATCCAGATCTTCTTGTATAATATTCTGGTCCTCCTCCGCATTGACAATACCCCCCAACTTTGTGTCATCTGCTAATTTTATTAGCGCATTCCCACTTTTTGTGGCAACGTCGTTAATAAGAATGTTAAAGATTGGTCCCAAGACCGATCCCTGAGGAACTCCACTAATAACCTCCCTCCAGCCTGAGAGTTCACCTTTCTCTATGACCCCTTTAGCCAGTCTTCCTTTTAACTAGTTCCTTATACACCTTTCAATTTTCATATTAATCCCCATCTTCTCCAATTTAACTAATAATTTTCCATGTGGAACTGTACCAAATGCCTTACTGAAATCCAGATAGGTTAGATCTACTGCATTTCCTTTCTCTAAAAAATCAGTTATCTTCACAAAGAAGGAGATCAAGTTGGTCTGACACAAACCTCCTTCTGTAAAATCATGTTGTATGTTATCCCAATTACCATTAACTTCTATGTCCATAACTTCTTTCTCTTTCATAATTTGTTGCAAGACTTTGAATACAGTTGAGGTCAAACTAACAGGCCTATAGTTTCCCGGATAACTTTTTTTCCTTTCTTAAAAAATAGGAACTATATTAGTAATTCTCCAGTTATAAGGTACGACCCCCGAGTTTAGAGATTCATTAAAAATCCTTGCTATTGGGCTTGCAATTTCATGTGTGAATTCCTTTTATATTCTTGGATGGAGATTATTCAGGCCCCCCGATTTAGTCCCATTAAGTTGTTTGAGTTTGAATTCCACCTTGGATGTGGTAATTTCTACTTCCATATCCTAATTTCCATTAACCACCCTGCCACTGTATCTCAGCTCCTCATTACCCCTATTTAAAACTGAGGCAAAGTATCCGTTTAGGTGTTGGGCCATGCCTAGATTATCTTTAATCTCCACCCCATCCTCAGTGTTTAGCGGTCACACTTCTTCTTTCCTTGGTTTTTTTTATTTATCTGACTATAGAACCTTTTACTATTGCTTTTAATTCCCTTTGCAAGGTCCATTCTGCTTGGCTCTTGGCAGTTCTCACTTTATCCCTACAATTTCTGACCTCCAAGAGATAGCTTTCCTTGCTGATCCATCTCATTTTCCATTCCTTGTAGGCTTTCTGCTTTCTCTTAATCATCTGTTTGAGATGCTTGTTCATCCAGCTTGGTCTGAAACCCTTCCCTATGAATTTTTCCCTGTGGTTGTGATGCAGGTGCCAGATAGTTTCTGCAACTTTGACTTAAAGTAATTCCAAACCTCCTACACATTCAGATCCCCGAGTTCTTCTATCCAGTAGGGTTACCATACGTCCGGATTTTCCCGGACATGTCCGGCTTTTGGGGGCTCAAATCCCCGTCCGGGGGGAAATCCCCCAAAGCCGGGCATGTCCGGGAAAATCGGGAGGCTCGGCCGGGGCCTCTTTGTCCGGGGTCGGGGGCATGGTGCCGGGCCGGGAGCGCGGTGCCGGTCCGGGCCCGCGGGGCCGGGAGCCGGTCCGGGGAGCCGGTCCGGGCCCGTGGGGCCGGGTCGGGGAGCCGGTCCGGGGGTGCGCCGGGCCCGCGGGGCCGGCAGCCGGGCCCGCGGGGCCGGCAGCCGGGGCCGGGGTCGGTGCGCCGGGCCCGCGGGGCCGGCAGCCGGGGCCGGGGTCAGTGCGCCGGGCCCGCGGGGCCGGCAGCCGGGGCCGGGGTCGGTGCGCCGGGCCCGCGGGGCCGGCAGCCGGGGCCGGGGTCGGTGCGCCGGGCCCGCGGGGCGGGGAGCCGGGCCCGCGGGGCGGGGAACCGGGGGGTGCGCCGGGCCCGCGGGGGGTGGTCGGTCGGGGCCGGCACCCCAGGGCCCGAGCCAACCCAGGCTGGAGCCGCCGGGGGGCCAGCCTGGGCCGCGCCTCCTCCCCCCCGCCCCCCTTACCTGCTTCAGGCTTCCCGCGAATTAAATGTTCGCGGGAAGCAGGGGAGGGGGCGGAGACTTTGGGAGGGGGCGGAGTTGGGGCGGGGGCGGCGCTGGGGGCGGGGCCAGGGCCCCGGGGAGTGTCCTCCATTTGGAGGCACAAAATATGGTAACCCTACTATCCAGTCCACTTCCCTAACTAGTTCCCTTCACTTTTTAAAGTTTGCCCTTTTGAAATCAAGGCCCCTAGTTGCAGATCTATTTTTGTTTAGTCTTCCATTTAGTTTAAACTGAATTAGCTCATGATCACTTGAAACAAGGTTGTTCCCTACAACCAGTTCTTTTGTGAGGTTCTTACTACTCACCAGTACCAAATCTAAAAGGGCTTCACCTCTTGTTGGTTGTCCAGACCCTGCAGCCAGAGCAGGGGGCTGAAAGAAGCATTTCCCTCCAGGCTCCCCAGGGTGCTGCTGGTGGCAACGGTGGGCGGGGGAGTTGCTAGAGCTGGCGTTACTCACCGATGCAGGAGGAGTGATGCTGAGTGAATCCAGGGGGGCATTTACAGTTGAATCCGCCAATGACATTCACACACAGGAACTGGCAGTTGTGCTGCTTGGTGGAGCATTCATCCAAGTCTAAGGCAACAAACACAAGCCCACGTGCCAATAGTTAGCCCTGTCTCGCACTCGTGTTACTATACTGAGCCACACATAGTACAGGGGTCCTCTGAGCCGCTCTGTCCCGGGCAGCCAGGACCGTGCAGAGCCACACTGTCCCAGGGCAGGCCAGAGAGGCAGGAACTGGACTGGGATTGGCCCTTGTGCAGGGAACACACCTGTGGCAATCTGTGCCTCACACTCGACCCTGCCCTGGTACTTGTGCCCTGGCCCTACTTGCAGAACCATGTATCAAGGCATGTAGAAGACAATGAAATTGTTCACTGCCTCGTGGAAATCTTTTCCACTAGCTGCATGACCCCGGTCTCACACTCCCAGACTCCTGTAGGGCATGCACGCCCCCAGCCAGATGCACCAGATTCCGAGAGCCAGCCACAGCCACTAACACTAACTCTGCCCAGCACACCAGACGCTTGGTTGGCAGCAATAGCTATGGTGCTGAGTGAGAGCTGAGTGTGGCCTGGTGCCCCAGGGATGCAGGCGAGTGCACCTTTGTGTAAGGCACGGGCCCCAGGAGAGCAGACAGTGAAGGGTGAGGTCTAGCTGTCAGCCCCAGGCAGGGCCGGCTCTAGGATTTTTGCCGCCCAAAGCAAAAACAATTTTGGCCGCCCCCCCCTTATTTAATTACCCCGGCCCCGCCTCAACTCCGCCCCTTCCCCAAATCCCCAGCCCTGCCTCCTTCCCGCAGGCTCTCAAGCCTAGGAGGGAGGGGGAGAAGCGGTGCCGTGCCGCGGCCGCTCGGGATCTCCCCCCCTTCCTGGGTTTGAGAGCCAGGGAGGGAGGGCGAGTAGCGGCGCACGAATCAGCTGTTTCATGCGCCGTGGCAGCAGCAGCGGAGGTGAGCTAGGGCGGCCGGGGCACATTTTTAGGGGCGGCATTCTGGCGCCGGCCATGCCGCCCCAAGCAGCAGCTTGTTTTGCTGGGGCCTAGAGCCGGCCCTGGCCCCAGGGGCCGGAGGGCAACCCAGATGCCGTACAGTTGTAGTAGCTGGCTCAAGAGCTTGCACGCTGTCGGGGAGGCAGCACAGGGCCTGGGAGCTGTTCAGAATATTGCTGAGGAGCCAGGAGAGAGGGTGAAATCCTGACCCCATTGACGTCAATGGGGCTGGGAGTTCAGCCACACGCACTCCACTGCGTGTCCTTGTGTCACTGCACTTGGGCCCGGAAGCTGAATGACAGCGGAGAGCACGATCCCGGGGACATGGCTCCCCTCAAAGCCAAGCCATGGTTGCGCAACCTGCGCTGCAGCACAGGGAGAGGCAGGGCAGGGCCTCTGCTGCCTCCTGTCCTTGGGCCGGTACCTTTGCAGGTCTTTCCGTCTTCCTGGAGGATGTACCCCCTGGGGCAGGAGCACTGGTAGCTGCCCTCCGTGTTCTTGCAGATGAAGTTACATGGCTTAGGAGACTGGTTACACTCATCCAGATCTAGACTCAAGAGAAACAGGACAAGTCAGCAGGAACATGGCTGTGGGCTGAGCTGGGTGATGGCCCATTGGAAACACGAGGACTCTCATCAAATGGAACTTCCTGCTTAACCGGCTGTTTCCTACCTGGGGCCTGGTGACTCAGCCCAGAAGAACCGCCCCTCCCACCGCCCCCCCCCCCGACAACAATGGGCAGTGGCGGTTACTTGGTGCCTGGCACCTTCGAATTACAATTAGTGATGCCTTCCCTTTGCCAGGGGAGTGAGACGTGCTCGCAGCGAGTGCCCTGGTGTGAGGGGGGCGTGATAACCTCATACCGAAGGGCCTGACTCGGACAGGCGCAGCCCACTGACACATGGACAGCAGGCTGGGTTTGCAGTGACCAGAGGGCTCATTGCGCCAGGGCTCACGCTAGGCACTTCCCATCTCCTGCTCCATGTAGAAAGCAGGTGACAGAGACTCCTCACCTAGGCACCTTGCTGGGGCATGCTGGGAAGGGACCCCAAGCTGGGAGTGGGGTGGATCAGTGAAAGGGAACTGCAACAGAGTGCCCACTGCAAGTCATGCCCCCTGTGTGCCCAGGGCTCTACAGGTCTCCTCGGTGCTGCAGGACAGCATTGCTGCCATGGCTGTCCCATTTCCTTCTTTCTGCCATTCTGGGGGCTGGCTTGGATCTAGGAAGGCCTTTGGGTGCTGGCCTCCTAGGACGTCAGCTCAATCAACAGGGCTGGTCAGGGGCACATTGGATAGCAGCCCCTAGATCTGAGTACATGGCTGCTGGTGACAGCATTCTCTGTGGAGGGCCTCAGGCTCTTCAATTTATTCCCAGCTGCATGCTTGAGCCTTCAGGACAAAGGACAAGGCTGGGCCAGGGAAGCAGAGAGGTTTGCATTTGGGCAACGCTCTGTGCTTGTGATAAAAGAGGCAAAAACAATGTGTGTGTGTGTGCCTGGCATGGAAATGTCAGGGTTAACCAGCGTGTGACTGAGACAGGAACGTGGCCCGGAGACTACGGGGTTAACCAGCGTGTGACCAAGACAGGAACGTGGCCCGGAGACTACGGGGTTAACCAGCGTGTGACCGAGACAGGAACGTGGCCCGGAGACTACGGGGTTAACCAGCGTGTGACCGAGACAGGAACGTGGCTCGGAGACTACGGGGTTAAACAACGTGTGACCGAGACAGGAACGTGGCCCGGAGACTACGGGGTTAAGCAGCGTGTGACTGAGATAGGAATGTGGCCTGGAGACTATGGGGTTAACCAGCGTGTGACCGAGACAGGAACTGGGCAGGTTCTTTGTGCTGGGAGTGTGGGGCAGTGCCCCACGCTGCAGAGGGTTGGGAACAGCCCCTGTAATTCCAGCTGCATGGAAGGCGGACAGGAGAGCCGCAGGGCACAGCCCAGGGGATGCTCTCTGGGCACTGTGAAGGCCAGGAGGTGCTGGGTCTGACTCACCCATGCAGGCTGTGCCCGTGATGTCGGTGGTATAGCCCAGCTTGCAGTGGCAGTGGAAGGAGCCGATGCTGTTGATGCACTGTCCATTTCTGCAGAGGTTGGGCAGCACCTTGCACTCATCGATGTCTGGAGGATGGAGGGACTCATCAATGCAATGCGTCAGGGCACCCAGCCTCTGCCTGCCATGGTGGAGGGGTTCAGCCTCCGCACTGGGCAAGGGCCGTGTGCAGTTGCTCCACCCCAGGGGGACCTCTGAGGGCTGTGCCCTGGGGGATCAATCCTGCCCTCCCCAGAGGAGTGCACACACAGTGCCTGCCCTTGGAAGGTGCAGCCTGCTCCAGCTGGTGCACCCAGCCTGCACCCATCCCCCACAGGGTGATTTGGGACCCTGGGGGAGCAGACACTGCACTGGCCTGGCACTGGCAGAGCATGTACAAGGGAGAGGTGCTGCTGCGCACCCGGACACCAAGGGCTAGCAGACACCATGTGGGGCGCATGCCCGGCCCATTTCCCACCCGCCTATCCCCATCCTGTAGGCACTGAGCAGCCTGGCACGTACCTCGCCCATCGGTGGTGTACCCAGGCCCATGTGGACACATCTTTTTGTGCTGGGTGGTTCCTGGGAGAGGGCAGAGCTCACACTGGGTCCCCCAGCCGCGGGCACCATTGCAGCAGCACTCAGACTTGGTGACCGGATTGCGGTTGGTGGAGGACATCTGGCACATGGTCTGCAGCACTTCAGTGAAGCAGAATCCCTGGCGGGTGTCTGAGCAAAGAAAGAGAGGAGTGCAGTGACGAGGATGGTGCCAGCGCCAGCCGCGACAAGGGAGCTGGATACAGTGGTGGGAGAGGACACCTGGACTTGCAGCAGGTAGAAGTGCTGCTTGACATGTCTGTATTCAGGGCCCATAACTGGCTGTGGATGGGGTGTGACCAGCCCCAATGTTATGTACAGGTCTACTCTGCAACTTGGGGGATGCCAGTGGGCAGAGCTGGTGTCAGATAGGCCAGCCTAGCATCTCAGAGTCACATCAGGGGCAGACCCTATGCGCACCCTCTGGGGAGCTGGGCCAGGATTGTTCCCTGCAGGACATATCTAGTGCTTTGTCCACTCTAGCCTGGAATCCCCAGCCCCTCTATGTCTGCTTCTGTGAGCCCTCGGCTTGGTGCGACCTCCCTGAGCCTACCTGCATGGAAGTTCCTCTTTGGGTATGTCCACACTGCAGCTGGGAGGTGGGATTTCCAGTGTGGGTAGACAGACTGACACAAGCTCAGACCGAGTAGTGCGCTAAAAATAACAGCATGGACATTGTGGGGTGGGAGGCAGCTTGAGCTAGCTGCCTGAGTCCAAGCCCACCTGGCCTGACCCTCCAGCTCTGACCTCAGGACGCCAGCCCAAGCGACCACCCTTGCCGCAACGTCTATGTAATGGAATGCTAAACTGTATTACACTGTTCAGCCACTAGATGCAAAATGCACAGGCTAAGCTAACCTCAGCCATACCTGGGAGAGCATTAAAGGATCTTATAATGAACAAATCTGGTGTCTATCTATCTCATAAGGAAGCTCAGTTGTCAGTCTCTATCTGATACAGAAGCTTGATCTGCTAGCTGCAGCCTTGCAATATACCACACAGAAGAAGCACATGACATGAAGTCAGAAGTAAACTAGTGCCAGAGGAGAACAAACAGCTGGAACAAAGCAACACAGGTTGGAGGATCTCATCAACACGCCACTCTTCAGTGCCTCAGAGACCTTCAGCGTTGACAAACTTTCACAATGAACAGACTAGAGGCAGTATTTTGCAAGATTTCAAATTGCTACAAAGCTGCATAAAGACACTGGAGATATTCAGGCATCTTCTTTAATTTATGCTATGGGGAAGCAGGCCGCAGCATAACTTGAAATCATTTGACTTTATTAAAGACAGTCACAAAGCTGACTATGAAACTGTTCTGGCTGTGTTTGATGCATATTTTATACCTTCGAGAAATGTGGTTTATGAAAGAGCATGTTCTCACCAGAGAATTCAAGAACCAGGGGAAAATGTTGAATGTTTTATAAGAGCTCTGCATGCATTGGCTGAAAACTGATTTTGGGAAAGCAAAACATGAAAATATTAGAGACAGGCTGATTGTTGGATTCACAGATAAAAACCTTTCACAGGAGCTACAACTGAAGAGAGCCCTAGTCACAGCTATCCAGATAGCAAAGCAGTCTGAACTAGTCAATCAACAGAACAAAAGGCAGGAGCAATTTGAAAAACCTGACACTAACTTAGAAGCTGTAAACAGACACTGGAGTATTCGATGGTTTAGACACAACAAATCCTGCATCTTGGCAGGGGGTTAAACTAGATGACCCCTGCGGTTCCTTCTAACCCTATAATTCTACGATAAAACCCCAGGCTAAGCTGGACAAATTCCAGCGTACATGCACAGGGTGTGGAAAAAAACATAACCCAAAAGAGGATGCATGGCCAGCCAGAGGCGCAAGGTGTAATACATGCAGAAACTATGGGTATTTTGCAGCTGTTTGCTGCATCAAAGCAGTCAGGGAGTTGACTCATATTACAGACAATCAAGAGCCATTGTTTCTGGGATCTATCACTTGTGACCACGCAGACCCTGCCTGGAAAGTGAAACTGAACATTCATGGCAAGACAATTGACTTTAAAACTGACCGAGGAGCTGATGTCAGAACCATCTCAGAAGGGACTTACAATCACCGCCAACCCCTTCCAGAGCTGAAGTCACTGGACACAACTGACTAGCCCTGGAGGTATCTGAATTGTATGGGTCAATTTACCACAGAAACAGCTTACAAAGACAAAAGCTTTGCATTCAGAGTGCATGTGATCAAAGGATCAAAGACCAATGACCTTCTCTGCCACAGCATGGCAGCCAGGATGGGCTTAGTGAGAAAGGTGGAAGAACTTGATGGAGGATTTGATATTAGTGGACTTTTGAAAGGCGATCCACTTAAGTCATTCCAAATGAAATATGATTTTGATCATATTACTAGCAGTCCACATTACCCACAAGTCAATGGCAAGGCTGAGAGAGTCAGCAAAATCCTACAGCAGCAAGATCCATTCCTTGCTCTTCTGAGCTACAGATCAACACCTATAGGAACTACTGGATACAGTCCCGCAAAACTCCTGTTGGGGAGACAACTCAGAACTACTGTTCCAACTTTGGGCAAGAATCTCTTTCCAAAGTGGCCAGACATGAAGAGAGTAGCTAAATTGGATAAAAAGGCAAAAAGATCTCATGACACTTTTACAACAGTCTTCGCTCATTAGAGAACAGCAGGGTCTAGAACCTGGGGACAGCGTTTGTGTCAAATTGGATAGAGAAAAAGGATGGGCAATTCCAGCTGTTGTAAAGAAAAAAAATTCAGTGCCTAGATCATTTATGATTGACACTGACAGTGGAGAGTTCAAAAGAAACCATCGACATCTACAGCATGTTCCTCAGAAAGAACAATCAACAGAGCAAACTCTATGGATGGCAGATGCAGAACAAGAATTCCAGAACAACCACAGCCAGTCGTTACAACTAACGGACAGCCTGATGAACAAGTTGTTACACGTTTGGGTTACATAATTAGAAAACCAGGACAATTCAGAGACGCTTTACACATTGATCCGTACTGAAAGGACAGTTACCTGTTCCGTAACTGGCATTCTTCGAGATGTGTTGCTCAGTGTATTCCACTATAGGTGTGCATGCTTGCCACGTGCACCGGTGCCGGAAGTTTTTCCCTTAGCAGTATCTGTAGAGGGGGAGCACCGCTGCGACCCCTGGAGTGGCGCCGACATATCATGCCATAAAGGGGGCTGCGTGCTCCCCCCACCCTCAGTTCCTTCTTGCCAGACAACTCCGACAGAGGGGAAGGAGGGCGGGACGTGGAATACACTTGAGCAACACATCTCGAAGAACGCCAGTTACGGAACAGATAACTGTCCTTTCTTCTTTGAGTGATTGCTCATGTGTATTCCACCATAGGTGACTCCAAGCTATACCTGATGGAGGTGGGTAGGAGTGTTAAGTGTTACCAAGGCGGAGTACCGCCCTACCAAACCCGGCGTCATCCCTCGTTTGGGAGACGATCGCATAGTGCGATGAAAAAGTGTGGACAGAGGACCACGTAGCAGCCCTACAGATGTCCAGAATGGGGACATGAGCCACATAGGCCGCTGACGAGGCCTGGGCTCTCGTCGAATGAGCCTTTACTATAGGAGGCGGGGGCACCCCTGCCAGGTCGTAACAGGTGCGAATGCACGAGGTGATCCAGCGGGAGATCGCTGGGTGGACACCGGTCGTCCCCTCATGCGCTCAGCCAAAGCAATAAAAAGCTGGGGGGACTTCCTAAATGGCCTGGTTCTGTCTAAGTAAAAGGCCAGCGCTCTGCGCACGTCTAACATGTGCAGGCGTCGTTCCTCATTGGAGGAATGGGGCTTAGGAAACAGGATCGGAAGGAAAATATCCTGATCCATGTGAAAAGCCGAGACTACCTTCGGCAAAAAAGCAGGGTGAGGGCGGAGCTGAACCTTATCCTTATGGAAAACCGTATACGGCGGTTCAGAAGTCAGGGCCCTGAGCTCCGAGACCCAGCGGGCTGAGGTGATGGCCACTAGGAATGCCACCTTCCACGACAGGTGGGATCACGAGCACGTGGCTAAAGGCTCAAAGAGAGGCCCTGTAAGGCGGGAGAGCACTAGGTTCAGGTCCCAGAGCGGGATCGGGGGTCTGGCATAAGGGAATGCCCGATCTAACCCTTTCAGAAACTGGGCCGTCATGTGATGCGAGAATACCGACAGGCCCTGCACTGGGGGGTGGAAAGCCGAAATGGCCGCCAGGTGCACCCTGATGGAGGAGGGCGTCAGGCCTTGGGTCCGAAGGGACAGAAGGTAATCAAGGACAAGCTGGATAGACGTGGAAGAGGGAGAGGAACCTCTATCCCTCACCCACATAGAGAACCTACACTACTTAGCCAGGTAGGTTCGTCGCATGGAGAGTTTCCTACTTTCCAGCAGGACCCTTCTTACAGCCTCAGAACACCTCCCCTCCTGCTCATTTAACCATGGAGCAGCCACGCTGTCAGGTGGAGCGTGGCTAGGTTGGGATGGAGGAGACGACCTTCCTCCTGCTCCTGGGAGAGGAGGTCCAGGCGGAGCGGCAGCCTACGGGGGGCGCTAAGAGTACCAATGCTGACGGGCCCAATCCGGGGCTATGAGGATAATCCTCGCCCCGTCTGACTTCACCTTCTGTAGGACCCTGTCTATTAAGGGGAAGGGCGGGAAGGCGTACAACAGGGGCCCCGACCATGGGAGCAGGAACGCATCCAATAGCGCCCCGTCGCCGTCTCCTGCTCTGGAGCAGAATCGAGGACACTGTTGATTCTGGGCGGTGGCGAACAGGTCTACCTGGGGAGCACCCCACTGTAGGAAGATCCACCTGGCCACCTCTTTGTGTAGGGACCACTCGTGCTGTTGGGAGAATACTCTGCTCAGGCGGTCCGCAAGCGTGTTGCTCTTGCCGGGCAGGTAAAAAGCCCACAGGAGTATATTGTGGTCTATACAGAACTCCCACAGGAGCTGGGCTTCCTGGCATAAGGCCCGGGAACGCATGCCCCCCGGCTTGTTGACATAATACAGGGCGGTCGTGTTGTCCGTGAGGACTCTGACCACCCTGCCCTGTATGTGCTGGCGAAATGCCAAGCATGCCAGGCGTACGGCCCTGAGCTCCCTGACATTTATGTGCAGGGTTAGTTCCTCTGGTGACCACATACCCTGGGTCTTGAATTCCCCCACGTGGACTCCCCAACCTAGATCCGAGGCGTCCGACACTAGATCTAGTGAGGGAGGAGGCTCTCGGAAGGGAATACCCTGAAGCATGTTGCTCGGGAGGGACCACCATTGGAGGCCTGCCACCACCCTGGGGGGCACTGTGACCACCTTGTCCAGGCCGTCCCTGGCCTGGGAATACCAGGAGGCCAGCCAGAGCTGAAGGGGCCGCATCCAAAGCCTGGCATGTCTCACCACATAGGTGCACGCTGCCATGTGGCCTAGGATTTGGAGACACACCCGTGCCGTGGTTACCGCAAAGTCCGTGACCGAGTTGATGAGAGCTTTGAGCGTCTTGAATCTGTCCCGTGGGAGGAAGCCGTGGCCACCCGGGAATCTAACAGCGCCCCTATAAAGCTCATGCACTGAACCGGAATTAACGTGGATTTCTCCTCATTTACCAGTAGGCCTAGAGCTCCGCAGGTGTCTAGCAGGAAGCTCGTCTGCTGTTGCACCAGAGTGCGAGACCGGCCCTTGAGCAGCCAGTCGTCGAGGTAGGGGAAGATCTGCAGCCCTTTCCTCCTGAGGTGGGCTGCCACCACCGCCATACATTTTGTAAATACCCTGGGGGCAGTAGAAAGGCCAAAGGGGAGAACCGTAAATTGGAAATGGTCCTGACCCACCAGGAAACGGAGGAAGCGCCTGTGACCCTCGAAAATGTGGATGTGAAAGTAAGCATCCTGGAGGTCCAGTGCCGTAAACCAATCCCCCTTGTCTAGGGATGGAATAATAGAGGCCAGGGATACCATGCGGAATTTGCAATGCACCAGAAACTGGTTGAGATTCCGCAGGTCGAGGATGGGCTGAAGCCCGCCCTTCGCCTTGGGGATGAGGAAATACCTGGAGTAAAAGCCCCTGCCCTGGTATTCCCGTGGTAGCCTTTCCACTGCTCCCAGAGAGAGGAGGTGCTCTACCTCCTGACCGAGGAGGAGGGCATGCTCCGGGGCCCTGGCCGGCTGCCCGGAAGGGGGACAGTTGGGAGGAGTTGAAACAAACTGCAGCCTGTACCCTTGGGAGATGGTGCTGAGGACCCATTGGTCTGACGTTATATGGGACCACTGCAGTTGGAAGTCCGATAAACGGTTTACAAAAGGTAACTTTATTAACTGGGTGGGGGGTACACTGGCAACAGGCTCGGTGACCCCCCTCAACAAGTCAAAACCGCCGTTTTCCTGGCCATTCGTCAGGTCCTGCATTATGGACTGGGATTCTGATGACAGCCCTGAAAGTGAGAGCCACGACGCCTGTTGCATGGAGACCGCGGAAGCCATCGAACGAGCAGCTGTGTCCGCCGCATCCGAGGCCGCCTGGAGAGCCGCTTTGGCGGCGGTCTCACCCTCCTCAATCAGCGCCCAGAACTCCTTCGCATCCTTGTCAGGAATGAGGGGCTCAAACCTGGGGAGGGATCCCCAGAGATTAAACTCGTAACGGCTCAGAAGCACCTGGTGGTTGGCCACTCTGAGCTGGAAACTCGCTGACGAATAAACCTTTTCCCAAAAGGTATCAAGTCTACAAGCATCCTTGTCCTTTGGCGTGGGCTGGCCATTCCGCTCTCGGTGGTGGACCGATTCTACCACCAGGGAGTTTGGAGCTGGGTGGGTGTAAAGTTACTCGAGATCCCTCGCGGGAACGAAGTACTTCCTCTCGGCCTTCTTGGAAATAGGCCCGAGAGTGGCCGGGGTCTGCCAAAGGCCCATGGTGATATTGGCGACTCCCTGGTGGAAAGGGAGCGCCACACGCCCCGGTACTGAGGAGGCGAGGACATTGAAGAGAGTATCGGAGGGCTCCTCCATCTCCTCGGCCCGGAGCTCAAGGTTGGCTGCCACCCTCCGAAGCAGCTCTTGATGTGCTTTAAAGTCCTCTTGGGAAGAGGGAGGCAGCACCGCAACCGACTCGCCCTGCGCTGAAGAGATGGACGGTGCGACGCCTTCGGCGGCCAACGGCACCGTGGGCTCCACGTCCGGGTTTGGTGCTGGAGTCAGTGCCAGGGGTTCGGCGCCCACGGCCTGATCCCGGTGCCAGGGAGGCAACGCGGGTCAGCGCTGAGAGGCTCCCGCCACGGAGCGAGGTCCTGGCTGCGCAGGTGCCTGAGGCCACGGTGCCCACTGGCACCATTGTCCCTGCCAGGGCACGGCCTGGAACTGAGGCGCATTGGGCGGCAGGACTGGATGTTCTTGCGGCGCGGTGTGGCCCAGGGAGAGACGGCTGTGTACCGAAGCCGAAGTCCTGGAAGAGCGCACGGTGCCGTGGGAACGACTGGAGCGGTCTCTATTGTGACGGCTCCTGCCCCGAGACTTCAACCTGGACGATGTTGACAGGTAGATGTCTGAGGAACTGTCTCTGGTCTCCCTGCGGCGCCTGTGGCCACGGTGCCGCGGTGTCAGAGACTCTCGGGACGCGCTCCGGGCATGGCCTCTGCGATGGCGGATGCCTGAGTACGAGTGCCGGTGCCGACGGCATCGAGATCTGTTCCTCTCGGAGCGGCTGGAAGAGGAATGGCGCCGTCTCTTGTTACCTCCGTGACGGTGTCCAAGAGCGGAGAAGTGGGAGCCGCTTGTCGAAGAGTCCGGACGCGGAGTCGACCTGCGTCTCAGGGCTCTGCTCGGCACCTGGACCCGGGACGGTGCCTCGACCTTCAACACCTCTGGGGAGGGCTGATGGGTGCCCAAAGGTGGCTTCCCACGGGATTGGGGGCCCGACTGAGGCGGCGCTCCCGGCACCAGAAGCGCTAAGATGTCACGCGCAGCCTGAGCTGCCTCTGGCGTCGAAGGCATGCGTACCTCCGGTGAGGCTCGCGCAGATGGGACTGGACTACTCCGCTCAGCCCGAGTCGGAGGTCTCTATCCCGATGGGGATTGTGGGCTGCCCAACTCGGGTCTGGCCTCACCCCTGTCCTTCTCTCGCCACCGCTGAGACTGCCCTGGCTTCTTAGCTGGGGAGCGGTGCCGGGACGTCGACAGCGTCTCGCTGCGCACCGAGGACACGGTACCGGGTGCCAATTCAGAACGGCGCACCGAAGGCGCTTCACCACGCGCTGAAGACGCGGAATCCGGCGCGGTGTCAGCTCGATGCACCGGTGCCGGGGCCAATGCTGACTCCATTAAAAGAGCTCGGAGTCGGATCTCACACTCCTTCGTCCGGGGCTTGAAGGAGTGGCAGATCTTGCACTTGTCACTAATGTGAGACTTGCCCAGACAGTGAAGACACTGAGAGTGAGGATCGCTTCTGGGCATGGAGTTGTGACAGGAGTTGCACGACTTGAAGCCTGGGCCACGGGGCATGCCCCGAGCCAGGCATTCGCGAAAGAAAGTTCAGTAAGATACGAGATCAGTGAAACTGGATACCACTAAGCTAGAAACTCTGCAGCTAAGCTAAGCTGGAACAAGTTCCAACTACCTTCACTGGCGGCAAGAAGGAACTGAGGGTGGGGGGAGCGCGCAGCCCCCTTTATGGTGCAATATGTCGGCGCCACTCCAGGGGTCGCAGCGGTGCTCCCCCTCTATGGATACTGCTAAGGGAAAAACTTCCGGCACCGGTGCACGTGGCGAGCACACACACCTATAGTGGAATACACATGAGCAATCACTTGAAGAAGAACTTCAAAGATTGTAAATGGTAGGAATGTAGAACTTAAAGGGGGCGATGGAATGGAATGCTAAACTGTATTACACTGTTCAGCCAGTAGGTGGTGCCGTGTGTGACATACCGTAGTTAAACTAACCTCTGCCACAGGGCTGCCCAGAGGATGCAGGGGGCCTGGGGCAAAGCAATTTTGGGGGCCCCTTCCATAAAATAAAGTTGCAATACTATAGAATACTATATTCTCGTGGGGGCCCCTGCGGGGCCCGGGGCAAATTGCCCCACTTGTCTCCCCCTCTGGGCGGCCCTGCTCAGCCATACCTGGCAGAGCATTACAGGCTCTTACAGTGAATGCTCTGGTGTGTATGTCTCTGCCAAGGAAGCTCTGCAGCCAGTCCATATCTGGGACAGGAGCCTGAGCTGCTAGTAGCAGCCTGCACCCTACCATGTACAAGAAATACACAGCAGTCCACATGGCTATGGTTAGTGCCCTAGCTCTGCTCGAGCTACCGTGAGTCCTTCTGCCCATGCTGGGAGTCCCACCTCCCAGCTGCAGAGTAGCCGTATAACCTTAGAGACTCACCGCTGCCATGCTACTGGCAGAAACTCTTGTTCACCTGTGTATCAGAATCCCTTTCCTCTGTCCCCTTGTACTGCCAGACCCTTGTACAGCCCAGTGGGGGCACTCCCAGAACAAATAGGTAACAGCTCGGTGTGGTCCGTAGGCTAACCCTCCCATCCGCAGGGACAGACGGGGCAGCCCTTGCTCTCCTGAGAAGCCTCGCTGACCAACAGCGCTAGGAGTGTCCAGAGCCGGCTCTAGGTTTTTTGCCGCCCCAAGTGCAAAAAAATAAAAAAATAAACCCTGCAAAAAAACGGGAGCACAACTGCTGAAGCAAAAAAAACAAAACAAAAAAACCCCCTCCGGAATGCCACCCCCGAAATTGTGCTGCCCCAAGTACATGCTTGGTTTGCTGGTGCCTAGAGCCAGCCCTGGGAGTGTCACGCTCTGATTGTTGGAGATACACTGCAGCCCCCTCTCCTCTGCCCAGACCTTTCCCCAGGCCAGGTAAGGGGAAAGGTCCTGAGCCAGGAAGTTTCTGGGCTCTGACTGGAAGCTGAAGCAACATCCACAAGGGAGCAGGGAGCTGGAGAGAAGCCCAAGGAACTGTGGACAGCTGCGCGTGAAACAGACTGTGACTGCCGGATGTCACAGGTGGGTGCAGGCCTGTGTGGGATGTATGTGGGAGCAGCAGTGGCTGGGCAGGGAGCCAGTGCAGAAGGGCTTCAGTGAGAGACACTGAGCCAGGCCTGGAACCCTGCAAGTGCCTACTTGCTGGAGTAGAGACTGGCCTGAGGGGGCACCCCAGGCACTGCGCTGGAAGAGCCCTGGCTCTGCACTGGACTGCCCAGGGATCCGAGCCGGAAGTGCTATCGCTCACTTTGAACGCTAAGTGTTTAAGTCTCTGTGCGCAGGGTATCTGGAACCCTTCCCTTTCCTGCCAGCCCTAGGAAAATGCCCTCGCCCTTGGCGTGTGTCGGCTGGTTCCTGGGTCCCAGCGGTGCTAGTGCCTGCAGGGTCTAGCTGCCGAAGCACTGAGCTGTGGTACAGCTGGCAGCCTCGGGGCGCGGTGTGCTGGACAGCCCATAGAATCATAGAATCATAGAACATCAGGGTTGGAAGGGACCTCAGGAGGTATCTAGTCCAACCCCCTGCTCATGGTAGGACCAATCCCCAACTAAATCATCCCAGCCAGGGCTTTGTCAAGCCGGGCCTTAAAAACCTCCAAGGAAGGAGATTCCACCACCTCCCTAGGTAACCCATTCCAGTGTTTCAGCACCCTCCTAGTGAAATAGTGTTTCCTGATATCCATCCTGGACCTCCCCCACTGCAACTTGAGACCATTGCTCCTCGTTCTGTCATCTGCCACCACTGAGAACAGCCGAGCCCAGTAATTACACGTCTCCATTTAGCCCAGCCAGCTCTGGCACTCATAGCTCAGCCCCTGCACAATCTGCTCTTGGCAATGCTGTCCCGGGGCAGAGCTGCCCCGATGGACATGGTGCCCCAGGGGAGGGGCACAGAGAGGCATCAGCACCTCCCAGATTAGCGACACGGGACTGCTGGACAGGCCCCACATACCACCTGGGCCTCTGAACAGCAACACCATGCTGCAAACACACGGCCCAGTTCTCCCAGGCTCAGCCCAGGCTCCCGGCACCTCAGCTCATCCAGGGGAAGAGACTAGGCTGGTGTGTGACTTCTCCACTCCCACAGGACCAGACAAGCCCCCCCGCTTCCAGACCAAGACTCGCTCAGCACGGGTAGGAACTGTGTGAAGCTGTGCACGTTAATTACCGATGCATTCAGTGCCTGAGGCGCTGGCTTGGAAGCCTTCATTGCAGTCACACCGATAGCTGCCCACAGTGTTAACACAGCGGCCGTTGGGGCAGATCCCCGGCTTGGTGCGGCATTCATTCTCATCTAGGAGGAAGGGAATTGGTCAATGGCTTGAACACAATGTGTCTGTAGACTCAGGTTCCTGAGAACCAGGGGCCACCACTGAGCGGGATGGAGCCACAACAGCACCACAGCAAAGCAGCAGACACTTCCCAGGATAAGGTCTAATTTACCCCAAAAACTCAGGACGGCTCTAGCGTGCCCCAGCATGTTCCAGCTGTTACACTGGGGGGATCACTGAGTGCAGTGCTCTCCAGCTACACCACCCTCCTCCCACCTCCTGCCCTCAACCTGCCCCTGGCTGGGCAGCAAACTGGCTATTCCCCAGTATCCCTTAGGGCAGCTTTCCGTGCCCTTTGCGTCCATGTGGTGGCACCAGGGGACATGATGCAGGCCAGGACTGGCCAGTATTCTCCAGTGTAACTCAGATGCGGACACTTCTGACAGCTCAGTGCAGGAGAGGGATGTGCAGAGGGCCTGGGGAAAGGCCACAATCAAACGCTGCTGGGTCTGAGCATGGGCTGGTGCCATGCACTGCACAGTGGAGCCCTGGCCCTGAACATGCCTTTGGGCACTAATGCAACAGGAGTAGCAGCCTCGGGAGTTCAGGGCAAGGTCTGGCTGACAGGTGGCTAATCGGACAGCTCAGGAACGGAGCTGGACAGACAGTTCCACAGCTAGAAGTGTGGAAGGGAGATGGACACTGGCCCTGTGGCTAATGCCTCCCTCCATCCAGCTGACTGGTACCTGTACAGCCCTCTCCGTCGGGTCTGCGCTGCATTCCTGGGGGGCAGATGCACATGAAGGTACCAATGAGGTTCTTGCACATCATCCCTCGAGACTCGCAGTCATGGAGGCCTTCTGTGCACTC
The DNA here is from genome assembly GCF_011386835.1 of Chrysemys picta bellii. Taxonomy (NCBI): domain Eukaryota; kingdom Metazoa; phylum Chordata; order Testudines; family Emydidae; genus Chrysemys; species Chrysemys picta. The sequence continues at coordinate 2,223,185 of NC_088815.1, read as the reverse complement.
GTCCAGATCTGCAACCAACACCAGAGCGAATGAGCCCACGCAGCTTCCTGTGGGCCTGAGCGCTCCCCGACAGCCATTCATTACCCAGGGGAGCAGTGAGGGCTCCTGCTCCCAGCGTGACAGCTGGTGAAGCAGAGGCACAGAGAGGTGACTTGCCCACGATCACCCAGCAGGTCAGGGGCAGAGCCAGAGATCGAATGCCAGTTACCTGCTCTAACCACTGGACTTAATGCCAACCTGCCACTGCAAAGAGGAGCTGTGACTAACAGAAGAGGCGTGTGCTGCTCACACAGCCCTGGCGGAGGGGCAGGGAATGTGGAGAGGAAGAACCAGGCTGCAGTGCAGCTCCTGCATCAGCTCCAGGGGGCAGTGTTCGGCCTGCACTCTAACCAGCTGGCACAGGGACCTTGAAATCCTCTGGGTACACGAGGGCCCCAGCCCTGCCGGGCCAGGTACTGTGAGCACAGGCGTCATGCCCAAGGAGTCAACCCCCAAGTATGGCCCGCTCCTTGGAGTGCCAGCCCTGCCGAGCTGCATGGGACACAGCTGGCAAAGCTGTGCAGCACTGAATCCCTCCTGTGCTTAGCAGGGCCCGCGTTCCAGTCCACCCCTGGGATCTGTCTGACCTGCGGCCACCCCAGGGCTTCCTGCAGTAGACGCTGCCAGAGCTGCTGAGCTGGGTGCGTCCCAGTGTGTGTGAGGGCCCCCGGCTGGCTCCGAGTGCTCTGACTCCTGCTGGCCACACACCGGGAGCGCTGGGCTCAGCCTGGCTCGTTGAGCCCCAGGTGGGGGTTCTGCGGTGCAGACAGCGAACCCCACCCAGCACTGACTGCACTCTGCTATGTGACACGGTGCACAGCTCGGTCCATTGCCTGTTGTATGCAGACGTGGTTACACACCGTGATAAACACTGAGGCCCCCAGGCCGCATTCCCAGCCAGCACTATCCCAAAGCTCAATGGCTGGGGCTCGCACACCCCACGGGGGCTGGAACCAGCCCTGGGCCGGGAAGAGCAGACAAGCCGGTGTCCCAGATGGCAGCCTGGCGTTCCGGTGCCAGTGGGGCAGGTTAAGGGCGAAAGGCCGGGAGGGCAGGACAGCTCCAAGGGAGGTTAGCTGTCCCTTACCTTTGCACATTCTCCTGTCTTCCCGGAGGGTGTATCCCGAGGGGCAGGTGCACTCGTAGGAGCCGAAGGTGTTGATGCAGCGGAAGGCGCAGAGCAGGGGGTTCAGCGCGCATTCGTTGATATCTGAGTGGCAGGAGAGAGAATGAGTCTGACCTGCACATGGGACACTGTGCCTGCCACGCTGCTCCCCCGCAGCAAAATGTCTCCGTTGTGCATCCCTTGGAGATACCACGCTGGTTCTGTGCCCTGCTGTGGTGTAGGCAGTGAGTGCTGAGATGCACCCGGAGCCCCAACCCGTAGACCAGTGGTTCTCCAATGTTTGTTCTGGTGACCCCTTTCACACAGAAAGCCTCTGAGTGCGACCCCCCTACTAAATTACAAACACTTGTTTATATATTTTACACCATTCTAAATGCTGGAGGCAAAGCGGGGTTTGGGCTGGAGGCTGACAGCTTGCGACCCCCCCAGGTAATAATCTCGCGACCCCCTGAGGGGTCCCAACCCCCAGTTTGAGAACCCCTGCCCTAGAGCCTAGTGCCCAGCACAGCGCCACCTGCTGGGGAAAGCTGGTACATATCCTCAGCAGTGCCAAAGCCACAGATTTAGCAACACTGGTCTCACTGCCAGTGCCCGGCGAGGAGTATGTGGGGCAAGAATCGCAGTCCTTTCCTGCCCCACCCTGCTGGTTCCAGTGCACACTGCCTGGCTGGGGCCCCCCGTGTACCCCCGCTCTGCCCCCACTCCACCCCCCCTGGAGGTTTCGCACTCCCCCCGCCTCTTCCTGCCCTCACTCCGCCCCCTTCCTGAGGCAGCCGCCCACCTGCCGCTCACTGCTCTCAGCTCTCCCTCAACCCCCTCCCTGAGCCAACCAAACAGCTGATGGGTGGCACAGCCCAGAAGCTGTGGCTGATGGGTGCTGGGCACCCACTATTATTTTCCGTGGGTGCTCCAGCCCCAGAGCACTCATGGGGTCGGCACCTATGTCCCTGTGCTTCCTGAACCCCCTTCCAGATGTGGGGCGTGGGCCATGCCAGGCGGGCAAGGAGGGCAGAACTCCTCCTTCTGGGGCTACGACTAGGAACCACCACTAAGAAGGGAAGCCCTCTCTCAGACCCCTGGCCATGGGCTCCGGAGAGCTGGTTGGAGTAGGCAGCCCAACAGTCTCCCCTTCTGCCCCCCTCTCTGCCCCCGCAGAGGTGCTCAGGGCTCTGCCCTTCACAGGAAATAATTTTACATGCATCCAACAACCCCCAAACCTCCCCAGATGTGACCCCAGATCCAGCCGGAGAGAGGAGGTCTGGGGAAAGGGGGAGGGGACAGATGTCAGACTCTGCCCTTCCCCCCACTGACTGACGGGGCTCTTGCTGCATGGGAGAACCGGCTGCACTGACCCCACTGCAGGGCTCCTGGGACTCCATCAGGAAAGGCACCGTGCCCCATGCCCCAGAGGAACATTACCTTCGCAGGTCATCATGGGGCCCGGCTCAAATCCCTCGTCGCAGGTGCACTCGAAGCCTCCCACCACATTGGTGCAGGTCCCGTTCCCACATGGGTTGCCGATGGAGCATTCATCGGTATCTGGGTGAAGGCCAGGAATGGCGTTAGCACAGTCACAGGAAAGACTCCGGCTGGCGTCTTCCTGCAGCCGGTGCATTCATGCAGCCCCAGGCAAAGCTAGCAGCCCCCGTGGGGGAGTGAGGAACTCCACCCCGGAGTTCAGGGGGAAGAGCAAGGGCTAGAAACGTCTAAGCCAGAATTAGGCAGGTGGTCGCGGAATAACTCAGCACCCACCTCTGCCCCCACCCAGGGCCGCGACACTCACCCACACAGTTGACTCCGGTGTAATCCAAATTATAGCCAAAGGGACACTCGCAGCGGAAGGAGCCGTCAGTGTTAATACAAGCCCCGTTGATGCAGATCCCGAGGTTCTCGGCGCACTCATTCACATCTGGGGATAGAAATGCTGCATAAGAATGGCCCTTCTTGGGACCCCATTTGCGGGTAGCCTTGCCATGCACACACAGTCCCCCTGTAGGGTCAGCAGCCGCAAGCCACAGCCTATTCCAGTGGGACAGTCCCTGGGCCTCCCTCCCTGGAGTCAGTGAAAACTGAGTGAGGACCTCAGGGTGCAACATGGCATGGCCTGAGCCCATGGGGGGCCTGCAGCTCTGAGCAGACAGCGCTCGAAGGGGCTGGTCCCTCCATACCGCCAGTGCTCTGAGATCCTCTCCCCCGTGCCGCCAGTGCTCTGAGGGCCTGCCCCTCCACACAACTAGCACTCTGGGCACCCGGCGCAGGGGCTCTGCTCTGACTATCCAGACTAGCCGAGCCTGGCTGCTGCTTGATCCGAGTCCCTGGTGCAGCACCACTTACTGGCACACTCCACCCACTGCGCCATTTGGCCCATGCTGTTTCCTGAATGCTGGCGCTTACCTTCCCGGGTATCGCCTGGGCCGGGGATAGCCCCATGGCCGTACGGGCACAGCTCCTGGAAGGCAACTGGGAGAAGGAGAAAAATGAGATGTGCAAACAGCTGCTTCCGTTAGCTGGAGTTGGAAGGCAGGTGAGAGATGCCGTCTGGGAAAGCCAGCGGGGAGAGCGACAGAGCAGCACCTCTTCTGGGTTCGTTAATACTAATGATGATGCTTGATGATTACACCAATACTTGAAGCACACAGTGCCCCTGTGAGGTGGGGGAATGAACTGCACCCCACTGGGAACCGGAGGCACACAGGACTGCAGTGACTTGTCCAAAGCCTGCCAGCAAATTGGCGGCAGAGCTCATAGCAGAATCCAGGGTCTGAACGCCCAGCACCGGTCGCTAAGGGGCACCCCCTTCCCACTCTCCTGGCAGAGAAGCCTCCACGCTGCTAGGATCCAAGAGCACTGCAATCCCACTGAGAAGCATCCCTGAGGGCAGCGGCTCTCAATCTTTCCAGACCCCCCCTCTCTGGAGTCGGATTTGTCTCACGTACCCCCAAGTCTCACCTCACTTAACGATTTGCTTACAAAATCAGACCTAAAAATACAAACGCGTCACAGCACACTAGTACTGACAAAGTGCTGACTTCCTCATTTTCACCATATAATTATAAAATAAATCAGTTGGAATATTAATATTTTACTTACATTTCAGTGTCTAGTATATAGACCAGTATACACAAGGCACTGTCTGGATGACATTTTAGTTTGTACTGACTTTGCTAGTGCTTTTTATGTAGCTTGTTGTAAAACTAGGCAAATCTCTAGATGCATTGATGTACCCCTGGAAGATCTCTGCGGACCCCCAGGGTTACGCGCACCCTGGATTGAGAACAACTGGCTTATGGGATCACTGCCCCAGGCTGGGTGTCCCTGCCGTGAGGTGCACAGTGGCTCCTGCTCTATGCTCCTTACTGCATCCGATGCACTGACTCCTACCGTTTCCTTCCTGGGGGCACAGCTCGCAGGGGTCGCCCCAGCCCTCTCCGGGCATCTTGCTGCAGCAGCAGCGGGCCTTGGTGGTGTTGAAAGCCTTGGGGACGGAGCACTTGCCATTGTCGAAGCGGGTGAAGCAGAAGCTCTGGCGGGTGTCTGCAGGAGCAGGAGGGGAGAATGTTACAGACGTCTGGGGTGGGCGCGGCACCTCCCGGCGACACGCTGCACGCGGTATGGGCCCAAGCCTGCACCACGTGTGTAAGTGAACAAGTTTGGCTGCTGACAGCAATGGGAGCAGGATTGGGCCTGGAACCCACAGAACGCGGCTCCATGTGCAAGCAGCAGACCCTGAGAGACAAGCAGCTCCGGCACAGGGATACAGAGCAGCTCCTTAAGCTACGCCTTCCCCCTGGCAGAGATGAGCCCCCAAGGGATCAGAGCTGTGCAGGAAGGCACATCGGGCCGATGCCCCTCCACTGAGGATGCCCTGGGGCTCAGTGCTCTCTGGGAACTCTCTCACCCAGACGTCCAGGGGTGACAGCGCCCATCCCAGCAATGGCAGCTGGCAGGGCCCCAGCACTGGGTGGTACCATGGGGGCCACAGGATTCCTACCTCGGCGCCCTGCCCCCACACATGAGCACTGCCTCTGAGGACCCCACGGGCTGTGGGCGAGGCTGCGTGCACTCACCAAAGCATCTGCGGCCGTTGTCGGACAGGACGAAGCCGGGGGGGCAGATGCATTGGAAGCTGCCGGGGGTATTGGTGCAGGTACCAAACAGGCAGATGTTGGGCTCTTCCTCACACTCGTTGATATCTGGGAGCAGGACGGACAGAGGGGTGGTTAGACGTGTACCAGGGCAAAGATCTCAGCTCCTTCCATGGTGCCGAGACCTCCGGGCAGGTGCAGGGGCCCTGCAGAGCTCAGGGATCACTCCTGCAGGAGAGCAGGCACATTTCCTGAGGGCTTCCACTGGGGGGCGCGCACCTGTCCCCCAGTCACACCCACCTCCCAGTCCTCCGTCTGAGCCGGTCCCCACAGCCCATCTCCCCTACACAGAGCAGGCTGCAGCCACACGGTGTCACTGCCCCAGGGGCCCAACACCAACCAGTGCCTGGCTCCCCACGAACATAGAGCAGTGATCACTGCTCCCTACACAGCATGCTGTCATGGTGACAGCTCTCTTCCTCTTCCTCCTTCTCCAAAGCCAAGGCCCCTGCCGCTTCTATTAACAGGGAATGACCACTAGCTATTCACAGGGCGGGGCCTATGACACATAACTGGGCAGTGCTGATTCTCTCCATTAGAGGCTGGGGGTGCCCACATATGCCATTTCACTGGCATGTTCATTACACTGTTAAAAATACCCCCTTAGCACTTGTGAAACTAACAAGACGGGAGTGAAGCACCTCTGGCCAGCCCTCTGCTACTCCGTGGCTGTCACGCCCCAGCCTTGGCCTACACCCAAATGCTTTAGAATGTAAGGCCTTGGGGCAGTGCCTGTATCCCTGCTGCCTAGGAAGCACCTGGCCCAGGCTGATGACAGTGTAGCCCCTGTGCGGTGGTAGGATGGAGGAACCAACGTTACCGATGCAGTTGTCATTCTGCACTTCGTACCCCGGGGGGCAGATGCAGCGGAAAGAGCCTTCCAGGTTCTGACACGTCCCCGGAGAGCAGGTTCCAGGCAGGCTCACGCACTCATTGATGTCTGCAAAGAAACAAGAGGGGAAAGTCACCCAGGGGCTGGACTCCGGCTGCTTTGCCATGTGGAACCTTCCTGGCCCACAGGCAGGGACTGCCCGACCATTGCACATGCTATTGCACCAGGGACCCTACATGGGCAGCAGGGGGAGCCATAGCCCAACAAGGCCCCACTGCTCCCCCGGAACCCCAGTGATCTCGTCCTCCCCCTGTGGTCCTTGGCTGCTGTGGGAATGTCCCGGCCCCCAGGGCTAGGCGTGGGAGCCACCGGCACAGGCTGAAGGGGTGGGGCACACCGCTGCGTGTCTCTGCACCAGGCAGCAAGCCCAGCAGCTGCACACGGTGACTAGCTTGGCAACAACACCTCCATTAACCAAACCTATGAAAGCTCTTCAAGCTCCTCCGACAGCAGGGCACCACCTGGGCCACCTTTGCCAAGAAGGCGTCTGGCCCCTGGGGTCTGCTGCTGAATAAGATCTGGGCTATCTACAACGGCTGCTGTCTACAGGCCCATGTTCAACCAGTTCTCACACTTGGGTGCTGTCACTGGGGGTCAGTCAGCAGGCTCAGTCGGAGGGCAGAACTGGGGCTGGGGATGCAGGGGGGTGATCTTGCTCTGCATCAGGCTCGGGCTTCCAGGGAGCCGAGCTGGGAACTCTGCAGCCCCAAGAAAACTGCTGGTTGAGAAGGTACATGGCACCAGACCCCATGTAGGGTGGCCAAGTGCCCAGTTTCCGACTGGAAAGTCTGGCTGAAAAGGGGACCTGACAGTGTCTGGTCAGATCTACTGACCGGACACTCAGAGTCTGGTTATTGTGGGCAGGGGATGCAGGGAGGTGCAGGGTCATCACCCGCACCGGCCGACTCAGCCGGGGCCACCTCCTACCTGCGTCAGGTGGCTGTAGCTCCCAGCCCCGGCTCCGCAGGCGAGATCCTCCTGACCCAGGCGGGGTGGGTGGGGGGTAGGAGGGGAAAAGCAGCAAGCAACGGGGGGCGAGGGGGGGAGGGATGGAGGAGAGGAGTAGCTGGGGGCAGGGCCTTAGAGGAAGAGGTGGGGCAGGGGCAGGGCTTTGGGGGGGAACAGGTGAGGAAGGGGCAGGGCCTTGGGGGGAAGAGGCGTGGCAGGGGTGGGGCCTAGGGTGACCAGATGTCCTGATTTTATAGGGACAGTTCAATTTTTGGGTCTTTTTCTTATATAGGCTCCTATTACCCCCCACCTCCCATCCTGATTTTTCACATTTGCTGTCTGGGCACTCTAGTGGAGCCTCAGGGGGAAGAGGCGTGGCAGGGGTGGGGTCTCGGGGGAAGAGGCGTGGCAGGGTGGGGCCTCGGGGGAAGAGGCGTGGCAGGGGTGGGGCCTCGGGGAAGAGGCGTGGCAGGGGTGGGGCCTCGGGGGAAGAGGCGTGGCAGGAGAAGTTCCAGCACTTCACCTGGAGTGTCCGGCTTTTAAATTTTACAAAGCTGGCAACCTACTCCCATGGCGTCCCGTACCAGGCGCGGAGCAGCGACTTTGCTCGATAACCCTCAGCTTGGCACTGGACTGGAGCCAGGTGTCTGCAGCTAGCGAGAGCGTAGTGATGCCTGAGCTCCCCCAAGCTCGGCCCTGGGATCTCTCCTGGCTGGGACCCATGCTCCAGCCCCCAGCCCCACAGCCATGGCCCTGAGCCAGAGCAGAGATTCCACTGCCCAGAGTAGGAGTGGGTGCATGGAGGAGAGCACATTTGCCAGAAGGGGCCTGCAGATGGTCGACTCACAGGCTGGGCATGATGAGAATTACAGTGGCTGCTGCCCAGGCACTCACCGACACAGTTCTTCCCCATCCAGGGTCCGGTCATACCCTTCCTGGCACAGGCACTGGAAGGAGCCAATGCTGTTTATACACTGGCCATTCCGGCACACCTGCCCCCCCAGGGAGGAGCACTCGTCAATGTCTGCAGAGAGCAGGAGAGAAAAGCACAGTGGGACAAACCCACAGGGTGAGTGTGTGACACCTGGCCCTCACACCCACACAGCTGTTTCTGTGAGACACCGAAACTTATGCCCTCACAGCTGTGACTGTCAGATACCCTACCCTCACACCCATAAGTTGTGACTGTGTGTGACACCCAACCCTCACACCCACACAGCCATGGCTGTGTGACACTGACCCTTATGACCTCTCACCTGTGACTGTGTGACACCCAACCCTCACACCCACACAGCCATCACCATGTGTCACCCAACCCTTATGCCCTCACAGCTGCAACTGTGTGTGACACCAAACCCTCAGACCCACACCGTGTGTCGCCTGACCCTTACTCTCACACAGCTGTGACTGAGTGACACTCAACCCTCATCCGCACACGGCTGTCACTGTGTTTATAACCAATCCTTGTTCCCACACAGCCATGACTGTGAGATATCTGACTAGGGTGACCAGATGTCCCAATTTTATAGGGACAGTCCCGATTTTTGGGTCTTTTTCTTACATAGGCTCCTATTACCCCCACCCCAGTCCCGATTTTTCACACTTGCTGTCTGGTCACCCTATATCTGACTCTCACACCCACACAGCTGTGACTATGTGACACCTGACTCTCATGCCTACAGAGCATTGACTCTGTGTGACACTGGAGTCTCTCACCCATGCAGTCATTATTGTGTGTCAGCTCAAAGCCAGGGAAGCACAGGCAGTTGTAGGAGCCGACTGTATTCTTGCAGGTGCCGTTCCCACAGGGCTGCCGGTCACATTCATCAATATCTGAAAAGAGAAGATCAATGCAGATCAGGGGCTGAGTCCTCGCTTGCCTGGGGCTGGGCAGTCAGTCAGTGCCGCTCATGGTGGGGACGGCAGCCTGGTGCGGCTTAGGTGAGCACGAGGACTCAGAAACCTGGGGCCGAGGAGATGCAATGGCCCAACTCTCTGCCTGCCTTACGATGTGCTATGGCCCGTCCTCCCCCTGCAAGCCCACCCACCAGGGGCCCAAAGAGCACTCGCTTCCTTTGGAAAGGGCTTAAATCTATAGGGAGTAGTCCATGGGGCTGCCGAGCCATCTGCACTGACCCATGCACATGGTCTGCTCTCCTGTGGCCTTGAACCCGTTGTGACAGATGCAGATATAGCTGCCCTCGGTGTCCACACAGTCCCCGTGGCTGCAGACATTGGGGATTTCCTGGCATTCATTGCGACCTATAACAAAAGAACCCAGAAAGCAGTGAATAGGAAAGACCCCAACCAAAGTGGGAACAGATGCCTTGGCCACGTGGCTTCCATGCCTGTGGCTACCAGCTGGCAGCAGTCTTGCTGAGCAGCAGCCCTGCCAACACCCACGATTGTACCTCAAATCTCATGATATCTGGTGTTTTAATGAAAGCCCCAGCTCCCGGAGCTCTGAGAAGCTCAGGACTTGTTTCTAAAAATAGCAAGTTGCTAGCTCTCCTGGTTGCAGAAAAGCATGTGAGAGCAGGACCCCTTGAGCAAGGCCTCTAACTGCTTGGAACACAGAGGCAAAGAAAAAGGACCCAGAATTTATTATTTTTTGAAATCTCCTGATTTTTTTTAGCCAATCACATGATTTTAGGGGCCCTGATTCATGGGCTGCAGAGGTATGAAATTAGAACATAAGAATGGCCATAATGTGTCCGAACAAAGGTCCATCTAGCCCAGTGTGCTGTCTTCTGACAGTGGCCAGTGCCTGGTGCTCCAGAGGGAATGAACAGAACATGGCAATTATCAAGTGATCTAACCCATCATGCAGTCCCAGCTTCTGGCAGTCAGAGGTTTAGGGACACCCAGAGCAGCATGGGGCTGCATCCCTGACCATCTGGGCTACTAGCCATTGGCCCGTCTTCACTCTTCCCCAACATATTGTGTGTGTCTGATAAATCTGTTCTTTACTACAGTTTCAACCAATTTGCCTGGTACTGAAGTTAGGCTTCCCAGCCTGTAATTGCCAGGATCGCCTCTGGAGCCCTTTTCAAAAATAGGCGTCACATTAGCTACCCGCCAGTCATGTGATAAAGAGGCATGCTTCAGCAATAGGTTACATACCACAGCTAGTAATACTGCAATTTTATATCTGAGTTCCTTCAGAACTCCTGAGTGACCATCTGGTCCTGGGGACTCATTACTGTTCAATTGATCAATTTGTTCCAAAACCTCCTCCATTGACACCTCAATCTGGGACAGTTCCTCAGACTTGTCACCTAAAACAAATGGCTCAGGTGTGGGAATCTCCCTCACAACCTCTGCAGTGAAGACCAATGCAAAGAATTCATTTAGGTTCTCCTGAATGGCCTTGTCTTACTTGAGTGATCCCTTAGACCTTGATTGTCCAGTGGCCCTACTGATTGTATGATAGGCTTCCCGGTTCTGATGTACTTACACAAAAATTTGCTATTTGTTTTTGTGTCTTTTGCTAGTTGCTCCTCAAATTCTTTTTGGCCTGCCTGATTATACTGCTACACTTGACTTGCAAGAGTTTATGCTCCTTTCTATTTTCCTCTGTAGAATTTGAATTCCAATTTTTAAATCATGTGATTTTTAAAGGATACCTCTAACTGTCTCTTTTACTCTATTGTTTAGCCATGGTGGCATTTTTTGGTCCTCTTACTGTTCTTTTTTTAATTTGGGGTGTACATTTAGTTGAGCCCCTATTATGGTGTTTTTAAAGAGTTTCCATGCAGCTTGCAGGCATTGCACTCTTGTGACTGTTCCTTTTCGTTTCTGTTTAACTGGCCTCCTAATTTTTGTGTAGTTCTCCTTTTTGAAGATAAATGCTACTGTGGTGGGCTTCTTTGGTATTTTCATTTCCACAAGGATGTTAAATTACATTATGGTCACTATTACTGAGTGGTTCAGCTATATTCACCTCTTGGACCAGATCCTGTGCTCCACTTTGGACTAAATCAAGAATTGCCTCTCCTCTGGTGGGTTCCAGGACTAACTGCTCCAAGCAACAGTCATTAATAGTGTTTAGAAACTTTATCTCAGCACCCCATCCTGAGGTGACATGTACCAGTCAATATGAAGATAGTTGAAATCCCCCAGTATTATTGAGTTTTCTATTTTTATAGCCTCTCTAATCTCCTGAAGCATTTCACACTCACCATCACCATCGTGGTCAGGTGGTCGGTAGTACATCCCTGCTGCTATGTTCTTATTATTGTGGAAGTAGGGAATGTCAAGCAGGGAACGTCTATCCAGAGAGATTCTATGGTACAGTTTGATTCATTTAAGATTTTTACTATATTGACTCTGTGCTTTCTTTCACATATAGTGCCCCTCCCCCAACAGCATGACCTACTCTGTTATTCCGATAGATTTTGTACCCTGGAATTACTGTGTCCCATTGATTATCATCAATTATCATCGTTCCACCAAGTTTATGTAGGCCAACAGCCTCATTTAATACCAGATGCTCAAGTTCACCCATCTTAGTATAACACTTCTAGTATTTGTATACAAACACTCCTATACAATCTGTCAATGTTTAGTTGTCTGGCTTCATGTGATGTAATTGAATGGGACTCTTCTTTGTTTGCCTGTTTCTCTTCAGATCCTACCTGTACTTTATCACATTCTATCCTCTCCTCTTCACTAGCATATAGAGCAGGGGTAGTCAATACGCGGACTGTGGGCCAAATCTGGACCACCAGATGCTTTTAAATGGACCCCAAAGTCTTTTTATTCACAACTTATTATCATCATTATTGTTATTTTTTTATTATTTTCTCTGGCGTCTGGACCTTGACTATACCTTGGCCAAGAAATCTGGATCTTGACTAAAAATAATTGACTATCCCTGATATAGAGAATCCCATTTAACAAATCCTCTCCTAAGGGATCTGAACAGTGTGCTCCTCTGCCCCAATCGGCTGTCCATCAGCCCTCATCGGAATGAGACTGCCCCATCGAGAGGAATACATCCTGACCCAGTAGCACAATTCATCCTAACGGGCGTTCTTCTCCCACCCTCTCCAAAAGGCTAGCCCGGCCCTGCAGTGGAATATCAGTTCTCAAGACTATCTTGCTAGGCATGAGGGCTTGAGAGCAATCTGAATATGAAAATCAGCTCCTATCAGAAAAACAACGTGGAGTCCGGTGGCACCTTAAAGACTAACAGATTTATTTGGGCATAAGCTTTCGTGAGTAAAAACCTCACTTCTTCGGATGAGATATTTTACCCATGAAAGCTTATGCCCAAATAAATCTGTTAGTCTTTAAGGTGCCACCGGACTCCTTGTTATTTTTGTGGATACAGACTAACACGGCTACCCCCTGATACTTGACTCCTTAACAGAGGGGCTGTGTTTGAGGATCTCCTTGTCCAAATGACCCTCCCCCCCCCGCTTTGAACCATTAACCCTTTCCTGGGGCCTGCTGTGATGAAATGATGTTAGGGGGAGGGATGGCACCACTTTAGTTAATGTTGCAGCAGGATTTCAATTTTAAAAGCAGTAAAAAGACCTATCAAACTTCTGTCTTCTGTGTTAGAGTCTCACTGAAAATGTTTGTTATAGTCTGTGTACTGCTTGATTTTTTTATAGCAGTTTATTGGGGGGGGGAGATCATTTAAGGTTTGCTATGACTGTTCTAAAAAGGGCCGTGTAATTCAATGTTTCCTATTGTCTGGCATTTCCTTTGGACCCCTTTCCAAGGAAGTACAGCACTTTGAAGGGTGAAAATGACAGGTGGGATGCCTTGGTTGCTGTGACTGGATGAATGATTGTAGAACACTGAAACTTGTTCTCTGTGTTTATTTTTATGATAAATATGAGTTAGTCTTTTGACCAAGGACAGTATCCTGGTGCCACATTAGTTGGCATCGACTGTCCTTCGAATAGGGCTCTCTGTCATGGGTGCGTATCCTGGTGCTCAGCAAGCCCTTCCGTCATGCTGCCATTGAGGAGAATCTCATATACTTGCTCTTCTTTGATCACAATCAGTCCCATTGCTCAGGAACGAGGGGGGAGGAGCATGCAGCATGATCGCTTTACCCTAATGCTACTGCTTCCTAGAGTCCTTCATCTTCCATCTAGTCAATTAATATTATTTTTCTTGATGATACTTTTAAAGTACAATCTGAGTCTGTATGTGTATTTAGAGCATTTTGCCATGTGGGCTGCTAAACCAGAAGCTTTTCTCTCAAGGCAAACCTTCCAGCAGGAGCCCCTGCAGAATACAGGCAGAACATGCGACACACACATTTATTTCTCAGAAAGCTGTGAAGAGCAGGACTTGAATTCACAGTACTTGGGTGCTGTTCAGGTTAAATGCCACAGTATGCCACCCTGAATCACCCGGCTGCCTGCAAACACTGGCTTGCAATAGAGCCCCAGTCCTAATGGATCTGCACAAATGACTTTGCCTGTCTTCTCAGCTTGGCTTGAGCTGGACTAGAGACCCAACTTTTAGTCAGAATTACTTTTAAAATATTGCTTCCTCCAAGGCCCAGTGGGTGCCAGACACTGGCTGAAATTAAACCGGGGCAGATGAGATCTGCTTGGGGAGGACCAGAGCCAAAGTGTGAGCCTCAGGTTTGTGCAAAAAAAGAAGAAGTAAGAACTGTAAAATTTTGATGGCATCTGATTTTTAGGGGGGCTGTAACTCAGGAACTCCTTGCTCAAACAACCTCAAGTCTGGACCAGTAACCTTATCCCAGACCCCCAGGAGATACAGCAATTTTCAAGACAATCTGACTCAACATGTGGATTTTAGAGCATTTAGAAAAAATCAGCTGTCAAACAGCAAGCCAGTCTCAACCATAATCTTCATGGTGCTACTATAATAATCCAGACCTAGGAAGTGAGCTTGTCTGCTTCTCCACAGCCCAGGGACAAGGAAAGGTGCAGGCAATGGCAGTGTAAGCTGCCCCATACTTGCCTCCCCCATGCACCCACCCCTAACCTAGAGGGGACGGGAGTATTTAATTCCCTCCGGGATTATCCCATGCACCCACTCAATTTTCTGATGTGCCCATTAGCTACTGAACGGATGTAGCATTTCTGCGCTGACCCCAGACCTCTGTGTCCCTCTGAGTGTGGAGCCCCATGGATCCTCTGAGTGTGAAGCAGCAGGTCACAGGCACGAGACTTGTAAAAGAACCCGAGTCTCCTTACAAAACCATGACTGTGATGAGAACAATGATAGCCTCCCAGTTCCATTCCTGCCATCCCACAGTACAAGCCTCAGCAATGGAAACCCTTCCTAGACAAAGAGACTAGGTGAAGTGTGCTAGTGCACATCACTAGCAGTCCACGCTGCTTCCTGATGGCGGCTCTGTGCCCCACTTGAGCATTGCCTCTGCTATAGGTAGTCAACAGTGCCCATCTTACCCACACAGGCTCCGCTAGGTGACAGCTTGTATCCAGTTGAGCATTCGCACCTGTAACTGCCCGGGATGTTGATGCAATCAGCATTGCGCTGGCAAAGGTTCTCCCCGCTGCTGCATTCATCAATGTCTGCACAGAGAAAGAAACACTGACACTGCTGGCCCAGGGTGTGCGAGACCCTGGTGTCAGTCACTATGACACTGTGGTGTGACGAACTGGGACTGTTCTTACTGTGGTCTGTGAATACTGACAGGGGAGTGTGGCTAGGATACTCTGCATTGGGGGATGGGAGACTGCCCGAAGGAGAATACCTGAGCGTGTAACATGAGAACCCAGGAAGGGGTTGGAGGCCAGGTGACACCTTGACCCCGGGATACTGAACAAAGGCTGTGGGAGGGGTCGCTGAAGGCAGAGTGGTGGAAGCTGGCTAGGGACATAGCTGGGAAGCAGCCGGGGCTCTGACCTCCCAGGGGGGCTAGGGTGCCTGGGGACCCCAAGATGGACCTAACTGAGGGGTATCCTGTTGTCTGTGCCTGCAAGACCTGTCTTGGACTGTATTCCTGTCATCTAAATAAACCTTCTGCTTTACTGGCTGGCTGAGAGTCATGGTGGATCGCAGGAAGCCGGGGGTGCAGGGCCCTGAGTCCCCCAATACTCCGTGACAACTGGTGGCAGCCAGCGGTGGGATCTACTGCACCCCGTGGACGGCGCTTCCTGCAGTAAGTGACTGGGGAGCAGAAAAATGAAGGGGGATTGACGGGGACCAGGCGTGCTGAAGAGTGAGAGAGAGACGGTTATTACCCCTGGGAGTGTGTGACCAGCGAGAAGGACTTTTGCAGTAACAGGGTCCCCCGGGGGGATCGCAGCGAGTGGTCCCGGGGCGGAGGAGTCTGCAGCTCGACCCTGGCAGAGAGGTGGTGACCTCGAGAAGGGCTGGCACACTAGGGGTCCCCCTGGGAACTGTGGGGAGCTGTGAGCACACAGGCCGGTGAGTGGCCAGCAGGAAGATGTATGCCAAGCGGCTTAAGAGCGACCTGGTGGAGCTGTGCAAGCAGAGGGGGCTGCGCAGTGGGAGGCTCACCAAAGAACAGCTCATTGCCCAGCTGGAGGCGGGAGATCGCGCGAATGAACTGATCCCTGTGTCTCAGGGAAGCCGCCTGGCAAATGCAGTGCAGGCACCAGTGTCTGTCCCAGCTGGGAGTGGTCAGCCGGCTGCTGAGGGCTTCCTGAGACCGCTCCTTCCTATGCCTAGGGGAAGGGTGGGGAGGAGCCCAGCAAATACCGAGGGCGCCGTGACCCCCCCGGCCAGCAGGGGATCCTCCCGGCGACGTTCGGCATCCGTGGAGCGGAATTGGCTGGAATGGGAGAAAGAGCTAAAACTGAGAGAGCTGGAGGATCATGAACAACGGAGGCAGCATGAACGGGAGGAGAATGAGAGACAGAGACAGCATGAAGAGAGACAGAGACAGCATGAAGAGAGACAGCGTCAGCATGAACTGGAACTGGCGAGACTGAGGGGCAGCAAACCCCCGGCTGCGGTGAGTGAGGGGGGACCCAAGACTGCACGGAGCTTTGATAAGTGCATCCTGGCCCCACGCAAGGAGGGGGAGGACATGGATGACTTCCTGGATGCCTTTGAGACGGCCTGCGAGCTGCACCGGGTTGATCCCGCGGACAGACTCCGGGTCCTTACCCCCTTACTGGACCCCAAAGCCGTGGCATTGTACCGCCAACTGGAAGAGGCAGAGAAAGGGGACTATGAACTATTCAAAAAGGCCCTGCTACGTGAGTTTGGGCTGACCCCTGAGATGTACCGGGAAAGGTTCCGGAGTCAGGATAAAACCCCTGAGATCTCATATCTGCAACTAGCCGTCCGCATGGAGGGATACGCCAGCAAGTGGGCTGATGGGGCCCAGACGAAGGAGGACCTGGTTAAACTGCTGGTACTGGAGCAACTGTATGAGCGGTGCCCATCCGACCTGAGGCTGTGGTTGGTGGACAGAAAGCCAGAGAACCCGCGACAAGCAGGGCGGCTGGCCGATGAGTTTGTAAAGAGCCGGTCAGGGGATAACAGGGAGGAGTCCCAAAGGAACAGTCCCACCACAACGCAGAGAGAGAGTCACCGTGGGACCTCCCCGTGGGAAAATACAGAAAAAACCCATCAAAGGGGAACATCCGGCGTCAGGACCATTCGACCCACTCAAGGGGACCCATGGGACATGGGCTGCTACCACTGTGGCCAGAAAGGCCACATACGGGCCCAGTGCCCCAGGCTCAGGGACAGACTGAGCAGACCGAACCCACAGAGGGTTGACTGGGTAGAGACCCAGCCGGGCGAGAGGCAGCATTCCCAGGGAAGGGGGGCTGGCAGAGTACCACCTGCTAAGGAGGGAGGAGAGCTCCAGGCCAGCTCCTCTGGGGGGCTGGATGCTCCAGACTCAGGGTTTTTGGTTTATACGGTGGGCGCGGGGCTGTCCCTCCGGAGAGAGTACCTTGTTCCCCTGGAGGTGGATGGGAGGAAGGTCAATGGATACTGGGATACGGGCGCAGAGGTGACGCTGGCCCGGCCCGAGGTGGTGGCCCCAGATCAGGTGGTGCCCAACACCTACCTGACCCTGACGGGGGTGGGCGGGACACCAGTCAAAGTGCCCGTGGCAAGGGTACACCTGAAGTGGGGGGCCAAGGAGGGCTCCAAGGATGTGGGGGTACACCCGTATTTGCCCACTGAGGTGTTGATGGGGGGGGACCTGGAGGACTGGCCAAGCAACCCCCAAAGGGCACTGGTTGTGACCCGCAGTCAGAGCCGGCGAGGGGCACTGCGCCCTGGCCTTGGGGAGGGTGCCTGGCCTGAGGCGCAGGACCCTAACCTGGTGGGGAGGGAACGCCCAGGGACACGGCTCAGGGAGGCTGCAGCTTCAGACCCAGCCGGCGAGAAAGAGCAGGTGGCCATCCCTGTCCCAGCTGCTGAGTTCCAGGCCGAGTTGCAGAGAGATCCCTCCTTGCGGAAGATAAGGGACCTGGCCGACCTCAATGCGGTACAGACCATGGGACGAGGTGGCCGGAAAAGGTTCCTGTGGGAGAAGGGGTTCCTGTACCGAGAATGGGGTCCCCCAGGGAAAATGGAGTCAGGGGGGATCAGGAGGCAGCTGGTGGTACCCCAGAAGTATCGCCGCCAGCTGCTGTGCCAGGCCCATGACACCCCCCTCTCAGGGCACCAGGGAACCTGGCATACCCAGCAGAGGCTGCTACGGAGCTTTTACTGGCCTGGGGTCTTTGTTACTGTCCGACAGTACTGCGGATCCTGTGACCCCTGTCAGAGGGGGAGGAAGGCCCGGGACAAGGGGAAAATGGCTTTAGGACCCTTGCCCAGCATAGAGGAGCCTTTCCGGAGGGTGGCCAAGGTTAAAAGGGCGGCTCTGAACCAAGAGAGCCCAAAGCACAGACCTCCAGACTAGAGCGCTGGGAGAAGACCACAGCCCAGTTGGAACCCCAGGGGTATTGGGGTGGGAAAAGGGCACAGGCCGCATAAACCTTCCCACATGCAAACTGCGAGTGCCATCAAGCACCCCCGACCTAAGGGGGAGTGTGAAACTGGAGGGGCCTGGTGTAATTCTCACCAAGGAATGGGAGGGATGCGGGGGCATCCATGGGAACGGGGGTAGGTTCGAACTTCCCCGGGTCACTGGCTAAAGTGACCCTGCTCAGTTCAGTCTCGAAGGGGGGAGAGATGTGACGAACTGGGACTGTTCTTACTGTGTTCTGTGAATACTGACAGGGGAGTGTGGCTAGGATAGTCTGCATTGGGGGATGGGAGACTGCCCGAAGGAGAATACCTGAGCCTGTAACATGAGAACCCAGGAAGGGGTTGGAGGCCAGGTGACACCTTGGCCCCAGGATACTGAACAAAGGCTGTGGGAGGGGTCGCTGAAGGCAGAGTGGTGGAAGCTGGCTAGGGACATAGCTGGGAAGCAGCCGGGGCTCTGACCTCCCAGGGGGGCTAGGGTGCCCGGGGACCCCAAGATGGACCTAACTGAGGGGTATCCTGTTGTCTGTGCCTGCAAGACCTGTCTTGGACTGTATTCCTGTCACCTAAATAAGCCTTCTGCTTTACTGGCTGGCTGAGAGTCATGGTGGATCGCAGGAAGCCGGGGGTGCAGGGCCCTGAGTCCCCCAATACTCCGTGACATGTGGGAGAACTGGAGCAGCCAAACCTCTGAGGCTGACTGTGCAGGGTGTGCCAGACCCTGGCATCACCACGTCGCTGTGGGAAAACCAGAACGGCCAAACCACTGACTGACCGTGCAGGGTGTGCCAGACCCTGGCATCACCACGTCGCTGTGGGAAAACCAGAACGGCCAAACCACTGACTGACCGTGCAGGGTGTGCCAGACCCTGGCCTCACCACGTCACTGTGGGAAAACCAGAACGGCCAAACCACTGACTGACCGTGCAGGGTGTGCCAGACCCTGGCCTCACCACGTCACTGTGGGAGAACTGGAGCAGCCAAATCACTGACTGACCGTGCAGGGTGTGCCAGACCCTGGCGTCACCACATCGCTGTGGGAGAACTGGAGCAGCCAAACCACTGACTGACCGTGCAGGGTGTGCCAGACCCTGGCCTCACCACGTCACTGTGGGAAAACCAGAACGGCGAAACCACTGACTGACCGTGCAGGGTGTGGCAGACCCTAGCGTCACCACGGCGCTGTGGGAAAACCAGAACGGCCAAACCACTGACTGACCGTGCAGGGTGTGCCAGACCCTGGCATCATCACGTTGCTGTGGGAAAACCAGAATGGCCAAACCACTGACTGACCGTGCAGGGTGTGCCAGACCCTGGCGTCACCACGGCGCTGTGGGAAAACCAGAACGGCCAAACCACTGACTGACCGTGCAGGGTGTGCCAGACCCTGGCATCACCACTTCGCTGTGGGAAAACCAGAACGGCCAACCACTGACTGACCGTGCAGGGTGTGCCAGACTGGCGTCACCACGTCACTATGGGAAAACCAGAACGGCCAAACCACTGACTGACCGTGCAGGGTATGCCAGACCCTGGCGTCACCAGGTCGCTGTGGGAGAACCGGAGCAGCAAACCACTGACTGACCGTGCAGAGTGTGGCAGACCCTGGCGTCACCACATTGCTGTGGGAAAACCAGAACGGCCAAGCACTGACTGACCGTGCAGGGTGTGCCATACCCTGGCGTCACCACGTCGCTGTGGGAGAACCAGAACGGCCAAACCACTGACTGACCGTGCAGGGTGTGCCAGTCCCTGGCGTCACCACGGCGCTGTGGGAAAACCAGAACGGCCAACCACTGACTGACCGTGCAGGGTGTGCCAGACACAGAGAGATTTTTTTAAAATGGCAAAATTGTTTTGATTTCATTTTCTCAAAAATGTTTCTATCAAAATGTGCCGTTTACCGTTTATTTGGATAGTTGCTGGGGTTTGAAATAAGAAATGTGTTTTGGGTGGGATTTAAACCAAAAGCTATTTCAAAACATCATTTTCATAAATGTCTTATCTCAAAAATGGGAAGTGAAAAATGAAAGCTGCCAAGAACACACTCTGTTGTCAAGTCTACACTTAAAACTCCAGTTGACATACTCCGGTGCTCAGGGGAGGCCGCGGCGATGCGGATGGAAGAATGCTTCCTTCGACCCAGCTACTGTCACTCAGGAAGGCAGCATTTCCACAGTGGCAGAAATCCCCTGTAGGCTGCATCTACACTATGGGGTTATGTTGGCACAGCTATGGCACCCTAGCTGTGCCGCTTATAGTCCCTGCAGTGTGGACATGGCCTGGGAAAACAAAAACTTTTAAAACGCCTTTAAAAGACCATGTTTTGGGTGGAAATAGCTCTGTTTGGAGAGTTTGGCCTTCCCTGATGATCACCCACAAGGCCCTGTCTACACTGCACTCCCAGCCCGGGGCTCTGCGACGTGGGCTTTCCAAGCTCATGCCTGAGCGTCCACACTGCATTGCAAACATGGCTTACAGTGCTGGATGCAGGTCTCACAGCAGTGCTAATGTGCCCATACAGCACTACACAGACCTCCTGACTCAGGTCTGTGGCTTGACCTGTGTCCACACTGCAGAATGACAGGCTTGGACCTGAATCACAGCGGGACTCGGGCTCTGAGCAGGGTCCTGGGACCTGAGTCCTTGCTGACCAGCGTCAGATTGATTTGTGTTAGACAGAAGAGGGGCTCTGGGCTCAAACCTGTGTCAGAGCCCGGGGCATGGTGTGCAGAGCTGGTCTCTTGCTCCTCATTAGTGCCACAGTGATGTGCCATGCTGAGGGCCTGTCACTGTCTGCTCTGCCAGCCTGACTATGAGCCCTGGGGGCAGCCAGCCCTGCAGCCCCAGCCCGTTACCTTCGCAGATAAGCAGAATGTTGTTGTAGCTGAAACCGATGGGGCACTCGCACCGGAAGGAGCCAATCTGGTTGATGCAGACGCCATTGGTGCAGATAGCAGGAATCTCACTGCACTCGTCAATATCTGCACAGAGAACAACATCCCGTCAGCGACCAGAGGGGCGGAGGACTGGGGGAGGAGAGAGTCAGGGTCATGACGTCTGTCCCCCGCTCCTTGCTGTAGCACTGGGGGTCCCAGGTCCAGCTATGAATATTTACAATGAGGGAGGATCACTCTCCATGGCCTTGGCAGGAAGTGGCTGTAGGCTACAAAGACTGGCTTTCCCTTTCCTCCCTTGGTGGAGGCAGGGCCAGAGCAGGGCCTGGGCTGTTCTGCTCTGGCCGGAGGCGAAACAGGGGTCGCTGACGGAACCTGCACTGGCTGGGCAAGTTTGGAAAGAATCCCAAATGAGTCCATGACTTTGCCCCTCCCCTGCACTGACTCCTGCTAGTGCCCCTGGGGCTGGCTCCAGCCTGGGAGAGCAGCTGGGAGGGGAAGCTGAACTGACAACCCAGGAAATGCCACTTGGTCATGCTGAAATGACCAGTGATTCCACCGTTGGCTCATCAAGTCCCGGACCAGGAGCCCTCTGCCCAGCTGCCGGGCACAGCTGCTCACACAACTTCGGCAACTTGGTCTCTGCTTCTACACTCTGGGCTTCTTGGAGACTGGAAAATCAATGGGTCTTCCCCTTGCTCCGTTCAGTCCTGTCCCAGAGCCAGAAGAGCTCGGCACCAAGGCCTGGGGGAGACCCGACAGGGATAACATCTGCTCTCGCCTGAACCGCCAGGGCTAGGCAGGGCCGGCTTTAGGAAGTGCGGGGCCCAATTTGAACGTTTTCGGCGGGGCCCCGGCAGGGATGACTAAAAAAAAAAACATGTAAAAAAACCCGCTTCATTTCTTCCATGTATTATTTACTTTCCATAACTATATAAATAATAATAAAATTATATATTACATACATTGCTGGCTGGAGGCAGGGCAGGGGCAGGTCAGGGTCTGACTGGAGGTAGGGTCTGGCTGGAGGCAGGGCAAGGGGTGCAGGGCTGGCTGCGGGCAGGGCAGGGCGTGTGGGGCTGGCTGGAGACGGGCTGGTTACAGGCAGGGGATGCAGGGCTGGCTGGAGACAGGGGCTGGTACGGACAGGGCAGGGCAGGGGGTGCGGGGCTGGTGCGGGCAGGGGGTGCAGCAGGGGCTGGCTACGGACAGGGGCTGTGCGGCTGGCTGGAGACAGGGGCTGGCTGTGGGCAGGGCAGGGGATGTGGGGTGTGGGGCTGGTGCGGGCAGGGGGTGCAGCAGGGGCTGGCTGCAGGCAGGGCACGGGGTGCGGGGTGCAGGGCTGGCTGCAGGCAGGGCAGGGGCTCCCCTGCTTCTACCGCACCAGCCCTTTAAATAGCCGCCAAAGCTCCCCACTACCCCAAGGCTCTAGGGGCTATTTAAAGGGCCCGGGGCTCCCCTGCTTCTACTGCCCTTTAAATAGCCGAGGGAGCCCTGGGGAAGTGGCGGGGTCCAGCGGCTAGTTAAAGGGTCGGGGCGGTAGAAGCAAGGGGAACCACAGACTTTTTAAATAGCCCCCAGAGCCCTGCAGCCCAGGGCTCCAGAAGTGGGGCTCTGGTGGCAATTTAAAGGGCCTGGGGCTCCAGCCCATGGGGAAGCCGGCCACCCCAGTACAGTGTACCGGCAGCGGCAAGGGCGCGCGGCCCTCTTAGGCGCAGGGCCCGATTCAAGGGAATCGGCTGAATTGGCCTAAAGCCAGCCCTGGGGCTAGGGACTCCATCCTTCAAATGCTACAGAGCAGCACCAGGATAGGTCGCAAGATCCTAGACCTTGACAGCACATCCAGAGGAGCATCTTCCTTTCTCTCCCCTGGAATCCAGACCTCATCTCTCAGCCTCTCTTCTGCAGTGCTCCACACCCTCTGCAAAGGACAATCGGTGCCACTGGCGGGCGGGAGCGAGTGCTAGGAGTTTAGCTGTCAGGGCTCTGTGCCCTTTGTGCCAGCGACTGCAGGAGCACTGCGCTCTCTCATGCAGTCCTGGCCTGGCCAGGCCCTGGTCCTGCCTGTGGGAGCCTTCGGTTCTCGTCTATGCTGATTGCAACTGTCACACTGGGGGGCTCCATCTTTATTGTGTCTCACTGAGTCTGGGTCCCGCCAGGGCCTTCCCTTTCTATGCATCATCACTCAGACCTGGGGATCCTGCAGCGTGACTCTTACATTCCAAGGCAGAAGGGACCTTTGTGACCTCCTCTATAACACAGTTGTGGCGACTGGTGTGTGGTGCTGCCTACCTGCTCCATTACTGTTCTGTCTCCTGGTTCCTGCACCCTGAACTCAGGGTTCCTGTTCCTGTTTACGGCTGTGTGTGTGTGTGCACGCATGTGGGTGAGTGTGTGTGCATGTGTGTGGGTGTGTGCACATAGAATCATAGAATATCAGGTTGGAAGGGACTTCAGGAGGTCATCTAGTCCAACCCCCTGCTCAAAGCAGGACCAATTCCCAACTAAATCATCCCAGCCAGAGCTTTGTCAAGCCTGACCTTAAAAACCTCTAAGGAAGGAGATTCCACCACTTCCCTAGGGAACCCATTCCAGTGCTTCACCACCCTCCTAGTGAAAAAGTTTTTCCTAATATCCAACCTAAACCTCCCCGACTGCAACTCAAGACTCCTTATTTTCTCGTCTGGTATCACTGAGAACAGTCTAGATCCATCCTCTTTGGAACCCCCTTTCAGGTAGTTGAAAGCAGCTATCAAATCCCCCCTCATTCTTCTCTTCTGCAGACTAAACAATCCCAGTTCCCTCAGCCTCTCCTCATAAGTCATGTGCTCCAGCCCCCTGATCATTTTTGTTGCCCTCCGCTGGACTCTTTCCAATTTTTCCACATCCTTCTTGTAGTGTGGGGCCCACACACATACACACACTCTGCTGCTACATGTCCTACAGGCCCACTCTGCTGTTCCCACTGTTACCATGTTTGTTTGGACTATTGCTGACCCAATGGGTTCACGGTTATTACATGTTTTGACTGACAACCTCCCTGGGTGTCCTGCTTCATTTTTTGTGTGGTTTTGGACTGCTATTCCAGGGTGCCTCTGAGCATAACATCACAGTGCCGAGGATGGGATGAATCCATGTGAACTCCTACAGCAGAGCTTTGAGCAAACCAACCCCTCTTAGTGTAGAAATTGCCAGCGATGGAGAACTCACCACGACCCCTGGTAAACTGTTCCAAGGGTTAATTGCTCTCACTGTTAAAAACGTACACCTTCTTTCGAGTCTGAATTTTTCTAGCTTCAACTTCCAGCCCTTGGCTCGTGTTAGAGCTTTCCCTGCCAGACTGAAGAGCTCATTTGTCAAATATTTGTTCCCCATGTAGATACTTATAGAGTGTAATCAGCTCACCCCTTGCCTTCTCTTTGCTAAGCTAAATAGATGGAGCTTCTTGAGTCTCTCACTAGAAGGCAGAATTTCCAGTCCTTTGATCATTCTCATGGCTCTTCTCTGACCCCTCTCCAGCCTACCAATACCAGAGTGGCTGGCCTCTCTCTGAGAGCGGAACTTGGCTTCTTTGCTACTGGGGGTGACACACATGTGAGGGAAAGACCCCAGCTCAAGTGTCAGGCTCCAGCTGACCCTGTCAGGCATTCAGCATAACTCAAAGCTCTCAGAATGCTCCGAGATGAGGGCCATGGGCGAGCGCCCTCCTCCTGCCCAGTGGAACTCTACCCTCAGGGTAAAGCTCATCTTTGGGAGACAGAACCATGCAGACATCCCGGGCCATGCTGGGTGTGTGTACCAGAGTGTGGAACACCCCCAGGAACCAAGGACCAGCCCACACCTCTCCGCCTCCTGCAACAAGTGCCAGATGTATCTTCTGACTGGCCTCTGAGAGAGCGCAGAGCAGCCGGGTAATTGATAAAAAAAACCCTACCAAAACAGAGACTGCACTGCACACACGATTCTACCCTGGGGAGAGGAAGAGAGCGAGAAGGAACCACATGGGACACGTGAGTCTCGTCACTTAATGATGTCGTGGATGGTGCTTAGATACTCTGGTGATGAGGGAGGGATAAGAATAGAATCGAGCTGAGCGAAGCTGAGCCAGCACGGGGCACACACAAAACCCCAGGGATCTCTGTAAGCAGCGTCCACGTGCACACGCAGCCACACAGTGATGCCCTTAGTCTAGGGTTACCATATTTCAGCAAGCAAAAAAGAGGACAGGAGGAGCCCCGCCTCCAGACCAGCATGCAGGGGAGGAGGAGCGGGGGGAGGAGCTCCAGCCTGCCTGTGCGAACTGCCGGCTGGTGATCTGCGAATACAGGGATGGAGGCGGGGAGGGAGTAAGTGATCTCAGCTGCAGGGGAGAGGAGGAGGGGCTCTCTCTGGCTGTCGGAGCCCCTAGCCCCGCCCCTGCACCTTCCACTCCCTCCCACTTCCCGCCCCCCTCAGAACCTCCAACCCTCCCCCTGCTCCTTGTCCCGTGACTGCCCCCTCCTAGGACCCCTGCCCCTAACTGCCCCCCAGGACTCCACCCCCTACCTAAGCCTCCCTGCTCCTTGTCCCCTGACTGTCCCCTCCTGAGACCCTCCCCCCACCCTAACTGCCCCCCTAGGACCCTACCCCCTGTCCCCTGACTGCCCCAACCCTTATCCACACCCCCACCCCCAGACAGACTCCTGGGACTCCCACGCCCCATCCAACCACTCCCCCCCCCGACAGCCTCCCCCCAGAACTCCCGACCCATCTAAACCCCTCTGCTCCCTGTCCCCTGACTGCGCCGATCCCTCTCCCCGCCCTGCCCCCTGACAGCCCCACCCCCAGAACTCCCAAACACCCCCCCCCCGCTCCTTGTCCCCTGACTACCCCTCCTGGGACCCCTGCTCCTAACTGCCCTCCAGAACCCCACCCCCTACCTAAGCCTCCCTGTTCCTTGTCCCCTAACTGCCCCCTCCTGAGACCCCCCCCCCAACTGTCCCCCCAGGACCCTACCCCCTACCTGTACCCTGACTGCCCAAAACCTTATCCACCCCGCCCAGAAAGCCTCCCCCGAACTCCCGACCCCCCCACTCCCTGTCTCTTGACTGCCCCCTCCAGAACCTCTCTGCCGCTTCTCTGACCCCCTGGCCCCCTTACCCTGCAGCTCAGACCAGCATGCAGGGGAGGAGGAGCGGGGGGAGGAGCTCCAGCCTGCCTGTGCGAACTGCCGGCTGGTGATCTGCGAATACAGGGATGGAGGCGGGGAGGGAGTAAGTGATCTCAGCTGCAGGGGAGAGGAGGAGGGGCTCTCTCTGGCTGTCGGAGCCCCTTGTAAGTGGCACCATCCGGCCGGCTGCAGCGCAGGCTCTGCATGGAGGGGGGGAAGTCCGGACATTTACAGATTCCCCCCGGACACTATTTTTATCTCTAAAAGCCGGACATGTCCGGGGGAATCCGGACGAACGGTAACACTACCATAGTCTCCCCACTGCAAGGCCTAGGCCCAGTTTGGGCCTTCTCACTCCCCTCCTGCTTCTCCTTGCCTCCAACCTCACGCACACAAAGGAGGGGAAAGCAGGCAATGAGCAGAAAACCTGAGCTGGGGAGCAGGGGAAGGGGCAGGAGCAGGACTGAGGCTGGCAGTGTGTGTGGGCAAAGGCAGCAGCTCTGCGAGGGCCCCAGCAGTACTCACCGATTGGCTTCCCCGTGTGAATGTCGATGATAAAGCCAGGGGCCTGGTTCCCACAAAGGATCTGGTACTCGGCTGGAAGGGAAAGGACAGGGTTACACAGGACGCCCAGCAGACAGACCGGGAATGAGTCAGTACAAGCGGCACTGGGGCACAGAGCACCCAGGGGACGAAACCTTACAACCAGGGATGGAGCTGACAGAGGAGGCGACCACAGAGACAACAGGAAACACCCATCTCCATGCCAGCAGGTTACCTGTGTGCCATTGCAGGGCTGGGACCCTTCACAACCTCCCCCACCACCCACACCGTGTCCCCCCCCAGCTCCTCATACAGCACCCTCCGCCCCCACTGCACAGCTTAGAACCACAGAGAGACACTCCCCCCGTGTGCTGGGACTCCAGGACCACCGCCACACCTCCCTCTCGCCCCAGGCTGCACACACAGCATGGCCTGGGATGGTTGCATGGTCTGCTCCACAGAGGCTCTTGGTATCGTCCATCCTCAGATCTCTGCCGTCGCCCTGCATAGCCTGAGGGAGGCGATGCTGTCACTCACTCCCTGGGCCTGGGCTGTTCTCGGCACAGATGTCAGCCCCATGACACCAGGGGGTGGCCAGACGCAGAGCGCCCAGAGGGATTGCAGGGGGGGAGCTCCCCTAGCCAGACCCTTCTCTGTGGTGCAGGGGACTCACGGCTGGCAGGGGTGGGGCAGGGCTCGCAGGGCTTGTTCCAGGCCTTGCCAATGTTGTAGGAGCAGCAGCACATCTTCTTGGTCATGTTGAAGGCGAGCTCGTTCTCACAGGTGTCGTTGTAGTTGCGGTAGCACACGCTCTTCCTCATGTCTGTGAAGGGGACACAGATCAGATCATGCTGCTCCGGGGGCTGCCGGCCACGCCTCGGGCACCACACCCACTGGAGGGTGCTGAGAACAGCTATCCCCTGACCCCTGACCCTGCTAGCTCCTGGCACCACGGGCCTTGGCTGCCCAACGATCATCCCTGCCCTGAAGAGGGGGAAACTGAATCCCAGAGACATGACGGCTGGCCCGGGTTCCAACGGGAGCAGAGCCCAGCTTGCCCCTGTGCCAGCCGCACGGGCAGGAGTGCTGGGAGGGAGCCCAGGCTCCCTGCACAGAGAGGAGCACAGCACGCAGCAGCAGCCCCAGCACATAGCCCTGGCCAGGGCCTTGGGCCCCGTGGAACCATCGCTGGGAGCGGAGTCAGGAGCAGCCTGTGGTCCTGCTGCAGATGCCGGAGAGCCCCTGACGTGGACATGGAGCCCCCGGCCCAGAAATGTGCCCCCTCCCCCCAATTTGTGTCTCTGGTCAGCTCCCAGCAAGGAGTGACCGCGGACTGCGAGGCAGGAGAACTGCGGGGAGCAATTCCCAGCCAGACCCTCACCCCCCCTCCTCTCTGCAGGCACCAGGTCACCCTCCCAGCACCAGGGCAGGCAGGCCAAGCTCAGCCCCACATACGGCAGGGCGAGCAGGGACACGGGGAGAGGAAGTGATGCACCCAAGGTCTCGCAGTGAGCGAGTGGCAGAGAACCCAGCAGTCCTGACTCCCAGCTGCTGCTCTCACCACTCTCCCTGCTATCTCGTCACCATGTTGCCTGTAGTGAATGAGAAAAGCCAGCAGGGCCCCAGGGCATTCCCAGCCTGCTCCCTCCCAGCCCCCTCCCTGCTGGCTGGAGACAGCACCGTACCCATGCAGTTGTTTCCTCCGTTGACCTGCATGTACTCAGGGGGGCACACACAGGTGTAGTTGCCCAGGGTGTTGTAGCAAGTCCCAGGGCCGCAGATCCCAATGTGGGCAGAGCACTCGTCAATATCTGCAAAAAGCAATGACAAGATAACACCTGCATGCACAGGGTGGGGGGGGGCAGGCCTGGCACAGGGGACGGAGCAGGCCTGGCACAGGGCGGGGGGGTAGGACTGGCACAAGGAACAGGGCGGGTCTGGCACAGGGCAGGGGGGCAGGCCTGGCACAGGGGACAGGGGCAGGCATGGCAGAGGGCGGGGGGGCAGGACTGGCACAGGGCGGGGAGGTAGGCCTGGCACAGGGTGGGGGGTAGGACTGGCACAGGGCGGGAGGTAGGCCTGGTACAGGGTGGGGGGTAGGCCTGGCACAGGGCGGGGAGGTAGGCCTGGCACAGGGTGGGGGGTAGGACTGGCACAGGGCGGGAGGTAGGCCTGGTACAGGGTGGGGGGTAGGCCTGGCACAGGGCGGGGAGGTAGGCCTGGCACAGGGCGGGGGAGCAGGTCTGGCACAGGGCAGGGGGGCAGGCTTGGCACAGGGGCAGGCATGGCACAGGGCGGGGGGGCAGGCATGGCACAGGGCAGGGGGGGCAGGACTGGCACAGGGGACAGGGGCAGGCATGGCACAGGGCGGGGGGCAGGCGTGGCACAGGGCAGGGGGTAGGAGTGGCATAGGGCAGGAGAAGGGGCATTGCCAAAGCCACCCCGCAGGCAGGGGTCCCGCACAGACATCAGCCCCGCTCTGCTGGGAGCTGGGGCTGTGCTGGCAATGGAGTCCCGTGCCCCAAAGGGAGGGAGGGATCCTCCCCAGCAAGCATGGGGCTGGGCCCGGTGCCTCTGGGGAAGGAACAAAGGGATCAGAGCAAAGGGCAGGTCGTGCGGCTGAGTCTTGTGAGTCGCTACCAGCCACACACCACATCAGGGCAAGAACAGGGATGTCGGCCTGCTCCAAGCACAGCCAGGCACCACACATACACACCCCCACACACGCACATACAGCCCTACGCGCGCACACATCCCCCGTACACACACAGAGACCCCCCCCAGCCACACACATGCACACCTCTATGCATGCACACCCCCCATGTGCACACACCTCCACACATACATGCGCCGTCCCACATGCATGCATACACACACACGCACATGTGCACACACTCAGAAATTCTCACCTCTATGGATGCACATGCACCCACACGTGCACCCAGACACTCCCCACGCATGCACACACACGTACACTCCCCATGCATGCTTGCATCCCCCATGTGTACACACACGCACTCTCCCGCACACACATGTTCACAGACACACTTGCCCGCACACATGTGTACGCACACGCGCACACACTCTTGCACACGTGTACACACACACAGACACTTTCCTGCACAAACATGTACACACACACAGAGACACTCTCCCACACGCATGTGTACACACATGCACACAGACACTCTCCCACACATGTGTACATACACACAGACACACTCTCCCACACACACGTGTACACAGACACACTCTCCTGCACACACGTGTACGCATGCACACACACTCTCCTGCACATATGTGTACACACACACTCTCCCGCACACATGTGTATACACACAGACACTCTCCCGCATGCATGTGTACACACGCACAGACACAGTCTCCGCACATGTGTACACACACACACACACACAGACACTCTCCTGCACGCACGTGTACACACACACACAGACACACTCTCCTGCACACGTGTACACACACACAGACACACTCTCCACACACACGTGTACACACACACACACTCTCTCTGCACACGCGGCAGCGCGGTACCTTCACAGATGCGTGTGTCCTCGTTGAGGTAGTAGCCGAGGGGGCACTCGCACTGGAAGCTTCCAAAAGTGTTCACACAGTTGCCCCCCTGGCAGAGGCCTGGCAGCTCCTGGCACTCGTCGATATCTGTGAATGGAGAGCGGCAGGGAAGCACTCGACCCCCCGACCAAGCCCTGGCAGCCCCCGAGGCAGGGCTCCCCAGTGTGTGCTGTCTGCACACCGCCACAGCTCATACCCACTGCCTCTGGGCGTGGATCAGCACCTGAGTGCAGTGGAACTGGCGGCTGCAAGGCTCAGGCTGAGGGGCACAGACTCATTACATGGTGCAGAAGGGCCAGAAGCTGTCAGCTGGCCTCAGCCTGTGGGCAGAGGAAGGGGGGGCTGAGAGCACCTCCTGCTGGGCTGGAGCCACAGGGCCGTGAAGCCTGAGGATGTGGGGCCATGGGGGTGCCAGTTCTGCTTACCCTCCAGGATGACTGTGATAGGGTTGGGCCTGAAGCCTTCTCCTCCGGGGCACAGGGTCTTGTACTCCGCTGCAGGGAGAGAGTCAGTTACTGGGTGGCATTGAAATATGCTGAGTGGAGAAACCAGCCAGAATGCAGAGAAAGAGACAGGCCGGGAGGGCCAAACTGCCCCAGGTCCAGGCTGGAGCAGCCCAACCCAGCCTCTCGCACCCCAGCCCAGCCTGTCCCATGCCTGCCCAGCCCCCGGCCCAGCTCATCACACCCTGATCCAGAGCAATGCTCCCAGAAGAAAGGAACAACCAAAGGTAGGAGAATGGATAACAAGAAGAAATATAGTGGGAGATTTTAATTTCCCAGATAGTGATTGCAGGAGAAATGCTACTAGTAAGGGTAGGGCCCAGATATGTGATAGCTGACAGATTTCTTCACCAAATAGTCAGCGAACCAACAAGAGGCCATGCCATGTTACATTTAGCATTGGTAAGTTGTGAGGTAGAAGAACTGGTTGTAGAGGACAATTTTGGTTTGAGTGATCATGAGTTAATTTAGTTTAAACTACACGGACGACTAAACAAAAATAGATCTGCAAATAGGGGCCTTGATTTCAAAATGGCAAACTTAAAAAATGAAGGGAATTAGTTAGGGAAGTGGACTGGACAGAAGAACTCAAGTATCTAAATGTGGAGGAGTCTTGGAATTACTTTAAGTCAAAGTTGCAGAAATTATCTGGAGCCTGCATCCAAGCAAGGGGAAAAATTTGTAGGGAAGGGTGGTAGAGTAAACTGGATGAACAAGCAGGTGATTAAGAGAAAGCAGAAAACCTACAAGGAATGGAAGATAAGATGGATCAGCAAGGAAAGCTATCTCTTGGAGGTCAGAAAGTGTAGGGAAAACGTGAGAACTGCCAAGAGCCAAACAGAGTTGGACCTTGCAAAGGGAATTAAAACCAATAGTAAAAGGTTGTATAGACATATACATAAAAAACAAAACAAGGAAAGAAGAAGTGGGACTGCTAAACCCTGAGGATGGAGTGGAGATTAAAGATAATCTAGACATGGCCCAATGCCCAAACAAATACTTTGCCTCAGTTTTTAATAAGAGTAATGAGAACCTTGAGGGTAATGGCAAGATGGCTAATGAGAACAAGGATATAGAAGTAGAAGTTACCACCTCCAAGGTGAAAGCCAAACTTAAACGGCTTAATGGGACCAAACTGGGGGGCCTAGATAATCTCCATCCAGGAATATTAAAGGAACTGGAACACGAAATTGCAAGCCCGATAGCAAGGATTTTTAATTAATCTGTAAATTTAGCAGTCATACACTATGACTGGAGAGTTGCAAATATAGTACCTATAGTTAAAAAAGAAAAAAGAAGTGATCTGGAAAACTACAGGTCAGTTAATTTGACCTCGATTGTATGCAAGGTCTTGGAACAAATTTTGAAAGAGAAAGTAGATAAGGACATAGAGGTAAATGGTAATTGGGATAAAACATGACATAGTTTTACTAAAGATCTCTTTCTTTTGAGAAGATAACTGATTTTCCAGACAAAGGAAATTCAGTAGGTCTAATCAACCTGGATTTCTGTAAAGCATTTGGTACAGTTCCACATGAGAAATTATTAAACTGGAGAAGATGGGGATTAATACAAGAACCAAAAGGTGGGTAAGGAACTGGTTAAAGGGGAGACTACAACGGGTTGTACTGAAAAGTGAACTGTCAGCCTGGAGGGAGGTTACTAGTGGAATTCCTCAGGCCTTGGGCCAATCTTATTTAACATTTTCATTAATGACCTTGGCACAAAAAGTGAGAGTGTGCTAAGAAAATTTGCAGATGACACAAAGTTGGGGGGTATTGCCAATATGGAGGAGGACCGGAATATCATACAAGAAGATCTGGATGACCTTGAAACCTGGAGTAATAGAAATGGGATGAAATTTAATAGTGCAAAGTCATGCACATATAGACTAACAACAAGAATTCTGGTATAAGCTGGGGACATACCAGCTGGAAGTGACAGAGGAGGAGAAAGATCTGGCTGTGTTGGTTGATCGCAGGATGACGATGAGCCGCCATTGTGATGTGGCCGTGAAAAAGGCTAATGAAATCCTAGGATGCATCGGGTAGGCACAAGGCACTAGTGAGATCTCACCTGGAATAGTGTGTGCAATTTTGGTCTCCCATGTTTGAGAGATGGATTCAAACCGGAACAGGTGCAGAGAAAGGCTATTCAGATAATGAGAGGAATGGAGAAAAAACAGTTACTAACCTTTCGGTTAGTGTTTTTCTTCAAGATGTGTTGCACCACTCAATTCCACGGTAGGTGTTTGGATGCTCCAGTGCACAGGTGTCAGAAAAGCGTAACCCTTAGTGGTACTCGTCAGGGTGGCCCGAACGCCCTCGGCTGACTCGTGCATGTTGCACAGGCATAAAGGGCTGAGCTGCCCCAACCCCCCTCAGCTCCTTTCTACTGAAGCGACTCCAATGGAGACGGGAGGGAGGATGGATCATGGAATGGACACGTGCAACACATCTCGAAGAACAGCAGTTGTGGCAAGGTTAGTGACCATTTTTTATTCTTCGAGTGATTGCCCGTGCCCACTCCACGGCAGGTGACTCACAAGCAGTCCCCTCCAGAGGTGGGTTCAGAGTCTATTTGAACAGGGACTGGGGGACCACTTATCCATCATCTCTAGATTGTTGAGAGATTGCGTAGTGAGAGGCAAACATGTGACTGATGACCAGGTTGCTGCTTTGCAAATGTCTAATTCGAGCCAGAAATGCTGCAGAGGCCACTTGGGATCTAGTCAAATGACCTAATACACTATCTGGTGGCTTCACGTTAGCCAGCTGGTAACACTAGTGAACACAACTGGATACCATGATGAAATCCTCTGTGTGGAAACTGGACTGCCCTTCAGTCTCTCTGCAAATGCAATAAACTATTGAGACGGAAAGTTGTAGTCCATTCCAGATAAATGCTAACTCTCTTCTAATGTCGAGTGTGTGCAGTGTCTCCTCTCCCTTACTACCATGAAGTTTGGGAAGATCAGTAAGCAAACTGCCTAGTTGGTATCAAAAGTGGAGACCAGTTCTGTAGGGATACTTGGATGGGATGAAGGTAGACTTTATCTACGTAAAAACGGTACCTGGTGATGGAGGGGCTGATACGCTCTCAACTCCCCATCTCTTCTGGCTGATGTAATAGCTACTGAAAACACTACCTTTGTTGAAAGGTGCAACAGAGAGCAGGTTTCTAGAGGCTCACAGGGGGACCTGTAAACTTTGCTCCATGATGGAGTTGGATTCTGTACATGTGGAAACGGTCTATCCAATCCCTTTCAAACTCCTAGGGCCGTCGGGTTGGGGAAAAGGAAGCAGTTATCTGCAGAGGATGCAGAGCTTGGATGCTGGTACAGCTGCAAGATGAACTCTGATCCACCCAATCGCCAATCCTTGCTGTTTCAGACACAAAAGAGAGTCCAGCACATACGGAATAGAAACTAGAAGATGGGAGACCCCTTTCCACCTCGACCAGGCAGAAAACCTCTTCCGCTTCGCAAGGGAAGTTTCCTTGCTGATGGGTTTTTCCTATTCAGCAGAGTCCCTGGCACCTCTCTGGAGAATGACTCTGACGATGAGAGAGGATAAGCCTGATTTGCACTGTATGTGGCAGCGAGGCCCTTTGTCGAGTCCAGCACTGCTCCAATAAATTCTGTTGTCTCTACTGGAGACAGGCCTGCCTTGGCTACGTTGATCAGGAGGCTGAGCGCATTGAAGGAGGCTGGATTACGCTGGACACCCCTGAGACCTCTGATCAGTCAGGTGGCCAGGTAAGGGAGTACCTGGATCCCGAAGCTCCAGAGGAAAGCTGCTACCACTACCATACGCTCCATAGAAACACAAGGGGCAGCTGAGGGACTGAAGGACTGTGAACTGCTCATGGCAGCCACTGGCAGTGAATCTCAGAAATGTTCTGTGGCGCTGATGAATCGCCATGTGAAAGTAGGATCCTTCAAGCTGTGAGCAGCATACCAGTCCCTTGGCTCCAGGGCAGGAATAATGGAAGCTAGAGTGACCATCCAGAATTTTGATTTTTTTCAGAAAGTTGTTTAACTGCCTTAGATCTAAAATTAGGCCTTTTTCGCCCAATACTTCCTGATCCTGAAAGCAAAAGGGGTTTGCCTTCAGGATCAGGAAGTATTGGGAGAAAAACCCCTTCCCCCTGAATAAAGGAGGGACCTCCTAGATAGCTCCTCCAAGGACCTCTGGCAGTAATACTGTCTCAGGAGAGGACTCCCTGCAGAAGGATGGGTAGGGGGAATAAGGCTAGAAATAAATTGGAGTGTATAGCCCCCTTCACCATGCTTAGAACCCCCGGATCTGTTGCAGTGTGGGCCCAAGCATGACAGACATGTGGGAAATTGGAAAAGAAAAGACGGCCCTTTGGGAACTGGTCATCTGCCTGCCCCTCCAAATGGGCTCTCAGAAGATGCTGCCTGCCTTGAAGAACTGGCAGCTGGGGAAGCAGAGGGAGGTAGTGGTGGTTCGTAGCCTCTGCTCCTTCTCCTTGGCAGGTGTTGGGCTCGAGGAGCAAACCTTTTAAAACGCTGGGACTGATGAGGATGGAATGCCTTCCAACTCACTGCTGGGCTGGAAATGCCCAGGGATTTCAGGGCTGCTCTAGACTCTTTGAGACTCTGCAGAGTCTTGTCCGTTGTTTCTGAGAAGAGCGACAGCCCTTCCAACAGGAAGTCCTGGATTGTCTGTTGCACCTCTGGAGCGAGGCCAGAAGAGTGTAATCAGGACGAGCAGCTCCTCGGGGTAGCTGCGGGCTCCAGAGTCTGCTGCATTGAGACCCGCCTGCAGAGCCATTCTGGTGACCAAACTGCCCTCCTCTGCTAAAGACTGGAACTCCTGCTTCACCTCATCTGAGAACTTGTTTTTGAACCGTATACCACTGGGTGAAATCCTGGCACCCAAGCAAAGCTTGCTGGTTTGCAGTGCAAACCTTTTCATTGGCTACTGGTACTACAAGGGAGCCTGGAGAAGGATGGCTATCTGGTGCTCGAATTCCCGGGAGGGGACACTGTACCATCTCTCCCCGCTTTCTGCAGTTGGAGGCAGAGAAGCCAGGGTCTGCCAGAGAACCGCTAAGATAGCCTCATCTATCAGGAGAGCTGTTCTCACTGGAGCCACAGATCTCAGAATGTCGCCAGCTTGTATGATTTTTCCCGGGCCTCTTCTGGGTGGATGTCTAGGGCCAAAACCATCCTCCTCAACAGCTCCTGATGAGTCTTAGCATCACGAGGAGGCGGAGGAACAGGCTCCACCACAATTGCCTCGTCAGGGGATGAAGAAGAGGATGCTATCGCTCTCCTGGTCCAGGCTGTTTGTGACAGGGATCCTGACTCTGCCTGTGCCGGGCTCGGTACCAACGCTAGGGTGTTTGCAGTGTCAATGCTCCTGATGCCCAGGAGATAGAGCCAGCTGAGGAGGCTGCAGAGGGGGAAGCCTCACGCATTCCAAAAGGGTCACTGGTACGCCCCAGTCCCCGACTATGTGTAGCTCAAGGGTCCCTTCGATCAGCTCCCTGCTGGTAGCGAGGCTCAGAGCAGGGCAGGCAGGTGGCATACTCCTGATGATGGGACTGGCGAGGCTGGGACACACAGGATCCCATTGCAGAGTCTGATGAGGAAGAAGATTCTTCTTGTGACCACGGTGATGCTGTACCTGCCGGCAGCATGAAGGAGGCTCTGCCTTGGAAGGAAGAGGACCTGAGGAGATCATCCATGGCTTTCTACTGGCCTAATGGGTACACTGATGGCCAGATGCGATGGGGCTGCATGGAGCAGAGCTGAAGGTAGTGCCTTGGGCGCCGGAGCCAGGTGAGTTTCTTGAACTGATGGTGACAGTTTAACAACTCTCTTGCAGCCGCAAACACCCGGGAGTAGAGGGCACCAGACATACACTCTGTGGTACCTGATGCTAGGACACGCTGATGAAGGTGCTTCAGGAGCCGGTCTTGACAGGCCCATGCTGGGCTGTCGAGTCAACCAACTCCCCTGTTTAGAGGTGTGCTCGGAGGAGTGCTTCCTCTGCGAACACCCTCCTGTCTTTTGAAGATCTCACCCTCTTCACGTATTGAGTCCCATTTCCAACAGCGCTATTGGGAAGGGAGGGATAGCTTGGTGGTTTGAGCATTGGCCTGCTAAACCCAGCGTTGTGAGTTCAGTCCTTGAGGAGGGCCACTTAGGGATCTGGGGCAAAATCAGTATTTGGTCCTGCTAGTGAAAGCAGGGGGCTGGACTTGACTTGACTTGACTCAATGCCCTCTAGGGACAGTACTTGGTCCTGCTGTGAAAACAGGGGACTGGACTTGATGACCTTTCATGGTCCCTTCCAGTTCTACATTTCTATGATTTCAGTACAGGTGACCCAGAGGCACACATGGACTGATGCCAAGGTGCTTGGGACCCAGCCCAAGGCAGACAGCTCCAATGGAGGATGTAGCACTGATGTTTCAATCTGCCTGCTCTGTCTTTTTCAGAATGGGGCTTAAAGCCTTTGCATACTTATCACTCACATGAGCTTCCCCAAACACTTAGGCAGCTGGTGTGAGGGTCACTAGTAGGCATTGTCTTGCCACAAGGGCGTCAGGGCTTGAAACCCAGAGAGTGTGACATAGTCCCGGGGGGGGGCGGGACCCAGAGAGAGAACACCAAAACCACATAAACAACAACAAAATGTTTTTTAAAAATAATTAACTAACTGACTAAATAATTAATGAGTGACACTAGCTCTACCCGGCACCGTGTGCTCAGAGACACTGACTGCACACGGCGCCGGGTGCTCAGCGACACTGGCTCTACCTGGCGCCGGGTGGTCAGCGACACCGGCTCCACACGGCGCCGGGTGCTCAGCGACACCGGCTCTACCCGGCTCCGAGTGCTCAGCGACATCGGCTCTACCCGGCGTCGGGTGCTCAGCGACACCGGCTCTACCCGGCGCCGTGTGCTCAGCGACACCGGCTCTACCCGGCGCCGTGTGCTCAGCGACACTGGCGCTACACGGCGCCGTGTGCTCAGCGATACTGGCGCTACCCGGCGCCGTGTGCTCAGCGACACTGGCGCTACCCGGCGCCGAGTGCTCAGCGACACTAGCTCCACATGGCGCCGTGTGCTCAGCGACAATGGCTTTACCCAGCACCTGGTGCTCAGCGACACTAGCTCTATCCGGCGCCGGGTGCTCAGCGACACTAGCTCTACCCGGTGCTGTTTGCAGTGTGAGTAAAGACTGGGAAAAGCAAGGCCAGGGAGCTTCTACGACCATTACAGGCTGTAGGAAGAAACTGAGATGAGTCGGGGGCAGCTTGCCCTTTTATGCTTGATGATGTTCGGGAGACAGAAGAGGGCACTTGTGTTACCCGGGGTTCTTTCAACCCAAAGCTCTTGGTAACTTTAATCTGTGCGAGGTGGTGTCAGGAAATAAATCAGGGGAGACACGGCCGTCCGACTGACAGATGGCTGGCCCAGACAGGACAACACAAGAGTGTTTTCACTTAAAGCTATACTTTACTAGTCTCAAGCACTTACACACGTCCGCAACAAGATTAGTAAAACACCCCCAACCCTTGATAATTACCAAGGCTGAGTGTGGCTTTCGAGTGGCTGGGGAACACAAGATGTATCCAGAGGGAGAGTCCAGTCCCCAAACGAGTCCCCCCAAAAGAGAGTCCCCAAACGAGTCCCCCCAAAAGAGAGTCTCACCCATCTCAAGCTTTTCCCCCTTTATTTATACATTAGTAATAATACAATGATATGTCCCTTAAAGAAAACTTGTCAAGTAAGCAGTTTCAAGCAAGAGGCTCCTTCTGATTATTGATTAACCAGGTGTGGGTTTTTCCAGAGTCTGCAGCTCCGAGACCCCAGTAGATATTCCTGCTCTTTTCAAATGCATGAATCAGCAACTTCAACACAATTCTTAGCAGGAAGGACGCGGGGTCAAGCTGCCCCTTCCGTGGCACCCAAAACCCCCTCCCCTC
Source organism: Chrysemys picta bellii (assembly GCF_011386835.1). Classification (NCBI taxonomy): domain Eukaryota; kingdom Metazoa; phylum Chordata; order Testudines; family Emydidae; genus Chrysemys; species Chrysemys picta. The sequence goes on along the minus strand of NC_088815.1, from coordinate 2,184,455 downwards.
CTGCCTTCATCAAGCTGAGTTTGCTGAATGGCCAATTTACAGCTTGCTGACTAGGTTGCTTTTTAACAATAAGCCACAGTGGTTTAGGCACTTTACTGGTTTGCCGAAGTCTCCCCGTACACTTGGGCCGCCCCGCCAGGCACCGCCAAAGTTCAAGTCTCTCCACCAGCTGTGCACTGGAGCTTGGCTTGTTTAGCCAGACTGGATGAAGGCTGAGGGGAGATACGATCACTCTCGATAAATATACCGGAGGGATAAACACCAGAGAGGTGGCGGAATTCTTTAAGTTAAGGGCCAATGTTGGCACAAGAAGAAATGTCTATAAACTGATCATCATCAAGTTTGGGCTCGAAGTTCGATGAAGGTTTCTAGCCAGCGCAGGAGGAACAGCCTTCCCAGGGGAATAGGCGTCCCAAACAGCCTACCCTGGCCCAAGACTGAGCAGGGAACGTTTATGGAGCAGATGGTGAGAGGAGCCTGCCTATAGCATGTGGCCCATCTGTGACTGCTACTGGCAAATATCCCCAATGGCTGGTGATGGGACGCTGGAGAGAACGGGCTCTGAGTTACTACAGAGATTCCTTTCCAGGTGTCCGGCTCGTGGGTCTTGCTCATGGTTCAACTGATCACCATATTTGGGGTCAGGAGAGACTATTCCCCCAGGTCTGATTGGCAGAGACCCTGGTGGTTTTTCACCTTCCTCTGCAGCCTGGGGCCCGGGTCACTTGGAGGTTTGAACTAGAGTAAATGGATTCTCTGTAACTTGAGATCTTTAAATCAAGGTTTGAGGACGTCAGTAACTCAGCCAGAGGTTCTGGACCCACAGAAGTGGGTGGGGGAGGTTCTGTGGTCTGCAAAATGCCGGAGGTCAGACTAGATGATCATGATGGTCCCGCCTGATCTAAAAGTCTCTGTCCCACTTGCACCCAGCCTTCAGCTCATCCCATCCTCCCCGATACAGAGCGATGCACCCAGGCCCCACATGTCCACCAGACTCCATAGCATGCAGCGACGCAGCCCCCGCTTCCCCATGTCCCAGGTCCAACCTGCCCCTGCCCTTCGGAGCAGAGACGAGCGCTAAGCACACTGCATGTGAGAGTCACCCCAGAGCACTTCCCCTACTCACTTGTGTTGGCTGGAGGGCAGAGCTCACAGGGGTTCCCCCAGGCACGGCCCAGCGAGCAGCAGCAGGAGGCCCGAGTGACGCCCACCCCGATTTCAGCGCTGCACGAGATCCCACCATCCCCGCGGTCCTGAGTGTCCAGGAAACAGTTCCCGACGCGGGTGTCTGCACGGGGCAGGGCAGAAAGGAGACAGTGAGCCTCGGGTGAGCAAAGCCCCCAGTGCTGCCCAAGCTGGCAGAGAGGGAGGGGTGCAGCAGATCCTGGCAGCAATGGAGGAAGTCTCTTGCAATGGCCCAGGACCCGTCCCTCCTGATAAGAGCCGAGTTCCCCTCGCCTGCTTTCCCCAGTCCGTCACTCTGGCCCAGCCCCACAAAGGGACATAGCACCTAGCAAATCACAGCAACACCCGCAGCCCACAATGCTGAGTTAGGCACCCAGGTCTCTGGACAATGCATATGGAGAGCAGGCCCCCTGGATTCACAAAAGCCAGCCTGCTAGGGAGCATGCTAAGCTAGCCAGAGTGAGATCCTAATGCCAGGGGTGCGCTAAGCCCTGCTCCTCCCATGGAGTTCGGTAGGTCCAGGCAGCAGGGAAGGGCTCTGCCAGCGAGCCGCAGGCAGGAGGCCAATGACATAGCACCTGAGGGGACTGCAGCTGGGAGGGCTGATACCTGGCATGGCCCAGAGATTGGCCCAGAGAGTGTAAGGGAGATTCCTGCCCCTCCCCCCCCACTCCTCCCCAATTGGTTCCTGTGGAGTTACGTGCCCCCCAAGGACACCTGACGGAGGGAGCCCATGGGTGCGATAGGCGCAGGAGCCTTATCCCCCTGGTCTGTGGATCGCGCTGGGGCTTAGACTGCAGGTAGCACCCGAGCACCTAGAGGGAGGCAGTTGTGCACATGACCCGAGGCAGGAACAGTGCAAGGTGGGCTTAGGGAAGCTGAGCAGGGTCTGTGGGTCACAGCGCAGGGTGGGGGTCAGGGTCAGGGTCTGTGGGTCACAGCGCAGGGTCGGGGTCAGGGGTGGCTGATCAGGGTCTGAGGGTCACAGCGCAGGGTCGGGGTCAGAGGTGGCTGAGCAGGGTCTGTGGGTCACAGGCAGGGTCGGGGTCAGGGGTGGCTGATCAGGGTCTGTGGGTCACAGGCAGGGTCGGGGTCCGGGGTGGCTGATCAGGGTCTGAGGGTCACAGGCAGGGTCGGGGTCGGGGTCAGAGGTGGCTGAGCAGGGTCTGCGGGTCACAGGCAGGGTCGGGGTCCGGGGTGGCTGATCAGGGTCTGAGGGTCACAGGCAGGGTCGGGGTCGGGGTCAGAGGTGGCTGAGCAGGGTCTGCGGGTCACAGGCAGGGTCGGGGTCAGGGGTGGCTGAGCAGGGTCTGAGGGTCACAGCGCAGGGTCGGGGTCAGGGGTGGCTGAGCAGGGTCTGCGGGTCACAGCACAGGGTGGGGGTTGCGGTCAGGGTCTGTGGGTCACAGGCAGGGTCGGGGCGGTTGAGCCGGGATTGTGGGTCACAGGCAGGGTGGGCAGGGCCGGCTCTGGCTTTTTGGCTGCCCCAAGCAAAAAAAACCGGGGCGGCCAGAATGGCAAAGCAAAAAAAGATGTGGCGCGGCCAGAGCCAGGGGCTGCAGGGGGACTCCCTGTGTTGCAGATGTGCCCCGGGGGGGGGGGAGAGAGAGAAGGGGGGCGGCCAGGGTTTCAGTGGGGCGCTGCCATGCGGCCCCGCCACCTGCCGGGAGGGCTCTGCGCTGCTCCGGTCAGCTGGGAGGGAAGGATGCGGGCTGCCCTGCCGGGCTTGCTGCAGGGCGCTCCCGTCTTCCGCGCCGCCGCCCCCTACAGGGTGGCTGGAGCAGAACACCACCACCAAAAAAACAAAAAACAAAGTGGCGATGCAGCCCTAGGATTGGGCGGAATGCTGCCTCCTACAAGCTGCCATTGGTGCCTGGAGCCGGCCCTGAGGGTGGGGGTCGGGATCAGGGTCTGTGGGTCACAGTGCAGGGTGGGGGTCGGGGTCAGGGTCTGTGTCAGAGCAGCCAATCAGGGCTGCCGAAGGAGGCAGGTGGTGCTCTCCCCGCAGCCCCAGGAGCTGACTGGAGGGGTGGGGGAAGAGGGAGCAGAAAGAGCCGAGCAACTCAAGGTGTCTCTTCTCCCCGCTCCCCCACTCTCCTGTGAACAATGGGGATGCTCCCCCCAGGCCCACCATGTGTGTCACGGACCAGGGCTGTGAGGACCCAGATGTGAGCAGATGGTGCTGCGGAGGGAACCAGGTATCAGGAAAAGGACATTGAGTTAACCTGTGGAACTCACAGCCTCTAGTCTCCGGGAGGCCAAAGTCTGACTAGGACTGAAAGCAGGATTAGCACTTTGCCTGGAGAACAAATCACCCCCAGTTACATTGGACAAGCCAGAAACCTCCAGGGCATGAGCCAACCTTGAGAGTCTGGGGCCAGAGAAACTCCCCTCTGGGCAGGTTCTGCACCTCTCCTGTCTCTACCAATGAATGGGGTCTGAGTGAACCCTGGAGCGGCTGGATCACACTAGGAGTGAGGCCTGGGGATGCTGGAAGCTGCACTCACCCACACAGCCCACTCCCGTGGGGTTCAGCTCGAAGTCCTGGGGGCAGTTGCACAGGTAGCTGCCCGGGGTGTTGACACACAGCCCGTTGATGCAGTTCACAGGGTCCGCGCACTCATTGACGTCTGCAGGGACGAGAACGACTCAGTATCAGGAGCAATCACTGATCACCAAGGAAACCTCAGTGATCGCCCCAGTTGGGGAGGGTACCGGCTGCTTCCCTATGCTCCCCACATGACGGGGAGCGTTCTCACGCCCCCAGGTGACGACAGACAGCCCCTCCCCTCCCCCACTTCTGCCAGGGCTCAGACCTCAGGATCAGTCGAGTGACAGGCGGTCTACTGAGGGCACCGCAGGATCCTTGGCACCTGGCCCTGGTTAGAGCAAGCCCTGCCCTGGGCAAACCTGGAGCCCGCAGGGCCTGTCGCTGAGCTCCCGGGTGCCAGGCTCCCCTCCAGGGCTGGGACCAGTTCGTCCCCTGCAGATGACCCCAGGGTGCTGACCAGGGAGAACCGATTCCCAGGTGCAGGCCCCAGCTACCTGTGCAGTTGCCTCCGCTCCTGTCGAGCTCATAGCCGTCATCACAGGCACAGCGGAACATCCCAGGCAGGTTCTGGCAGCTCCCGAAGACGCAGATGTTTTGGAAGGTGCATTCATCGATGTCTGCCAGGGAGACAGAGCTGTGCTGAGGGGACAGCGGAGCAGCTTCCCCTCTACCCCCCATGTGACAGCAACGACAGGCCAGGCCGGATTCCTACTCCTCCAGGACACTTCTCTGGTGTAGCAGGGGATGCTGCCCTGGGCTCAGTGTGTACCCCGTGCAGCAAGCCCGTACCTTGAGCCCCCATCTTCACCACCTGCCCTTGCTCTACAGCTGGGCCCTCAGCAGCCCCCAGGTAGCACCTTTGCCTGAGCCTGTGCGGAGAACTCAGCCCCTCGCCAGGCAGATGAGTGGAGTGTGTGAGGGGAAGGGCCGGGCGCCTGCCCCGGGGGATCTCTGTGTGAGGAGAAGGGCCGGGCGCCTGCCCCGGGGGATCTCTGTGTGAGGAGAAGGGCCGGGCGCCTGCCCCGGGGGATCTCTGTGTGAGGAGAAGGGCCGGGCGCCTGCCCCGGGGGATCTCTGTGTGAAGGGAAGGGCCGGGCGCCTGCCCCGGGGGATCTCTGTGTGAGGGGAAGGGCCGGGCGCCTGCCCCGGGGGATCTCTGTGTGAGGGGAAGGGCCGGGCGCCTGCCTCGGGGGATCTCTGTGTGAGGGGAAGGGCCGGGCGCCTGCCTCGGGGGATCTCTGTGTGAGGGGAAGGGCCGGGCGCCTGCCCCTGGGGGATCTCTGGGCTCAGCAGATGTCACAGGCTCACCTAGGAGCTGCTAAGTGGCGGCAGAGGAGCAGGCAGCCAGAGCGGTGCAGTGGGCAGAGGTCTGCAGCCCAGCTGCAGCCAAGGGTGCTGTGGGGTGGGGCTGGGCATGATGGCCACTCTGACAGGGCAGGAATTTGGGTGGCTCCTCGCACTCCCTGGAAAGAAGCCTAGGCCTTCTTGAGCCCAGGACACCAGATGCCAGCCGGTGACTGGAGCCTTGGCACGCTCCCTGGGGCGGCGGCAGGGCCAGGGCCCCGCACTGGCAGCAGCGTGGCGTGAAGGCCCTGGCTGTGCCGGAGCAGTGTAGAAAGGCCGGGCAGCGCCGTGCTGCAGGAGCCATGCTCTTACCCTGGCAGGCCCTGCTGTCCTCCGTGGGGTTGAAGCCCATCTCGCACTCGCAGCGGTAGCCCCCGGGCGCGTTCAGGCACTGCCCGTTCTCACACAGGTTCACGTTGTCTGCACACTCGTCCACATCTGCAGGAGAGGTCACCAGCACATCAACACAGCAGTGGGGAGAAGGCTGGAGCCTCCACCCCCCACCCCAGGGAATCTCCCACGAGCCGCCACAATCTAGTGCCCCCTCCCCCCAGCTCATGGGCAGCTGGAGGCGCTCCCCAGGAGAGGAAAGGAAGCTAGGTACTGTTGGGGGGTTCCCAAAAGCACCTGCGGGAGATGCATGCTTTTGGGAGGGCTCCCTGACCTAGAGCAGGTTACTCATCCCCCACAGGCAGGAGGGCAGGAGGCCTCGCAGCTAGTGATGAGATAGCTCTCAGATCTGCCCTTGGCATGGGGAGCTGGCCAGAGTGGTCCCACGAGTAATGGGTGGGTGGGGATGAGGGGATCCCATGGGTAACCAAGCGGGTGGGGGGTGGGGAGATCCCGTGGGTAACTGAGTGTGTGTGTGGATCCCATGGGTAAATCAGTGCACCGGACTAGTGGGCATGGGGGGAATCCCATGGGTAACCAAGCATGTGGGGAGGTGGGGGATGCCATGAGTAACAAGGGGGAAGGGGAAGGGGGATCCCATGGGTAACTCAGAGGGTGGGGGAGGGGAGATCCCATGGGTAACTGAGCACGTGGGGATGGGGGGATCTCATGGGTAACCAGGTGGGTGGGGGTGGAGGGATCCCATGGGTAACTGAGCACGTGGGGATGGGGGATCCTGTGTATAACTAGGTGGGTGGGGGGATCCCATGGGTAACCAGGCGGATGGGGGTGGGGGGATCCCATGGGTAACTGAGCGGGTGGGGGGTGGGGGGATCCCATGGGTAAGCAGGTGGGTGGGGGTGGGGAGATCCCATGGGTAACTGAGCGGGTGGGGGGTGGGGGGATCCCACGGGTAAACAGGTGGGTGGGGGGATCCCACGATAACCGAACGGGATGGGTGCGGTTTGGAGATTGTCTGGCTGTCAGTCAGGGTTTGCATCCCAGAGGATGGGGGCTGGTGGGGGAGGGGAGGATCTCTCTACCCTGTCTCTGCATCCCCACAGTAGCTAAGGAGCGATCAGTTGCTCCCCACAGCTGGGGTAGACTGGAGCAGTCCCGGGTGGGTGCCAGGCCCCTCGCTCTGCCCCAGCGCCCAGACACCCTGTACCTGAGCAGGAGAAGCCGTCGCCGGAGAAGCCCTCTCTGCAGGCGCAGCGATAGGAGCCAGGTGTGTTCACGCAATTGGCATTCAGGTTGCACTTGTGCTCTTCAGTGGCACATTCATCCAGGTCTGCGGGGAGAAGCCCAGTGAGAGGATTGCTTGTCTCTGGGTCTGCGCCCGGGGGCAGCACAGGGGTTACAGGCTGGGGTCTGAGCACGGCTTCAGCCTCCTGGCTCCCCACCCCCGGCTGGTGAGCATGGGGACACCCAGACAGACAGCACAGCTCCACACACCTACACACTGCTTGTGAGACACTCAAACACATGTACACACACATGCTGCTTGAGACACTGACACGTGCACACAGACATACACACTGCTCATGAGCACACACACGCACACACACACGCACACTCTGCCCGTGACACACACACACACACACTGACACATACACTTGCCGTGAGACACTGACACATATGTACACACATTGCCCATGTGAACTAGGGTGACCAGATAGCAAATGTGAAAAATTAGGACAGGGGGTGGGGGGTAATAGGAACCTATATAAGAAAAAGACACCATAATTAGGACTATCCCTATAAAATCGGGACATCTGGTCACCCTAGTGTGAACACAATGCCCTGTTGGCCCGTGGAGCACTGTGTGTGCACAGCTGACCCCAGTATCCGCAGGTGCACATGGCCAGGGACACGGCCACATGCTAGGAGCTGCTTGAGTCACCTCCCCGCCTGGGCTGGGAACTCACCATTGCATTTCAGCCCATCTCCAAGCCAGCCCGTGCGGCACTTGCACTTAAAGCTGCCGGGCACATTGATGCAGGAGGCGTGCATGTCACAGTTGTGAGCACCGATCTCACACTCGTCGATATCTGCACAAAGGAAGCGCATTAGACCTGACCCAGCCAGGCCCCTCATCCCCTGAGTGAAGGGGGGGACAAACTTAGGGTCTACTGGGCTCAAAGTGCCCATGAGGATGGACCAGGCTGACCCAGGAGTGACCCTCCTGGGTGATGGAGGGGTGAGCAGTGAATGACCCCCTGGGGCCATGGGGACAGACTGGGGTGCACAGTGAGTGACCCTCCGTGGACCGTGGCGGTTGTGCAGTGAGTGACCCCCGGGGCAGTGGGGACACACTGGAGTGAGCAGTGAGTGACCCCTGGTGTGATGGGGTTGTGCAGTGAGTGACCCCCCCAGGATGATGGGGACAGACTGCGGTAAGAGGAGAGTCAGGCCCACAGGATATAAATCAATTGGGAACAGATTCCTGCCTAGAGCCCAGTGTGGGTGACTCATTGGCTCTGGTCCTGGCAGTCCCTGCCCTCTCACGGTGGGGGGGTCCCTGCAGGAGCCAGCTGCTCTGGGGCTTGCCACCTGTGGCATTGCTCCTGCCTAGCCTCCCCACAGCCCAGGGCACTGGGGCAGCAGTGTTCCCACCTGTGCAGCCCGTCGCCCCCTTCTTGACGAAGTAGCCGAGCTGGCAGTGGCAGATGAAGGAGCCCTTGGTGTTCTCACACTCGCCGTGCAGGCAGATGTTGGGGTTCAGGTCACACTCGTTCACATCTGCAGGAGAACACGGCTCAGTACCTGCAGTCCTGTGCCAGGGCCCGGGGCAGGTCCCAGACCCTCCCTCCCCAGCGACCACCAGGCGTGGCTGTCTCACCGATGCACGTCTTCATGTCCAGGGAGGCCATGAATCCGTCAAAGCAAAGGCAGCGGTACTCTCCTGGGATGTTGGTGCATTGGCCCCCGTCGCAGATCTCTGGGTTGTCCTCGCACTCATCGATATCTGGCGAGGGAGGGAGAAGCTGTCAGAGCAGGGGCCTGGAACCGCGGGGTGGTAGCGAAGGGGATCACTGGACATGGGAGGAGGTCCGTGGTGACTAAGCAAGGCAGGTGAGGTGACAGGGCTACAGCCGCGAGGGTCCCTTGGTAGGGAGCAAGTGTTGCCAGAGGCAGACAGCAAAGAGATTGGGTCAGGGACTCCCTGCGGCTCCAAACCCAATGGCCACGGGGAGGCTGGGTCAGGGCCTGGCATTGCTGGGCAGGCCAGGGCACCTGCAGGGAATGTCCCCACTCAGCTGCTCACCACACACCATCAGAATGACACACCCATCTGGCTGCCAGGGGCACCCGTGTCCAGTACAGGGCTGAGCGCAGCACAAGCTGGGGGTGCTCCTCAGTGCACAGGGCTGAGGGCAGGGTGAATTCGGAGTGCCCGTCAGTGCACGGGGCTGAGGGCAGCGCAAGCTGGGGGTGCCCGTCAGTGCACGGGGCTGAGGGCAGCGTGAGCTGGGGGTGCCCCTCAGTGCACGGGGCTGAGGGCAGGGTGAGTTCGGAGTGCCCATCAGTGCACGGGGCTGAGGGCAGGGTGAGCTGGGATTGCCCGTCAGTGCACGGGGCTGAGGGCAGGGTGAGCTGGGATTGCCCGTCAGTGCACGGGGCTGAGGGCAGGGTGAGCTGGGATTGCCCGTCAGTGCACGGGGCTGAGGGCAGGGTGAGTTCGGAGTGCCCGTCAGTGCACGGGGCTGAGGGCAGGGCGAGCTGGGGGTGCCCGTCAGTGCACGGGGCTGAGGGCAGGGTGAGCTGGGGGTGCCCCTCAGTGCACGGGGCTGAGGGCAGGGTGAGTTCGGAGTGCCTGTCACTGCACGGGGCTGAGGGCAGGGCGAGCTGGGGGTGCCCGTCAGTGCACGGGGCTGAGGGCAGGGTGAGCTGGGGGTGCCCCTCAGTGCACGGGACTGAGGGCAGGGTGAGCTGGGATTGCCCGTCAGTGCACGGGGCTGAGGGCAGGGTGAGCTGGGGGTGCCCGTCAGTGCACGGGGCTGAGGGCAGGGTGAGCTGGGGGTGCCCCTCAGTGCACGGGGCTGAGGGCAGCGCGAGCTGGGGGTGCCCCTCAGTGCACGGGGCTGAGGGCAGGGTGAGCTGGGGGTGCTCCTCAGTGCACAGGGCTGAGGGCAGGGTGAGCTGGGATTGCCCGTCAGTGCACGGGGCTGAGGGCAGCGCGAGCTGGGGGTGCCCCTCAGTGCACGGGGCTGAGGGCAGCGCGAGCTGGGGGTGCTCCTCAGTGCACAGGGCTGAGGGCAGGGTGAGCTGGGATTGCCCGTCAGTGCACGGGGCTGAGGGCAGGGTGAGCTGGGGGTGCCCCTCAGTGCACGGGGCTGAAAGCAGGGTGAGTTTGGCGTGTCTGTCAATGCACAGGGCTAAGTGCTGTCTTCAGAGTGAGCCAATGGAGCCCATCTGGTGCCCTTCATCTCGCAGGGCAAGGCCCAAAGATAGTCCCACCCTACCCCCGTGCGAGGCTGTATTGCATCCTGCAGTGCCCTGCGCAGCCCGTGTGCCAGCACTAGAACAGCCAGATCCCCGCTCACCAGTACACGACCTCTTGTCCGGCATGAGCGCGTAGCCTTCGCTGCAGCTGCACTGGTAGCTGCCCTCCGAGTTGGTGCAGTGCGTGTCGCAGCCGCCGTTCATGATGGTGCACTCGTCAATATCTGCATGGGAACAGTCACGCCCCAGTCACTGCCAGGCCCCTGCTGGGGCACCAGCTGTCCAGCCAGACGGGACCCACATGGCGGTACCAGCACCCAGAGCCCAGGATCGGAGAGCGCCAGGACAGAAGGATGCGCCTGCACCCTGGGCTCCTGTGGACAGGGGCGATGGCTCACAGCGCCCCCATGGGCACTCGGAGGAAGTGCTGCTGCCTTCCCGGCTTCTTGCTGTCCAGCCCGTGCCAGGATGTCTGGCACTAACCAAGCCTGTGACAGACAGGGGGCCTGGCGGTGACTGGGGCATGACTGTGGGTTGGACTAGATGACCTCTTGAGGTCCCTTCCAACTCTGATATTCTATGATTCTATGATTCTATGTGCATAGGACTGTCCATCCCAGGGCTCTCCTGAAGGGGGCGCTGCACTGTCAGTATGTTTCACACAGATGCTTAAAGGCAGCCCATTGCCCTGGCATCCAGCTGGGGTTCTCCTGGAGGCTGAAGGCCAGAAGAGCCCACTCTGGCCATCCTCTCTGCCCTCCTGCATCCGCAGGGCAGAGCCCTGCCCAGAGCCCGGCCTGGAGCTCAGCCCCACGTGCACTCACCGATGCAGCCCTGCTTGTCCGGAGTGCCCTGGAAGCCAGAGTCACAGGCGCACTGGTAGGTGCCGATGACGTTGACGCAGTGCCCGTTGCGGCACAGGCTGTCGCTGAGGGAGCACTCATTGATATCTGGGGTGAGAGTGAAAGGGTTTATCGGCCAGCTGGGCTCAGCCATTGCCAGTGCTGCATTTTAACAGTGACCCTTGCAGCTCCCCACAGCCCCCGTCTCCGCCACATCTCAGACCCACCCAGGTCCTGACACTCTTCTGGGTCTCTCCCAGCTGCTTCGGATCCCCCCTCCCCGCGTGGAGGGGAAGAACCAGCTCACTTCCCCAGGCGCACTCGCTGCAGCTCCAGGTGGGCCCGTCCCCACTGCCCCAGGCCCAGGTGGGATTTCTCTGCCCCCCCGGGGCTCTATAGTGCCTCCCACTCCCTGTCTCCTGGCAGCGTTGCTAGACGCTCTTTACTCTTCTAGAGCATTTCAATCAGTGGGTCCTACCCCCACTGGCTGGGTCTCCACCACGAACCTCCGTACTATGCTGGTTGGGATCACCCAGCCTGCCCCACTCTCACTACTGCAATCTGGGCAGTCCAGCATGCTGCGGCTGCCCCTCCGGCCCATCACCATGTCGTTCAGTCCTTGATGAACAGCAGGTAGCTGATCTGGCTCCATAAATGCAACGTGGCTCTGAGAGCGACAGAGACTCTGGGCCCAATTCTGTGAAATGCAGCATGCCCTCAACCCCCCACTGACCTGAGTGGGATCTGCACATGCCCAGCATGGGCTTAGGATCAGGCCCTCTGACAGGGGTCTCACCCAGTGTAAACCCACCATCATCCGTGAGCTGGCACAGGACACAGCGTGGCCCTTTGGCTGCTGGGTGTGAGCAGGGGCAGGCGTGCTGCAGACACCCTGGCCCTTCCCACACACTCACCAACACAGGCATTGCCTTCTGCGCTCAGCTCGTGGCCTGGGGGGCAGATGCACTCGAAGCTGCCCTCGGTATTGACACAGATCCCTCCACGGCACAGCAGCGGGTCCCGCTCGCACTCGTCGATGTCTGCGGAGAGCAGGACACAAGGATTCAGGGGGTTTGTCTGGCAGCTGGTGTTTCCCAGGTACATGTGACTCCAGTGTCAAGGAGCATTGTCCTGGATAACCCCAAAGCCCAGGCTGGGACCCACCCCCCAAATCCGAGTTATCCCCATGGATAACACTACAACACAGCCCCGGCCAGGAGGGAGCCACATGGCATGTTACAGAGCACCAGTGCTTCAGAAAAGGACAGCGCAGAGTGCAGAGTGCATCACCGTGCAAGGGGCAGTCAGGAGCCACCGTGCCCTGGCTCTCCGGCTGTCTGGCTGTGCGCAGCCCTGCGTGCCTCCTCCCCAAGCCCCTCTCAGCAGCTCCCTAAGCCCAGGAGGCTGGGGTTTGAGTGAGGGTGATGGAAATTGTTGCTGTGTCTGTTCCCAGTTCTTCCAACACAGTCAAAGCTACCCAGAGTGCCGCCTGTGCAGTGGGAGTGTGGCCCATTGCCAGGGCCTAGGCCCTGCTCATCGCCTGCCCAGAATGGAGAATTGTCCCAAGCTGCAGCCCAGGGAGCAGGAGCTGCTTGGAGCACAAGCAGCTGTAGCAGGACGTGCTGCAGGCCGATGCTCGTGTGGTCAGCTGCCTGCCCCAGCGCTGTAACGAACCTGGGCAGATGGCCATGGAGGCAGTGGGGTGCTCATGCACATGGCCCCAGGAGAGCTGGTGAGAGCACCCCACACCAGGTCAGTGCCACCCTGCCAGGACCGGGACCCAGGCTGTTTCTATGCGCGGGCTGGTGCCACTCAGTGGAGCAGGAGTGGGACAGCTGCTGAGCCCAGTCCCCGCCCCGCAGCCTTCTTGTGGGGGCAGCGAGTGGGCAGTTAGAGCGTTCCCCAGCTGTAAAAACAGCTTGAAAGCCGTCTCCGGCTGAGCCAAGACATTTCTCCGGCCCGGGATATGCACCGGCCGCAGAGCACCAGCCTCCTACAGGGCCTGAGAACAGGCTCAGGCTGCCACTCCTTAACGTAAACATGGGCTTCCCCAGACTGGAGTGGGCTCCCCTCAATGGAAATGGCTGGGGCAGCTGGGCAACCTTCCCAAGCAAGGCCTGAGCCCAGGAACGTACTGCCCCCGACCCTCCCCAGCCAGGAGCACCTTGGGCCCCACCCCTGAGGGTAGTCTAGGGCCCTGGGCTGAGTCCCCTGGCTGCTCCCCAGACAGCCCTGGGGGTTACACTCCAGGGAATGTTCCACGGGGGAAATTTTGTTTTCCTACACCCAAAGCCACATTTCCAGCAGGACAAATTGCCCAGTTGGAGGGAGAGCGAGGGGAAAACCGAGCTCCCCAGCTTCCCTGCCAGCAGCAGGGATGGGCATCTCACGTGCTATCCCACCAGGCTACCCTCATGGGCTCTCTGCAGTGGGGCCAGCAGCACCTGGGACGCAGGCCACAGACGGTGCCTGTCAGGTCTCGGAGCGACACTGCAGCAGGTGGCACCGTAACTCGGGCAGCACAGGGGCCCCCAGCCTTGGCTGTGCAATGGGACGGGACCTCCCTCCCACTGCTCCCTGCCAGCAGGGTGAGGCTAGTGGGGTCTGGCCTTTGGCGGGAACTCCCAGCCATTCCCAAGATGGCCCCCACTGCAGGATCCAGGGTCTCTCCAATGCTCCCTGATACAGGCTGTGCTCTCCCCCTTGCAGAGAGTCCCCCCCGCTCTGGCCCCCCACACCTACCTGCCCAGGTACTGAGCCCGCCCAGGTCCCTCCATACTCTCCCATCCCTGCCCTGAGCACCAGTCCCGCACCGCCCACCCTGGCCCCTTGCAGACTCTGTGCTCTCCCCCGGGCAGGTATCCAGGGCACTCAGCTCCCCCTGGGCTCTCTCCACATTCTCAGGCCCCGTTCTGCTCTCAGCTACATGGATCCTGCTGCTCCCCGTGAACAGGGCCTGGACAGGGCATCCAGGCTGAGGGAGGCCCTGCCCTTCTCCTGCTCCCCTCCCCCACAGGAGAGTGGCTCCCTGCAGGGAAGCAGTGACTGTTCCAGACTCTCCAGGGGTCAGGGCCAGGCTGTGCCCTGCACTCGCTCTCCCTCCCACCAGCAATCCCAGGGCAGTGGGAGGTGCAGGGCACAGCTCAGGGATGCTATCTTACCCATGCAGTTCTTCATCATCATGAAGCCGCTCTCGTAGCCCTCGAAGCACTCGCACTCAAAGCTGCCCGGGGTGTTGACGCAGGTGCCGTGGCCACACAGGTCCGGCGAGATGCGGCACTCATCGATATCTGTGGGCACGGGAGAGGCTCAGCCAGGAGCCAGCCAGCCCCTGCAGCTAGGGGCAAGCCGGGGCCATTGCCGGGTCAGAGTCTGCCTGCCCCAGGTGCTGAGAGCATGGAGAGCAGAATGCGGACTTGCCAGACTGGCCAGGGCTGTCTCTGGCAGCTCGTCTCGCTGGAAGCTGGCACTCTTTGTGGGAGGCTGCGTATGCTGCAGGGGGCTCTCCCAGGGTGGCATCTTACCCCATCCCCTCGGTAAATGCCCTGCCCAAGGAGCTGGTCCAGGAGACTGGGGTACATGGTAGCAGCGCACCCTGACCCCAGCAGCGCAGCCTGGGCTGGGGAGGCTCCGGATGGGGTGGGCCCTTCTCCCCTTACCTGTGCAGTTTCTTTCTTCGGCATCCAAAGCGAAGCCATTGCCACAGAGGCACCGGAAGCTGCCAATGGTGTTCCGACAGGTCCCGTGAGCACAGAGGCCGGAGAAGACCTTACACTCATTCACATCTGTGGGGGGAAGGCAGCGTCAGTGCTGCAGTGAGGGTGTCTGTCTCCTGGCTCCGGGAGCAGGTCCCTGGGCACCGGCTGCAGCCAGGAAGGATTTTCGCCCACAGGGCTCAGCAGCCGCCCCCTTTCCTCTCACCTTTGTAGAAGGGTCTGCCTGAGAGCACGTCCCCTCTGTTGGCAAAGCCAGGGCCCCTGGGGCAGATGGCCTTGTACTCGCTGCTGCCAGCTCTGGGGCACTCTTCGCAGTCGCTGCCCCAGGCCGAACCCACAGAGCAGCAGCACATGTCGATCCGGTACTTCCCGGGCAGGGGCGCCGTGCACTCATCCTCATCCCACTTCATGTAGCACTGCTCCACACGCACATCTGGGGAGAGAGCCAGGCTGAGTGTCCCGGGGGGAGAGAGCTGCCTGGGGCCTCTCCATTCCCTGGCGCACCCCCAAGAGCAGGCCAGCCCTACGGTGAATCTCACGCTGGATGGGGCTCCCCTGCCTCCAGAGGCAACTTCTCAGGGGCCAGCAGCCCTCACCCCAGTGGGGCTGCCTGCAGCCCTCACTCCTGCAGGTCACTGCAGCCAGCCCCAGGCCCCATGTCCCTCCCTGAGAGTTAGAGTTTCTCCTAATATCGAACTGAAATCTTCCTTGCTGCAGATTAAGCCCATTACTTCTTGTCCTACCTCCAGTGGACATGGAGAACAAGTGATCACCTCCCTCTTTGTAACAGCTCTTAACATATCTGAAGACTGTGATCACATCCCCCTTCAGTCATCTTTGCTCAGGACAAAACATGCCCAGTTGTTTTAAAACTTCCTCAAAGATTTTCCTGAGCCTTTTTGTTGCTTTCCTCTGGACTCTCTCCAATTTGTCCCCATCTTTCCTGAAGTGTGGTGCCCAGACCTGGGGACAGTCCCCCGCCCCCTCACCCCACCCCACCCCAAAACGTCATCAGTGCTGAGCAGAACAGGACAGTTACCTCCTGTGTCTTACATACAACACTCCTGTTAACACACCCCAGGCTGATATTAGCTCTTTTCACAGCTGCATCACATTCGTGACTCATATTCAATTTGTGAGCCACTAGAGCCCCCCCGCCAGGTCCTTTCCAGCAGTGCTATGTCTAGCTAGTTATTCCCCAGTTTGTAGTGGGGCATTTGATTTTTCCCTCCTAAGTGAAGTACTTTGCACTTGTCGTTATTGAATTTCATCTTGTTGATTTCAGACCAATTCTCCAATTTGTCAAGGTTGTTTTGAATTTTAATCCTGTCCTCCAAAGGACTTACTGCCCCTCCCAGCTTGGTGCCATTCACAAATGTTATAAGACTACTCTATGAAAATATTGAATAGGACAAGATCCAGGTCTGACCCCTCTAGATAAGTCCTCCCTGCGTGGCAGCGAACCATTGATAACTACTCTTTGAGTATGGCCTTTCAACCAGTTGTGCACCCACCTTGGAGTAATTTCATCAAGGCCACATTTCCCTAGTTTGCTTATGAGAATGCCCTGGCTCATCTACTGTTCCTGACCCCTGGGAGCTGCAATAGGTGAGGCGGCAGTCACTTTAGAATGGGAGAGCAGGATCACGCTGCAAGCCCAGAGGAGCTGCAGAGCGTCCCAGAGCAGCCTCCGCAGTGGGGCATGCTTGTCTGGTGTGCAGGAAACCAGTGTCCGCATCAATGTCATTCAACAGCACTTCCCAGAGCCAGGCGATGCAACTGGATCGCTCCCTCTGCCCTTCCTCCTCCTCCTCCCTTGGCCCCTGGCTTCTCCCTACCTCCTCAGATCCCCTTCCCCAACTTCTCTGGGGCTGGGGGCCGTATTGGCCCCCTGCACAGCATCCCCCATCTCACCCTCATTGGGAGCACTTCCATCGACCCCTGCTGGCTATGCCTCGTGGGCTGGCATGTCATTGGCTTTCAGCTGGAGCTAGTGGAGCACCTATGGGAGCCCTGTGACGGAGCACGGAGCGGGGCGGATTTGACCTGGGAATGTTGCAGGGGAGTTATATTGGGGATGGGAAGGAAGCTACCTGAGCTGTAACCTGAGCCAGGATGGGGGTTGGGAGAAGTGACACCTTCTGGCTGGGAGACTGAACAAAGGAGAGGAGGAGCAGAGGGGAGGTGGGAGAGAGCTGTTGGAGGAGCTTTTGTTTTCAGTTTGGGCTGGGTGGTGCAACGCAGGGAACCCGAAGCTGGGGTCTAAGCTCCCTAAAGCCCCCAGAAGGACTTGATTGAGGGGTTCTGGTTGTACCTACACGCTCTGCTTGGGACTGTGTTCCTGTCATCTAATAAACCTTCTGTTTTACTGGCTGACTGAGAGTCCCGGTGAATCTCAGGAAGAGGGGTGCAGGGCCCTGACTCCCCCATACTCCGTGACAAGCCCAGAGTGGGCACATGGCTGGGTACCATCCAGCATGGCCTGTGAATGGGCACTAGCACAGATTATGAACAGGAGATGGCTCCCCACCCACTTTCTAGGTGAATCCCACTGTCATTCAGTGCTGAGCTGTGTGACGACTCATTGTTTCCCCTGGGCTACACCAGACAGGGAGGAGAACTTGCTGCACTCGCAGACCTGTCACAGAGGGGACGGGGATCAATTGTTCTCCGTGTCCACTGAAGGTAGGACAAGAAGTACAGGGCTCAGTCTGCAGCGAGGGAGATTTAGGATAGATATTAGGAAAAACTTTGTATCAGGAGAGTTCAATTCTGGAACAAGCTTCCCAGGGAGGTTGTGGAGTCCCCATCACTGGAGGTTTTTAAGAGAAGAGTAGACAGAGATGGTCTAGGTTTACTCTCCTGCCTCAGCACAGGGGGCTTGACTTGATGACTTCTCAAGGTCTTTTCCGGCCCTACATTTCTATGACTCTATGATCTCCAACACTGCACTCAACTGGCCCCCCTGTGCTCACCTGCCCTCCCTGCACTCACCTGGCCCCCCTGTGCTCACCTGCCCTCCCTGCACTCACTTGGCCCCCCTGTGCTCACCTGCCCTCCCTGCACTCACCTGGCCCCCCTGTGATCACCTGCCCTCCCTGCACTCACCTGGCCCTCCCTCATCTGAGCTTGCTGAGCAGCTGGAGGTATTTGCTAGAGAACCACACCATTCCCCATGTGCTGCTCAAGTCAGCCTCTGACCTTTCTGTGCATCACATCCCCTTCCCTGTGCAGGGTGAACAGCAAGGGGCCCAGCCCTGTGGAGGGAAGGGGCCAGAAGCAATGGGCGACCTTGTGATGGCAGTGTCCAGCACCTCCTTGGCACAGGAGGGGCTGAGGCCTCTGCGGCAGTGGCTGTCCTCACCCACACACGTCCTGCCAGTCCCATCAAGGGTCAGCCCTTCGGGACACTCGCAGCGGAAGGAGCCGGCCGTGTTCACGCAGCGCCCATTGGGGCAGACGCCGGGGAAGACATCACACTCATTCACATCTGCAGGATGGAGACAAAGGAGGGTGTTGGGGTGGCAGACAGCACCTGGCAGCAGCAGCCAGGCCTAGGGATTAACGGGGGACAAGCCTGCCTGGGGGAAGCCCTGGGAAGAACCACCATGGTGAACGGCGCAGGGTGGTGAACGTAGCAACTCACCATGTCCTCCCCAGATAGATCACAGCCGGGGTGAGTGCCCGCCTCGCTGGGGAGCCGTGGGTACCTCAGCTCCAGCACTGGGCGCTATACAGAGATAAACCCCAGCCTGTTTCCCTGCAGGCCACAAGCAGGAAGCAGCAGCAACCCAGTGCAGCCCCTGCCAGAGTCCATCCCCACTGGACAGCGGGGTGCCAGGGGAACGGATTAGCATGCAGGAGGGCGAGTCACACACGCACCCTCAGTGATCACTGAGCTCTCCAGGGGGGAACCCGGGGCCCTGCTCACATGCACTTGGGCATGGGGTGAAAGGCTCCCTGGTCACTATCACACCACACTAGGACTGGGTCTATCCAGTCATGGGACAACATGGAATCCACATCCCCCATCTCCGCAAGGTGCCCTCACTGCCAGGACTGTGATATTCAGTGCCGGGGCCAGGAAAGGGGCAGGGAGGTGGCAGGAGGGAGGGAGGGAGGGAAGGGATGGCCCGTGTTGGCTCCTGCCAGGCCTTGGGTGTATGAAAACAACGAGTGCAACGTGACCCCAGACACAACCTCCCTCCGATAGACTCGGTGTTACCTTCACATGTGACCCCCTTCATCCTGGCAAACCCTCGGGGGCAGGTGGTATCTGCAAGAGAGCAAAGGGGCATCATCAAAGGAAGGGTCAGTCCTTGCAGGGGAGGTGCCCGCCCCCTGGAGCAAGCCTTACCGATCTCACAGCGCTCGCAGGGGCTGCCCCAGGCCGCTCCCAGTGTGGCACAGCACTCCGACTTCAGCGTGGCCCCGTTAATGTTCACCTCACAGCGCCCGTCCTGGATGTTCAGCCAGCACGTTCCCTTCATGCTGTCTGTGGAGACAAACGCCGAGGGTGAAGAGCTGTTCCCCAGCTGAGACCCCGCTTGCTGGCTGGAGCCTGGTGCTCACAGCTGGAGACTGCAGTGGAAAGGAGCTGGAAGACAGGGTCCCTGCTGGGAAAGCCGCCTGGGCTTGGAACCCACACAATGAGCGCTGTCCTCCGGGCCCGTTATCTCTCACACGTGCACACGCACACGGCAGCAGGGCCCGTGGCTTTGTCCTGTTGTGCTGGGCTCTCTCTGTCACCACTGTGTGCTAATTGCTGGCAATGCCGACTGGCTACTGGCAGCTGTGCTGGGGCTGCCACCTTTCCCCTTCCTGTCCCAGTCCTGCCTGCGGACACAGGAGCCAGCCCTGCATGCTGTTCACAGGCAGGACAGTGGCAGCTTTGCCTGAGGGAGGAGTGCAGGGCAGCCCAAAGAGTTTGGTGCAGAGCCATGTAAACAAAGCTCGTGTCCAAACGACCATGGACGCTAATTTAGCAAAAATGACCGACTCGGAGAAAGGGACGTAGTTAAACCTGCATGTGAGCGCCAGCCTGCCAGTGCCAGCTCCTCTCTGCCCAGGGAGCGGGCGGCTCTCAGACCCTACTGTCGGGAACCTCTCACGAGCTAACTCCTGCTGCAGCACCCAGAGGGCTTTTCTACACCAGGGCAGTGGCTGGGACACTGCTGGCTCCTGGGATGCTTTGGGGCCTTCCCAGCTGCAAAGAAAAGACACAGCTCCTGGCAAATCTGGTATGACAGTGACAGGCCAGTCGTGCCTATCGAGGGGAGGGGCTGACATTGTCTCCCGCGCCTGGCTCTGTTGCAGATGGACACTAAGCGGGGCCGCTGGTGCCAGCAGTGCCTCTCCGTCACTGGCTCTGTCAGGAGCCCCTTACCCACACAGATGGTGCCACTGGGGTCCAGTTTGCTGCCTGGGGAGCACTCGCAGGCAAAGGAGCCGGCGTTGTTCCTGCAGACCCCATTCACACAGGGGTTGGACGTGCACTCGTTGATATCTGAGACAGGAGAGTGACTGTTACCAGAACAGCATTCCCAGAACCCGAGACCCAGCACTCCCAGGGATCACAGCAGCCCAGCCTGCAGAGTTTGGAGCCAGCTACAGCCTGGACGGCCAGCCCTGCCTCTCCAGTGGGCTGAGCCATAACCCTGTGGTGAGCCCCTCGGCTCAGACCCAGTCCTGGAGCTGGATCCGCAGGTACTCCCCTAACCCACCTGTGCCCCTGGCCAGGCAGTGGAGAGGGGAGGGCTGCAGCAGTAATGGGATTGTCAAAAGGCCTTTGCCAAAGCCCTGCAAGGCTGCCGGAGGAGCTAAGCAGCCCTGGTGAGACGGATGGGGGGAAGAGCAGGACACAGAGGGGCAATAACTATCCCATTAGCCAGTGAGGACCCCCAGGCTTTGTGCGAGGCCCTGTGTTGTTAGGATGTTTAGTGACAATCTGGGAAGGGGGTGAGCAGTGAGGGGGCAAAAGTCAAAGTGATTGCGGTTAGTCAGGCCCAGAGAGAACTGTGAGGAGCTTCAGTGAGGCCCAGCTCAGCCAGGTGAATAGGCAACATGCCGGCAGCATAGGCGCCGACTCCATGGGGACTCTGGGGCTGGAGCACCCACGGAAAAAAACTGGTGGGTGCTCAGCACCCACCGGCAGCTCCCCGTGGCCCTGCCCCGCCCCCCTGCTCCAGCTTACCTCCGCCTCCTCTGCGAGCCCGCTGCCGCGTCCTGCTTCTCTCCCCTCCCTCCCAGCGCTTGTGCTGCAAAACAGCTGATTCCCGGGGCAGGAAGGGAGGGGGGAGGAGGAGGAACGCGGTGCGCAGGGGGAAGAGGCGGGGCCGGGGCGGGGATTTGGGGAACGGATCCAATAGGGACAGGGAGGGGTGGAGTCGGGGCGGGGCCAGGGGCAGGGAAAGGGGCGGGGGGTGCGGGCACCCACCGGCACCGGAGAAAGTTGGCGCCTATGGCCGGCAGAGGGATTCACTGTGGAGTGACGGCTCAGTGTGTGCTGCCCACACACTGAGCACCTGGCCAGCGCAAAGCCACACAAAGCAATGCCAGGGATGAGAGCGGCAGCAGAACGGGCCCACAGCATCCAGAGCTTCATTCCGGCAGAGCTGCTACTTCAGCTTGCAAGAAACCTCACTGAACTTCAACAGAAAATGGGGTTTGTGCCGAGGCCCGGTGGGTAAAGCAGGGCTAGGACTGGGAGCAGGTTGCAGCTTTGACATGGGGCCGTTCCTGCTTCTCCTGGGAGCAAAGGCAGCCATGCTCCGGCTCAGCCAGTGGTGCCCGAGGAGCCGTTACCTTCGCAGGTGTCTGTCTCCGTCCTGAAGACAAAGCCCTTGGGGCAGGTGCACGTGTAGCTGCCGGGTGTGTTACGGCACAGGCCATTGTCACAGAGCAAACGATTGACGGCGCACTCGTCGACATCTGTGGGCAGAGACAGGCAGGGCTAGTGCACGACAATGCCCTCCCCAGCAGCAAGGGCAGGAAAGAGCTCCCAAGTGTCAGCCTGCTTTAGGGGACTGGCGGCCTGAGGGGCTCCGACAGGAGCTACTGGAGCCGCCTGAAAGGAGACGGGAAAAGCTGCCGTTTGCTTCCCCGAGAGGTCTGGCAGCAGGATGGGGCAGAGCTGCAGAGCAGCAGTCGGCGATTCCTCCCCTCGGCCAAGGGACTTACCCCAATGCTGAGTGTGGCTGGCTGGAGCTCAGTTTCCTTTGCAGTCACTGCCCCAGGCCCTGGCTTGCCTGGGCTCCCCCACTGGTGCCCACCATAGTTCAATGCTTTACACCCCTGCCTTGCTAGGGCGTTAGGGCACCAAGCATTTGGGGACTGTATTAACTGGCAAACATACTGCTCTGCAGCTGTGTTCACCCGGGCTATACCCAGTGCCAGGGAATCAGCCCCAGCGAAGAACTCCGCATTCTGGGGCTTCAGCTCCTGCCCTAACCCTCAGCCCCACTGCCCGGGCTCAGTGCAGAACCCTGCCACCGAGTGCCCGGCCTCCCAGCCCGTCAGTTCTGGCCTGCAACTGGCCTGCACAGCTCTCCCCAGCCAGCCACGTGCTCGGCTCTGAGCACAGCCTGGGCACCCGGCCAGCGGCTGCCCACAGTGCCCGCTGCCCGGCCGGAACTCACCCACACAGTTCTTGCCCGTGGGATCTGACTCGTAGCCCAGGTTGCAGATGCAGCGGTAGCTCCCACGCAGGTTCTCGCACATGCCGTTGGGGCAGATGTCCGGGTTGAGGGCACACTCGTTGATATCTGCGCAGGGAAGGAGCCACACAAAACAATGGAGCAGGAACAGTGGTCCTGCTTTGAGCAGGGGGTTGGACTAGATGACCTCTTGAGGTCCCTTCCAACTCTGATATTCTATGATTCTATGAACAGTGGCTGACTCCCGAATGTCCTCCAGCCTCCAACACTGCACCCCCTGCTGCCCGCAGGCCCCTCGTAACCACTCCTCTGCTCATACTCCCTCACCATCCCTCCAGCCAGCAGAGCGCATGGCCAATGCTCCCCAGCGCTGCCCCTACAAGAGTCTCCAGGGTTCAGAGTTGCAAGGGCTTCTACCCAACACTCAGCATGTGATGGATGCTTAATTCCTGCCCTGCAGACACCTTCCCTGTGGCACGGAAACGCTGCCACCTCCATGGGAATGAGTCTGGTGCAGAGCACACACTGTGGGCATAGGGCTAGCGGGGGCCACGAAGTGCAATTCCTCCTGCCTGGGGAGCGCCAGGCTGATGGACATCCCCCAGGGGAATGCCCTGTGCCCTGCACTGTGTCAGTGTGAACTCTGTCCACATCCGTCCGCTGTCCCATCAGTGCAGGCGTGGAGCTGTTGCAAGGGGAATAACAGCCCCTGTCCAAGGAGCCATTTGCTCCTTCGATTATAAGTTGGATTCTCTGAAGACTCTGGCATCAATGCACTGCAGCGCCCAGGGCAAGAGGGCAGGAAACACCCTCCCACTGGCCTGGGGTGTCTCCCATTGACCATGTGGAGTGCCAAGCCCAGCAGGCAGCAGGCATGTGATGCACAGGCGGCAGTGCTGGGCATGGGACCAGGGAGCTGCCTTAGGGGATGGGAGACCCAGCCCGGTGCACTGAGCCAGTGCAGCCTGACAGCAGCTCCAGCCGAGTGCCAACCATCACTGCCTGCCATTGTGGGGCACTCCACACACACACACCCCCGCTGCCCCCCGAGACAGCTGGGGCCTGCTGGGGCCAGGGGCTGGCGAGGAGGGAGGAGAAGCCACTGGGTTGGCAAGGCGCCATCCAGGTGTCTTGGAGAGCAGTCTCAGGACAGCTGGGCTAGAGGCGGGCTCCCCTGCCAAATCCTTAGCCAGATGGGCAAGGAATGGTCCCCAGGCGGCACCCACATGCCCACTGTGCTCTCCCTGCTGAATTCGCCTACCTGGCTGGCCACACGCTGAGCTCACAGGACCCGCAGCTGCCAGGCAGGAAGGGGCCAGGCCAAAGTCAATTTCCTTTTCCTATTGTTGCCATAAAGAGGTGTTTGAGCAGCAGCCTGTGTGCCCTGGCAGGTGTGGGGGCCCCCACCCCGAAATTGACTCCCCTACTGCAGTGTGGCAGAGTTCTTGGACCACACTGGCAGTGACTCAGTGCCCAGGGGCATATCTGACCCTAGCTCCTGGCTAACGGGCACCTGACCTGCAGCCTGGGACAGTGCTGCACCAAGACATAGTGCCCTTAAAGACGCAGAGGCCTCCAGGGTTTTGCCTCTGGCTCCTTCCCACTTGGCAGACTTGGAAAGGCCAGAGCTGTCTGGCTGCGTTGCTCTCATCCTACGGATCTGAACACTGCTGAGCGCTGGCAGCATGCTGCCTGCCGCCTGACCTGCCAGCTGTCTCCTCCAAAGCAGCCCTTGGCAGCATGCGCCCATCGGCTCTGCTCTCTCCGGGAGACTGCAAGCACTGCACTTCCATGCGCCGGGAGCTGTCCAGAGCACGGTGGGGACAGGGGAGAGGACGCACTCAGACACACTGTGAATTCATATCAAAGCAGGGCACAAAGCCACACTCTGCATGCAGCCCCAGACATGCAGCCTGCACCAGGGTGCCAAGAACCAGCCGCGCAGTTCAGTACACAGCACAGGGCCTGGAGCTGACCGAGGAAGTTTGCCTAACATGAAGTTGCTGGCTTTTAAGGCAGAACCAGAGGCATGTAGAGACATATCCACTCTCACTCCCTCGATACATGCGCAGGCACAGACACACTCACACGCATGCTCACACAAACGCTCACTCTCACCTCCACACCCACATGAAAAACAAACACATGCTCACTCACACAGACACATGAGCACACGCCTCCTCCCACACAGGCTCATGCGCACACATGTAGTAACCCTGGCCCTGGCATTAGCACCTGCTGGAGCTGTCCTGGGGCGAGGGACAGCCAGTCCGAGGGCCGCTCAAACTGGGAGGCGGCTCAGGATCTGCCCGAAGGGAGCAGTTGGAAGAAGCTGCTAGAGACGAAGGGGGGAAGGAGAAGACTCTAGAGCCGCTGGAGAACTGGAGCTGGGGTAGGAGGGGAGGGGATAAAATAGAAGAAGAACAGGAGAATAACAACAGGGGGCTGTGAAGTGAGAAGGAGGAAAGAAGGAAAAAAGGACGGGTTTCAAGTCAGGAGAAGCAGAAAAAAATAGCTGTGGGTATGTGAGCAGACACAGTTAGAGGAGGGAAGTAGAGGGAAATGAAATCCACAGACGTGCCAGACAGAGAGTCTCAAGGGAAATAACTGAAAGAAAATCTAATTGGTGAAAAAGGGAATTGATCAAAAAGTTGTTTTAGAGGAAAACAGACCCTGGAAACAGTCGCCCACCCACAAAGGACCTACAGTACCTGATCAGCTGTTTGAACAGCTAGTGAAGGAATACAGTTCAAAGGTGCCTAATGGACAAGGGAGGGCCCAGGTGGTGAAGAAACCCGCCTGTGGATAAACTCAGTGAAAAGAGGTACAGCCACAGGAAGAGCGAATCGAAGGAGCACTTCAGGCCAAAGGGAAGCAAAGAACAGGCCAGCGAGAGTGGAGTTGAACTTAGAGCCAAGGAGAGGAAAGGTCGGTTCTTCTCTGAAGTGGCACAGTAGATCGTTCACTAATCACTTATGTTCACGTTAATCACAATGCACTGCACAGAGTCAGGAAGAGTAGCAAATGTTCATGTGCTGATAACCTTCAATTGTGACGCACTTCGAGGAGAGGAAAGTGATCAGGAACAGTCAGCATGGATTCACCAAGGGCAAGTCATGCCTGACTAACCTAATTGCCTTCTATGAGGAGATAACTGGGTCTGTGGATGAGGCGAAAGCAGTGGATGTGTTATTCCTTGACTTTAGCAAAGCTTTTGATATGGTCTCCCACAGTATTCTTGCCAGCAAGTTAAAGAAGTATGGGCTGGATGAATGGACTATAAGGTGGATAGAAAGCTGGCTAGATCGTCGGGCTCAACGGGTAGTGATCAATGGCTCCATGTCTAGTTGGCAGCCAGTATCAAGCAGAGTGCCCCAAGGGTTGGTCCTGGGGCTGGTTTTGTTCAATATCGTCATTAATGATCTGGAGGATGGTGTGGACTGCACTCTCAGCAAGTTTGCAGATGACACTAAACTGGGAGGAGTGGTAATATGTTGGAGGGTAGGGATAGGATACAGAGGGACCTAAACAAATTAGAGGATTGGGCCAAAAGAAATCTGATGAGGTTCAACAAGGACAAGTGCAGAGTCCTGCACTTAGGATGGAAGAATCCCATGCACTGCTACAGACTAGGGACCGAAGGGCTAGGCAGCAGTTCTGCAGAAAAGGACCTAGGGGTTACGGTGGACGAAAAGAGGGATATGAGCCAACAGTGTGCCCTTGTTGCCAAGAAGGCTAATGGCATTTTGGGCTGTATAAGTAGAGGCATTGCCAGCAGATCGAGAGATGTGATCATTCCCCTCTATTTGACATTGGTGAGGCCTCATCTGGAGTACTGTGTCCAGTTTTGGGCCCCACACTACAAGAAGGATGTGGAAAAATTGGAAAGAGTCCAGTGGAGGGCAACAAAAATGATTAGGGGTCTGGAGCACATGACTAATGAGGAGAGGCTAAGGGAACTGGGATTGTTTAGAATCAAAGAATATCAGGGTTGGAAGGGACCTCAGGAGGTATCTAGTCTAACCCCCTGTTTAAAGCAGGACCCCTTCCCAAACAGATTTTTGCCCCAGACTCCTAAATGGCCTTCTCAAGGATTGAACTCACCACCCTGGGTTTAGCAGGCCAATGCTCAAACCACTGAGCTATCCCTGGCCTGGAAATCTACAGAAGAGAAGAATAAGGGGGGATTCGATAGCTGCTTTCAACTACCTGAAAGGGGGTTCCAAAGAGGATGGAGCTCGGCTGTTCTCTGTGGTGGCAGATGACAGAACAAGGAGCAATGGTCTCAAGTTGCAGTGGGGGAGGTCTAGGTTGGATATTAGGAAACACTATTTCACTAGGAGGGTGGTGAAGCACTGGAATGGGTTCCCTAGGGAGGCGGTGGAATCTTCATCCTTAGAGGTTTTTAAGGTCAGGCTTGACAAAGCCCTGGCTGGGATGATTTAGTTGGGAATTGGTCCTGCTTTGAGCAGGGGGTTGGACTAGATGACCCCCTGAGGTCACTTCCAACCCTGAGACTCTATGATTCTACAAGTAATTATTATATGTAGTAAGTACTTGATAACGTTCTATATTATTTATGCTCTTGATACAATCTTCGGCTTTTTTCCTTATAAAGTTCTAAACATTTAAAATGATCTCTTTGCCCCTGCCTCTCCTCACAGTTAGCTTAGCCTAGCTGGGTCACTGCACACACATACATACTTACCCAACCCAGACGCATGCCCACACACTCATGTAAATGCACACGCTCAGTTATAAGCAACTGAAAGCAGGGGCTTACAATGGGAAGTGTTAGGCAACCTTAATTATGGGTAACTCCCTATAATACAGTGCTTGGGGAAGCCCTTACCTCTGCCATCAGCTGTTATTCCAATGCCACTGCTGCAGAGTGCCTGGAATTCGGCTGTGGAGAGAAGTGTGAGAGTTAGATTCATTAGCTCGCCTGTACAGCATTAACAAAACGAGATCATTTCACAACAGAACAGAACCGTTTCAATGATTAATATTATTATTATTCGCTGTAGTATCACATCATGAGCATACAGAACACTGGCTGGCTGTAATAATGGATTATACATTTCAAAAATACTCTTTAATATTGCAACTACATTCCAGTGCAATGACGGAAGGTTCCCCATCACCAGTTCAGCATTGCAGGACCACCCGCAGAACTGCATTCCATACAAGAACCTAACCTATTGCACTACACGATATCAACCGAGCATGTGTTCAGTGGATTAAGAACTAGTTGACTGACAGATCTCCAAAAGTAGTTGTCAGCGGCAACTCATCGTGGAATGGGGCTGTTTCCAAAGGGGCTCTGCAGGGATCAGTACCAGGCCCGATGCTATTCAACATTTTCATCAAGGATCTGGAAGTAAATATAAACTCCCGGCTGATAACATTTGCGGATGCCACAATAGTGTGGATGGTAAATAATGATGAAAACACGGCTGTCCTACTGAGCTATCTGGATCACGTGGTAAACTGAGCCCATTCAAATGAAATGTATTTGAACACAGCCAAGTGCAAGGTCAGACATCTGGGAACAAGGAATGCGGGTCACACCCACAGAATGAGAGACTGTCCTGGAAATCAGGGACTCTGAACAGGAGTTAGGGACTAGAGTGGACAAGCAGCTCGACATGAGCTCCCAGTGTGATGCTGTGGCAAAAACGGCTGATGTGATCCCTGAATGTATAAAGAGGGGAGTGGTGAGTAGGAGCAGGGAGGTGATTTTGCCTTTGTATATAGTGTTGGTGAGACAATACTGGACACTGCGTCCAGTTCTGGAATCCACGTTTCTACAAGGATGTTGCAAAATTGGAGAAGGTTCAGAAAAGCGCCACAAAAATGATGTGAGGGCTGGAGAGAATGCCTGACAGTGCCTGATCTGTTTAGCTGATCAAAAAGAAGATTGAGAGGTCACTCGATTACAGTGTCTAAGTACCATCCCAGGGAGAAATTCTGGGTTCTAAAGAGCTGTTTAGTCTAGCTGCGAAAGGCAGAACAAGAACCAATGCTTGGAAACTGAAGCCAGACAAATTCAAAATAGAAATGGCCCCGTTTTAACAGTGACGGTGATTAACCAAGGGAAGTGGTTGATTCTCCATCTCTTGATGTCTTCAGATCAAGGCTGGGGGCCTTTCTGGAAAGTCTGCTTAGCCAAACCCAAGTTATTGGGCTCACTACAGGAGTAACTGGATGAAATGGCCGGTGCTATGCAGGTCAGCCTAGATGATCTAACGGTCCCTTCTGGCCTTCAACTCTATGAAACTATGGAACTGTGAAACCTCAGAGTGGAAGTAAGGCTGCACCATCAAGCCAGAAAATGACAAAGGGAGGATTTCTTGGGTGTTCACGCACCCACACTGCACATCTGCTCTCTTTAAACAACAAACAGTCGCCCAGGAAAGTGTTAACAAGGGAAACAGAGTTGAGACTATTTCATACGTGCAACATGGCTGAGAAAACACTTGAGCTTCTGATATCCAACTGTGGCCATGCTGTTTGGAGTTGCCTGCCCTGGGAGTATGACTGGCCAGCCATGACATCGCACTCGGGAGAGTTTGGGCATTTCATTTCCCTGGCCTGTTGTGTACAGAAAGCAAAGATGAAGAAATGAGGTAAAAGCAACCCAGAGTCCCCAGCATCCTGCCTACCCGGCACCGATGGGCCTCTTGGCAGTCAGAAGGAATCACTTCTAGTACCCAGGCCCACACTTATGTGGGACTCCAGCCTGCAAGCACACGCAGTCCCTACTGACAGCACAAGCAGCCCCAGTGACCCAGCCAGCTGACTTGCATGAACACTTGGGATCTGCTCCTGCAATCCCTTATGCACATGCACATCTTTGCTCATGTGAGAAAAGCTCCCCATGTGCTGACTGCTTGCAGGATCAGGCCCCTGAAGGCTTAAGAGCTGGTGTTTACTGTGCAGGCTCCACATGATACTTTCACATGCTCATCACTTTGTTAGCACAAACCCAGGTTTTCAAGCCTAACGAAGCCCAGGAAGGAATAATTCCAGTCCCGGCATGCACCTGAGCATTTCAGCCATTTCCAGTTATCTGCATGAACAAAACACACCAGTGCACATATTAGTCATTTCACTCCGAATAACTCAAAAATAGCTGAGCGCAATTGGGTCAGACTTTTCCAGACACACAAAACCCCTCACCCTTGGGCAGAGACCCGGCTTGGGAAACGTCCCGCCAAAAGGAGCCAATAAGTTATGAGCCTGTGCATCACTTTTGCAACTTTTATGACAGCAGCTGTTAGCAGCAACCACTAGAATTAGATGTAAAAATGGCCTAGCACAGCGCTCCCCCCACCGCTTCCGAGAGCAATGCGCGTCTCAATGGAGAGGTGGCCCCGGGCATCTCTCGTCCCCACCAGGGCCGGCGCTACCATTTTTGCCGCCCCAAGCAAAAAAAAAAAGGCTGTTGGACAGAATGCTGCCCCTTAGCATGTGCTGCCCCAGGCACGTGCTGATGCCTGGAGCCGGCCCTGGTCCCCACTCACGTAGCACTGGTGAGGCTGACAGTCCTGTGGCAAGTACAGCAACCGCCCCCCGCCACAGGGCACCGGGGACTCACAGGCATTTCAGCTTCTTTCTATAGGATTTGGCAGCTGGAAACAGAGGAGCCAGCACCATCTGGGCAGCCATGGATCAGCAGCCATAGACGCCAACTCCATGGGCTGGAGCACCCACAGAAAACATAGTGGGTGCTCAGCAGCGCTGGAACAGTTTGTATAGTGGGGGCGCTGAGAGCCTTTGAACCTAACTCTAAACCCTGTATGTGATGGAAACCGCTTCAAGCCAGGGGATGCAGCAGCACCCCCAACACCCCCAGTTCCAGCACCTATGGTGCTCAGCACCCACTAGCCAAGGCTTGGGGAGGGTGGAGAGCACTGAGCGGTGGGCGGGTGGGGTCTTGGGGAGGGGGTGGAGCAGTGGCAGGAAGAGGCGGGGCAAAGATGGGGCCTCGGGAGAGGGAGTGGTGTGGGAGCGGGGCTTCGGGGCAGAGCACCCCGGGGAAAAGGAAAACCCAGCGCCTGTATCAGCAGCACGGGCTCTGGAGAGCCCCGTTTGGGAAGCAGTGGTGTAACTAGCCCATGATGCAGAGCATCCGTGGCCATTCCATGACACTTGTGATGCTTGTGCAGGATGGGCTGGTACATCCCAGAGGGATCCTGCAGCTCCGAGCACTTTCCCCTTGGATTTCCACAAACACACAGACACGGAGCTCACCCGAGTTTTTGGCCGGGCAGGGCTGGCAGGGCTCTCCGAAGCCATGGTCAGGGTTAGCACAGCAGCATTCAGACTTGGTGACTGCTCCTGGGAAGGGACGGGCACAGGTGCCCTTCTTAATGGCTCCATAGCAGGTGCTGCGCATGT
The DNA here is from genome assembly GCF_011386835.1 of Chrysemys picta bellii. Classification (NCBI taxonomy): domain Eukaryota; kingdom Metazoa; phylum Chordata; order Testudines; family Emydidae; genus Chrysemys; species Chrysemys picta. The sequence continues at coordinate 2,153,923 of NC_088815.1, read as the reverse complement.
GGGTGTCCACGCACACCCGCCCGTCCACGCCGATAGCCAGGCCGCCCAGGCACTCGCAGCGAAAGGAACCCTCTGTGTTAATACACCAGCCGTTCATGCAGATGCCAGGGGTCTCGCACTCGTCAATGTCTGAGAAGGAAGCACACCGTGGCCGTTACCTACTGACCGGTGATAGGACAGGCGGGGAAGAGATTCAGTCCCCAACAGGGAGACTCTCAGAGGCTCCGTAGTTGTGGAAGGGCCCCCAGCACGCATGGCTGCAGCACTCAATGTTGTTTGCCCTTGGCTCGCCCTGGCAGGCTGGGGCTAGCAGGATGCCCAGTGCCCTGGCCTTCTCCAACTGCTCAGCGTGGGGCTCCTTCACTTCAACAGTTTCTGTGTGAAACCAGAGTGTTGCCTTCGCCCCTCACACGCTCCAGCCCTCTGAGAGCAGGCATGCCCCCACTCCCCCCCGGCACCCTCCAGCCCTCTGAGAGCAGGTCCGTCGTCCCCGCCCCTCCCCGGCACCCTCCAGCCCTCTGAGAGCAAGCCAGGCCCGCTCCCATCCCATCCTCCATGCACCTTCCAGCCCTTTGAGAGCAGGTCCATCCCCCCACCCGCCCCTCCCCAGCACCCTCCAGCCCTCTGAGAGCAGGCCAGTCCCCCCCCCATCCCCGGCACCCTCCAGCCCTCTGAGAGCAGGCCTGCTCCCTTCCCCACCCCCACCGTCCAGCCCTCTGAGAGCAGGCCCGCTCCCTCTCGGCAAGCAGACTGGCACCCCTGGTTCTGCTGCTTAGCCTGGTGGGAGGGCAGAAAATTCAGTCAGTACCACAGGTATATGGAGCCAGGGACCTGGCCCTCCACTCCCTCCGCCCACGCCTGCTGTACAGACACCCAGAGACACCCGGCGCACACCAGGACCGGGGAGGGACCGACCCCTGCAGTCTACACACCGACGCAGTAGCGCCCATTGGGAGCCAGCACAAAGCCGGGTTTACAGATGCATTTGAAGCTGCCGTCTTCATTGATACACATCCCATTGAGGCACATGTTGGTTGTGGCACATTCGTCATGATCTGTGGGACGACAAGAAACATGAGCAGAGCCTGCGAGGTGCAGAAGGGCTTCTGGGCTCGGCTTCTTCTGTTCCCTGCCTTGCCCTGTGTGAGCGCCAATCTGCGTTCACACCCGCATTACCGACCGGTTCAGACCAGCCCTGGGCCCAGACCGCTCAGGAGAAGGCAGGACAGTGAGAACGTCTGCCAGTGTGGTGCCAGGCAGAGACACAATCATTTCACAACGTGTGCTGACATCTCCTGGCTCTCTGAGCTGTGCCCCCCACAGGGACCTCTGTAAGCAGAGCGCTCAGGGTCGGGGCTCCACACGTACCAACAGCGAGAGAAAGCCCCCGAATCCGACTGCAGAGCCAGGCACTGCCTCTCTGAACTGCATCGGCAGGGGTGGGGCCGGAGGGGCCTTGCCATGGAGGGAGGATTTGTGCAGCCACTGTACAGATGCTGGGGGTGGGGCAGCAAGAGCCCCAATGGCTTTGTGCAGTGACAGAACAACACAGTGCATGCTGAGCCAGCAGCACCCAAGGGAGAGGGGCCACCCACTGAGCCCCTCTCCCTTATACAAAGGACTGTTCGGACACAAACCATAAGGTTTGCTTCTTTGCTAACAACTCAATGAAAGCGGGTGCTGGGACAGAGCAGAAACTCTCTGAACACCCATCACCGTAGTAGGTCATCACAGTGGCCCAGGCACTGACCCTCCCAGCTGCCTGGGGAGCAGAGTAGTGCTATCCTCCCCAGTGGGGGGTGGGCACTGAGGCCCACAGAAGCTGAGCAACTGGCACAGCATGTCTGTGGGCAAAGAGGAACTTGAACCCATGACTCCTGCAGCCTAAGGCAGAGCCCTGCCCATTGGGCCACCCTTCCTCTTAAGGAGAGGAACGGGAGCTTTGGAGGCACAGGGTGGATTTTTCTGAAGCATGTGACCCCCCCTGTTCTGAAGTGACCCTGCGGGAAAAGCAAGGTTTCGCCGGCTCCCCTCAGCAAGTGGGGCCTGAGTCTGGCAGCAAAGGGAGGACTGCAGGAAATTGAGAAAGGAAGGTTCCCACCCCCTTCCCTCAGGCACAGACTCATCCCCCCCACCCACCACCCTTGCCAGGCCTGGCGTTTATTCGTGCCTGGAGGCGGATGGGCCTTTTAGCCCGGTGGGGGGGGGGGAACAGCTGGGGAAGGCAGGATAAGCAGATGAGTTGGATATTTCAACCACAACTACCCACAACGAAACCATTAGCAATGCTGATGTTTAACTGATCCTTGTTGGGCTTCAGCGCTAACAGCCCTGAGATGAAAATCCAGCTATCACACCTCAGGTCCACCTACTGCCGCAGGCTGCCTCAGGCCGACAGCGCTGCCTCTGCTGTCATTCCGTTCATGGATTAAGGGTTAATACACAACTGGAAGGGTTTAAAGCTATTTTTTTAAGGAAAGTTTAAAATTTGCTGCAGATTCCTCCTCTGAGGGACCCAAAGACTGTGTACCAAGAGCAAGCTGTAGGAGCTAATGACTGTGCTGTGTAAAAGTCGTGCCCCACAGAAAGGAGGCCAGGCCTGGCTAGTACTGGATGGGCCTGCAAAACCTTTCCCAGACACTGAGATCCTTAAGAAAATGCCCAGGTGCTGCAGGAATCAGCCCTGGTGACGCCTGGGCACTCTGGCCATGGTGCCAGAGCTGACCTCTGCTCTCTCCTCTTGCGTGGGCCTCTGTGCTGCTCCCAGTGCAGGCTCGCAAAGGCCATTAAAGCTCCCATGGCATGGTTCACAAGAGCCCTTGCAAGATCCCTCACTCTCCCTACTTACACTCAGGGAGTAGTTTCTACCAGGTCACTGACTCTTTCCTCCCTCTCTTCAATGGATGGGAGGTGTTGCTAAACTGTATTCACCCCAGAGGTGGCTGCATTTCTGTGGTGAGAGGTGAACTCTGGAAAGCCCCTGGGGTCTGGCTCTTCTGGATGAATCTGCTATATATGTGCATGGGATCACCGCTGCGAATGGGTCCAGTTCTGCCCTCCTTCCCTCCCTGCTGGAGTCCGTGGTGTGTGAGTGGGAGCAGGAACCGGCCCCATCTGAGGCCTGCAGCTGATCTCATGCTGAAGGAAGCTGCTCACCGACACAGTTCTTGCCATCGGGGGTGATTTCGAAGCCCGCATTGCAGATGCACTGGAAGCTGCCGTCGGTGTTAACGCACCGGCCGTTCCTGCACATCACGCCATTCATGATGCACTCGTCAACGTCTGGCAGGGAAACAAACACAGCCAGGTAGCAGCAGACACATGAGCTGCTTGAGCCTTGTAACCCCAGCAATGACTCTCTCTCTCCACCCAGCTGGAGCCAAGGCCACGTAGCCATGGCTGGCTCCTAGGAGAACCCATTCCCAGGGAAGGGCAGGATTCCACTCTCAGATCTGTGCGGCAGGTAACGGCTCTGACAGCCCGCACAACCTCCCTGCATGAAGTGCAGCTCCCTGGGGGAGACTCGCTCTGTGCTCCTGGCCACAGCCCTGAACCCAGGGCTTGGAGCTGTAGGGTCTTGATCCCCCTGTGAAAACCCTTGCCAGCCCCTCTGCCCTCAGCTGCTTGATACAGTCCACGTATGGGCTTGATCCTTAGCTCACTGACACTTTTCTTCCGACTGTGATGGGCTTTAGATATGGCCCTTAGTCCCACCAGAGAACCCCGATCCCCAGCCTCGACCTCCTTCCCTCCCCAGCAGTTACTCTGCTCTGCCCGAACAGAGCTTCAGCCTCAGCGCGGTGAGCAGCACCTGCTGTGGCATGGCTCGCGCCGCACAGCCCCCACGCGCTGCAAGAGGCCTCCCGGGCACAGTGCACTGGAGTAATGCAGGCAGCTGTGCTCAGTCTGTGAGGCCGAGTCAGCGGGCATGGGCCTGCTGCGAGTTTTTAATTGTAGTGTAGACAGGCCCCTAGGTTCCCCCGGCTCTTTGGGAGGTGAAATCCCTGGCAGAGGGACTGACTGACCTGGACACTGAATGAGGAGAGTCTGCTAAGCCTGTGACTAGGCCCCAAAGCGAGGTGCTCCAAACTGGCAGGAAGTGACCCACAGGGTATCCGAGTGCTTAGTAGCTGGGCTGGACATACCGAGACCCCTGAGGCTCTGGGTGGGGACCCAGTGGAGTAGGTGGGCTTGGGTCCCCCCACGTTGCTCCCCTCTTCTTTGCAGTGATCAGCTCTGAGGCAGCAATCAGAGCATGACGGGAGGAATGAGGCTGCAGCTGGGGTCCCCTCTGGGACCACTCGACCGGCAGAACCTGTAAGGCCATGCGCTGACCACTAGGCCAGCTGGTCACCAGCCCTTCCCACTGAAAGGGGAGATAGGAAAAGGGGGAGGAGAGGAGATAGAGCAGGGGATAGCGGGTGAGGATAAAAGCAGAGGTGGGAGAAATATGGGCTGGAGCTGGGGAGCGGATCAGGATAGGAGTAGCAGCAGGAGTCAGGTGGAGGGATGGGCGGAGGTCAGGGGACATAACAGCAGACAGGGGATGGGGCAGGAGCTGTGGGGGGGGGGAATAGGAGCAGAAGGAGACAAGGGGAGACTGCGGGGACAGGGGCAGAAGGGTCAATTAGAGTATCCTCCCCCCAGAACTTGGACTGGAACCCAGGAGTCCTCTATGCTCCTCTGTTGTCAGCAAGAAGCTGTGAAATCCACTGACAGAGTCTGTGTCCCACCACCCCCGGGGGTGGCCTAGGACAACCTCCCCCAGCCATTGGATCCTCTTAGCTCAAGTGGCAGAGGTCTGTGAGGTGGCTCGAACGGTCCCCACCCTGTCAATGACCCACCTGGGCGTCTGTCTGATACCGCAGGATGGAATTGCTGGGTTTCCCTTTGCTTCTTTAAAAGCCTAAGAAATTACCCACAAAACACTACCAGGATTCCACATCCAGCACTCAAAAGTTAGGAAGTGCCAGACTCGCCCTCGCCCCTTGTGTGTGTGCATTTCGGTACAGTCTTTAATTGCATGACACGATTGCCACTGGGCCCCGCCTCGGTCTTCTCAGGCAGTTTTTCAGGGGATATAATGCCATGCTGGCATAACTTATTCCTGTGTACGAAAGGGAAGAAGCTGAACTGGCATAAGGCCCCTTCAGACTGATATAACTGTGCCCGCAGCAGGGGTTGTACAGATTTAACTACCGTAATTTGGTAAAAATCTCCCCCCCGTAATTAAAGGAATTAAACTGGAATGGACCCTCTGTGAAAGCCTCTTTGTCAAAGCAGAGTGCGTGGTACTGGCCCATGGCTCGCATACGCTTGGCCCGCATCACCCTCAGCACCTCTGGGGACGCCAGCGAAAGCATCTGCTGCCCTGCAGCGAGCACTGATTGCTGAGAGTGCACTAATGCCAGCAGCTCTCCCTTCACTCTGTGGCCCTCGAGGCTCTGGGTGGGAGCTTGTCTGCTCCTGGGAGCTCAGGGCTCCGCTCTGCACTCTGCTTCTGAACCCGTCCTTCTGACCCGCTGGTGCGTCTTGTGCCAGCCCTGAGACAGACATACCGATACAGGCCTGCTTGGTGGGGGTGCTCTGGAAGCCCTCATGGCACTTGCAGTGGTAGGAGCCAGGTGTGTTCACACAGTCGCCGTGCATGCAGGGGCTGCTGGAACATTCGTCCACATCTGGAAAGAAAAGGGCACGAAGCTGGCAGCCCCCGACCCCTGGGAGGCGGAGCCAGAGCCCGACACTGCTCGGTAGACCTTCACCAGAGTCCCATGGGGCTGCCCAGCTAAACGCCAGCTCAGGAACAGGACTGCTGTTAGGTCAGCAAGGGCCCGACCCTGCCAGGTGCTGAGCCCAAGCCCCTCAGTCCCCGTGCATTCCCTCAGGATCAGCACCACCCTACCAGGCCAGCGTGAAGGGGACAGTGAGGTGCAGCAGGTCGCATGCACGGCTCTACGGAGACCCTGAGTCGAGGAGCCACCTCCAGCCTGTCGTTGCAGAAGCCAGTGGGGTCTGAGGGGTCAGAAAGCCCTTGGTGCCCAGGGCTCAGGGGCGGCTGGGCACTATGAGGACTTTGTTGGGCTGCAGCCCAGAGTCGGAAGACCCCAGGGTCCCTTATCCCAGGTGCTGCATTTGTCGGGGGTGGGTGTGTGGACAGAGAACACGTATTTTGGGGCCCTGCCATATTCAGCAACAGGGAACGAAAGTGATGGCGACTCTCCTGCCCGCTCATGATCAGACTGCAACAGAGGAGGGAGGGGTGGCTTCCCCCAGTGTTCCTCGTGGTGCTGGATACAGCCACCGCCTCACCCTGCCCAGTGCTACAGTGCCACGAGAGTGCTGCTTTGCGCCCCTTAACCCCACCAGCTGGGGGCAACCCCAGACCTCAGGACTGTTTCATGAAGCTCAGGCTGAGGGGTGGGACAGCTGCAAGCACCCTCGAGGCTGCCTGGGCACCAAGTAGGAGCAGCTGTCTGCGGCAGAGCAGGAGTGGGGCCAGTGGGGCAGCTGGTGCCTTGCCCAGGGGATTTTCTCACCAATGCACTCGCCACGCACGTCCTGCTTGTATCCCATGTTGCATTCGCAGCGGTAGCTGGACGGGGTGGGGATGCAGCGCCCGTTCAGACACAGGTTGGTGAAGTGCTTGCAGATGTCGATGGTCTGATTTAAGGTGGCCGTTCCTGGAAACCCCAGAGAGGAGAGAGCCTGGAATGGCAGTCCTGAGCCCCCTGCTCCGTTCCCCCCACCCCAGGAGCCTGCTTCGGGGTCACTGCTGTCTGAGAGAGGGGAGAACACCCGCATGGGGCATACCTCCCAATAGGTGTGCTGTTGCATGGGACTCCCAGCATCACCTGCAACACACCGGCCATCTCCATGCCTCCCCCCCGCCAGGGACTGTGGGCAGGCCCATCCCCCTCTCCAAGGCCAGCCCAATGAGCTTGCTCCGATGTGGGGCCAAGGAGCCAGCACTGGCCTGTCTGCACGGACTCAGTTAAGGAGCGGTCGGAGGATGGAACAGGCTGCAAAGCTGATTCTAGGGGATCCCTTCCCTATCCATCCCTGGAAATCTGGCCAGGCCCCAGCTCAGGTCTTCAGTCACTAGCTGTTGGGGGGGCCTCGCCCAGGCCCCATGTGGTCACTACACCAGCATCCTGGCCAAGCTGTGAGCCTGGCATAGCAGGGGCTGCTGAAGCTCGGAACTGAAGGGAAGCGGCATAGGGGCTCTGGCTCCTCACTTCCCAGAGTGCTCTTGTGATCCTTCACCCCAAAGTGCTGGGCACCGGGGGCAACATCCTGAACGGAGGGGCCAGGAATAAAACAGGCGGGGTAACTTTGTGCCCAAGACCAATGTTAGCCAATCCGCGGCACACTCAGGGGGTCTGCACAGCAGCTGGGAGCGGGAAATCTCAGTACAGGCAGACTCACATGCACTACGTCTACTGGAGCTAGTGCCCGGGAAGATTAGCATGGCTGTTGCAGTGCTGGCAGCGAGATGGGCTAGCCGCCCAAGTACAATCCTGCACCCCAGTGCTGGGACTCACACCTCCCCGCTGCAGTGGAGACGTGCCGTGAGTACATCCCGACTCCCAACTCCAAGCAGGATTGCTGCTCCCCTCCTCTAGGCTAGGTACAGTCCATACAGCTGTGACCCCTGCTCACTGTGTGGATGGTGTGTGGAGGGGGAGGCTATGGGGGCACCCCTGTCCGGACAAATGACAAAGGCCCAAAGCAGCAGCTTTCAGCGTTACGATGAACGGGCAGCTCCCCAGCTCAGAGCTGGCGCTTCAGGCACCCGCACACTCAAGCAACTGTCAATTATCTCATTAGCTACCCTTGGGTCACACTATCATGCTTTCCTTTGCGACGATAAGGGCTAGACACTGAGGTTCCTATCTGATCCCACGACTCCATTCAGCACACACAGCACAGCAAAGCCTCTCTTGGAGCCGGGGAACCAAACAGAGGGCTGCAGGGCTGCCCCTGCAAAGGGTGACCACCTTTGCCTGGCTGCGGAGACCCAACCCCTACCAGCAGGCTCCCAGCCAGTTGTCAGAACAGACTGTAAGTGACTGGCCCAAGGGCACATAGCACATCAGTGGCAGGGCGGGGACTAGAACCCATGGCATTCTGACTCCCCTCCGGATGCTCACTCCAGCAGCCAGTGCCCCACACCCTGTCTAGGCCCTCTGGCTGGCGGAGCTGGGCTCTACCATGCCGTGAGATGGAGGGAGAAGGGGTCGCTGAAGCTCTTTTCCAGTTCTGTAACTAGAAAGACATTTTTGCTGGATGGCAGCCTGCCTCTTTGGCACTCGGAGCCAGATGGGGCCGTGTGATTTGTGTGCTGGGCCTAGCATTCTGTACAGCGTTAGTGTCATATCCCATCAGTCCAGCAGTGTCAAAATAACCCCAGCGTCTGGGTAATGGCGATGTTCCCAGCGCATGTGCAGCACAGGGAGGCACACCAGGTACACACACAGCCTGGAAGAGATGCAGCCAAGCTGGTCCAGCGCTAGCAGAAAGGAGATTTAATTTACCGATGCTCGAACTTCCAGGGCCCATCCCAGGAAGCCCCGGGATCCCGCCTTGGCCGTTTGCCCCATTTGGTCCAATGCCTCCAGGTCCACCGATTCCAGGCCCGACACCATTTGGCCCAAACCCAGGAATCCCAGGGAAGCTCCCAGAGAAGCCCGGCACGGCTGGGAGCCCTTCAATGCAGAGCCTGCGGTATTCGTCTGAAAGGAAACAGCCGCCTGAGTGTCACTTCAACTCCACACGCCGAATGTCCCTGCCCGTCTCACATGGGAGGCGGAGGTAATGCCAGCACGAAAGCAACAGTGGCTGGGGGCAGGGAAGGCATGGGGCTTGGGGCAGGGTGGACTGGGAGAGAGCTTGACTCCCCTTCATCAATGAAGCCCAGATGAGGCGGGTCTTATGGTGGCATTTGGCCAGTAGCTCCCACACTGCAGCGATGGGAAGAGCCCTCTGCTCTGTGCAGCCGGCACGAAGCTACTGGGAGGGGAAGTTGGTTGTTATGCTGCTGCTATTGGCTTTCCAGTGGCAGCCCCTGTAAGGAGCTTGGCCCTGCTTTCTGGAGGGGCAGATGGAGGCCCGAGAAGGGGAAGCGCAGTCACGCAGCAAGGCAGAGCTGGAAATAGACTCCCAGAGACCCAATTCCCAGCCCTCTGCTGCAGCCCTCGGCTCCTTCTGATCTCTTCCCAAGCCCAGGGAGCCAGGGCAGGGCTGGGGTGGGGAGGTTGCTGCCCCTGCTGGACCCGTTCTTCTGTTCTTTAGAAAAGGGGGAGCGGGCCAGGGGCCCTTACTCCTGAATTCCCTGGCTTTGTGCGATCGCAATGCGACCCTCATCGACCTTTCCCCCCCAGAAACACTCACCAGCACAGCTCACGGACGTTAAGAACAGGTCGCACTCAGTGGGGCGCTAGTGGCTTTCCCATTGTGTTGCTTACCGGATCCCCTGACGGGGCACATTTCAGGGGTCTGCCCGATCGCCCAGCAGCGCCCGGAGTCGCAGCAGCACTGCATCTTGGTGTACTGGCCCGGGAGCTCCCCAGCGCAGCGCCCGCCAATCAGCGCTGAGAAACATGTGCCAATCCGCTGGTCTGCAACAAGGAGGAGCAAGAGGAGCCACAAGTGATGGGGGGTGGACTGAGAAGAGAGGGTCCCCTCACCCAGCCAGTCCAAATCAGCCTCTCCGAGGGAGACAGGCGATGTGGATCAAGAGAGGCATATTTCTGGGGCCCACTTCCTCAGGGCTGGATTGCAACTCTGTCAGGGATGGGGGGGACTGGCTCCTGAGAACAGCAGCACTTCCCAGGGCCTCCTTCCTGAGCATTTCCAGTTGGAAAGGCCCAAACTCGGTGTGACGTTATCTGATTAGATCAGGGGTTGGCAACCTACGGCACGCGTGCCAAACACGGCACGCTGCCTGCCCGGTGAGAGGAGGAGGGGCGGAGGGGCCGGAAAGCGCCAAGCTGGGGGAAGAAATGGGGGGCGGGAGCGTGGTTGACGCAGAACCAAGCTTCTGCCTCCTGCCTCCGCAGGGGAGAGGGGGGGTCCCAGCCCCCAGCACCACTCAGCCCCCCCCCCGCCCACCGCTCTCCCCTGCGGGGGCAGGAGGCAGAAGCTTGGTCCTGTGGCAGCCACGCTCCCGCCCCCCATTTCTTCCCCCAGCTTGTGCATTCCGGCCCTTCCTCCTCCCCCATCTCCCTGCCAGCGATGGCCCTTGTAAGGGGGAGGGGAGCGGAGCAGAGCCGAGCGCAGCGTGCTCCCTGCTCCGTAGAGGAGGCAGAGAGAGGTAGGGACGGGGCCTTGGGGAAGGGGGTGGAACGGGGCATATCCCTCCCAGCCCCCTGCCATGAGCCGCTCATGGCAGGGGGCTGGGAGCACCCCCATGAGCCAAGCACCCCAGCCTTCTGCCCTGCACCCCCCCACCCCAACACACACCCATTCATAGAATCATAGAATATCAGAGTTGGAAGGGACCTCAAGAGGTCATCTAGTCCAACCCCCTGCTCAAAGCAGGACCAATTCCCAACTAAATCATCCCAGCCAGGGCTTTGTCAAGCCGGGCCTTAAAAACCTCCAAGGAAGGAGACTCCACCACCTCCCTAGGTAACGCATTCCAGTGATTCCTCTGCCCTGAACCCCCCCACACACCCAGCCTTCTGCCCTGCACCCCCCCACCCCAACACACACCCATTCCTCTGCCCTGAACCCCCCCCACACACCCAGCCTTCTGCCCTGCACCCCCACATCCCCAGCCCTCTGCCCTGACCTCGAATTGCCTCCAACACCCAGCCTTCTGCCCTGACCTCCCCAACACCCAGCCTTCTGCCTTGCACCCCTACACACACCCCAGCCCTCTGCCCTGACTGCTCCCCAACATCCAGCCTTCTGCCCTGCACCTCCACACACACCCCAGCCCTCTGCCCTGACCTCTCCCCAACACTCAGCCTTCTGTCTTGCACCCCTACACACACCCCAGCCCTCTGCCCTGACCTCGAGTCACCCCCAACACCCAGCCTTCTGCCCTGCACCTCCACACACACCCCAGCCCTCTGCCCTGACCTCGAGTTGCCCCCAACACCCAGCCTTCTGCCCTGCACCCCCACACCCGCCAGCCTTCTGCCCTGACCCCTGAATCCCCCCACACCCCTAGCCTTCTGCCCTGAACCCCCCACATGCCCTCTGCCCTGACCTCTGAACCCCCCCCCCACACACACACACAGCCTTCTGCCCTGAACCCCCATCCAGGTCTGGGGTCCCGAATGCCGGCCCCTTGCCAACCGGCGTCCCGGCCACAGGCCCTGCTCAGCCCGCTGCCGGCCTAGGTGAACAGAACCCCAGGCTGGAAGCGGGCTGAGCAGGCTGGCGGCGTAAGATCAGCATTTTAATTTAATTTTAAATGAAGCTTCTTAAACATTTTGAAAACCTTGTTTACTTTACAAACAGCAATAGTTTAGTTATATAATATAGACTTAGAGAGAGACACCTTCTAAAAAACGTTAACATGTATTACCTGCACGCGAAACCTTAAATTAAAGTGAATAAATGAAGACTCAGCACACCACTTGTGAAAGGTTGCCTACCCCTGGATTAGAGTATGACCATGCAAATCATTGTTGCTACCACTGTTATATAATTGCAACAAATCTTATACAAAGTGTGACGCATGGCTAGAAAGGGTTAAGCAGCTTGCAGGCTAAATGACCCAGAGCCAACCTTTAGACACATGTTAGAAAAGTATGCAAATGGTCATTAGGGCCATTCCATGGTAGAAAGGCTAGAATCTTTGAAATGCAAACCTGCATTGTTAGAAGTTAGAGGTGATACTAATTGTATGTGTGTACTCCTGTCTTGTTAGAGGATAACAATGTAGTCAAACAGTCCCTGTCTATGCTGTGTTCTGTTAATTCAAAGATCAAAGGAAATATTAACATATAAATGAACTATAAACATAGTATATGGCTGTATTCATCTCCTTTGAAATGTTTAGCAAATCAACAGAGAATGGTGGAAAACGGGCAATTGCCATATGTTAATTTGTGTAGCTAATTACCAACGATGCTTAGGAAATAGGTCTACTTCAAAGTCTCCATGATTGTCTATTATTCACCTAAGGCCTCTGACCTGTCAAGAGAAGGCCTGGAACTGTATAAAAACCTCTTGGGTCCGGATCCTTTTAATCTCAGATCTGCTGGATGCTTCATGCATGGGAAACTTAAGCCGTAAGGCTGAGAGCTCCAGTCCTAACTGGATCCCCTGGATATGAACATTGGACTATAACCTATGGACTAATTCTGAAAGAATTCTTTGCAACTACGAAAATCAACATCTCTACTATGAATCTGATCTCAGAACTGTACTCATGTCTGTATGTATACTGATCTTTTAACCAATACTCTCTCTCTTTTCTTTTAAAATATATTTTAGTTTAGTTAACAAGAATTGGCTGTAAGCATGTATTTGGGTAAGATCTGAAATATTCATTAACCTGGGAGGTAATGTGCCCGATCCTTTGGGATTGGTAGAACTTCTTATATGGTGAATAAGATTTTCAGTAATCCTCATCATATTTGACTTGGGTGTCTGGGTGGAAGCCCAAGGCTGGGTTGCTGTAAGGGAATTGTGTTGTTGGCTTCTGGGTATCCAGTAAGGTATTATAGAAGCTGTTTTGGTAAATCTAAGTATTGGAATATCCACCAGCTTTGGGGATTGTCTGCCCCATTCTTTGCAGTTCACCTTAATTGAGTGACCTCAGCACGGCCCCCTGGGACTCTGGTCACACTTGGCTAACCCAACATCAGGCTCCTAAAGATTGTATGTATCATGATTTGCAGCTTGCGCTGCTGGCGACGGAAGCAGTGACTGCTCACCTCCTCTGCCCTCAAACCCCACAGCGAGAACGAGGAGTCTGGCTCGAGGGAGACTGAGTCGCTAGAGTACATGGGAAGAGAAGTGAGTGAGCCTGGCCCTTTGCCAGTGTCTCCTCCTGTGTCATTGTCTTTCCAAACACACAAGCTAGACTCAGGGCAGGTTTCTTTACCCTGCCATTTGGAGTTCACAAGAATATGTGCAGGTAACACTCACTGTCACAATCCCCCACTCCAGAGACTAAATCTGACCCTGACTCATTCCACTGCTTCCTCAGCCAGAGTTTATGCACTAATGCCAGTTCCAGGGTGAGATTTAGCTAATACACCTGTAAAACACACTCTGCATTACTGGCTGAGTTTGGGGGAGGACAAAGGGGCCCCATCGTAGGTTAGATGGATATTTACTCCACAGCAAGAGGAGGTGGTATTCATTAACCCTTCCATGACTGAACAGTACCTCTTTATCCCTTCTTTAGGGATGGGCAGGCCATTTTCAACAGTGCTTGAGCCTGGTGAAGAGACCCTCTCTTTGCTTCATTTTCTCCTCCTGCCCTTTTGTGTGTCTCATCTGCCTGCTCTACCACTGCTCTGTGAGGAGCTCTTTCCACTGCCAACCCACCATGCCCTGGCTGCCTGCAACAGACTGTATGGGCTCTCCAAGGCCTTAGTTCCAACGCTCTCATACACCATCCCGATGTCCAACCTCTGTTGGTGGTCTCACTGGGGCTGAGGACCTGGCCTTATGTGCCTGCAGAGACGAGCCTCACCCTGATGACTATGAACAATGCAAGCCAGATTAATGCTATCGCACAGGAATATGTGCAGCTCAGACCATGGTACATATATACTCCTGGCCCCGCTGAATCCTGGTGGGGCATGTTGCAATTGCTGGACCTACAAAGTTACCCTCAGCTCAACTGTAACAAGTATGTGAAAATGCATAAGCTGTTACAATAACCATGAAAAATAGGCCAAGTTGTTTATGAAGATGAATGTTAGAAGAGGTGTGAGAAACCCAGACAGAGAAACTGTATTAGTCCAAACAACCAGGGTCTCCTGATATAATTCAAGGACTGTGTGAGATCAGACTTGGTAAACAGAACATGTGACAACAAAGTTACCTACGCCAAGTCTGGCCATAAATGGATTTCACTGGTGGACAACCTAAAGGGGGTAAAAGATACCACCTGCTCGTCCTCCGTTGTGAGGTTCTTAAAAAGAGACTTAGAAAAGAAGAATATTCCCCCAATCATCCTGTGACCTACCCACACTGCAGCTTGTCTCAGCTCCTCTCCTCTCCGCTTCCTCCACCTCCAGTGGGCAGGAGCAGGCCAGGAGAAGGACTTTCCTCCTGAGAGCCTGCTGGCCGGCCTGCCCTTGTTTAAGGAACCTGGTTTGTTACTTGTGAGTTTAGAAAATCATCACATCACCATGATGTCCAGTCCTCAGCCCATTGGTGTGGAAACCTCATTTCCCACACCACAGAGGCAGGTAAGAGCCTGCACTGTTTTCCCTTCCCTTGCATTGCTTTCTGCCCTCCCTCATCTCCTAGCCTTTCCCTCTGTTTTTCATTGGCTCCTGAAATCAGACGTACTGCATTCGTCCACGCCTGCCTCGTCTAAGGAGAACGAATCCAACCAGATGACACTCCTGCCCAGAGCATGCTCCAGGGTCCAAACGGCAGGTGCCTTGCTTGGCCTGCTAGCCAAAGCCAGAGCACCCATTTGTGACTAGCCAGCCTGCCAGTGTTGCAAAGCTGTATTTCCCCCACCTTTTCCACCCTCTCTCTTCTCCACATGGCCTCCATCTGTCTGTTAGAAACAGGAGAAGTGAATATCCTTCGCACATCAGGATTAACCCATCCTTAGGCTTTTCATCAAAGAAAGGTTGTTCTGAAAAAGACTGATATTTTGCCTAAAAAAGGAGAGAGACTTGAAAGGTTTTGATTGTTTGTTTTGCACAATCTCTCAGTTTCAGTATCAGTATCAATGCTTGCTTTAATTTCTTTTTCTTTCTTGTGTTTGATCAATAAACTTTCAGTTTTAGAATGAAAGATTTTGGGTTTTGTCAAGCAACTGAGCAAACTATGGTCTCTGTAGATCCGCCCCCCTCAAACCTGTCACTCTGTAATGTGGGACAGTGAAGGAGTTTATAAACACCTTTAACACCTTAGGCCTTTGAGATCAATATTATACAACAGGCATCACTGAGCAGCTGTCTAGGCGGGAATCACCAGAGCAGCCAAACATCTACGGAAGAGTCCCTCAGCCTTGTGACCAGGTCTTGCCCCTGCGTAGATGTACAGTGTTGACTTTATCCGTCTTACTTTGTACCTACTGCCAGCAACTTTCCATCCAAGCATTACACAAATCAGGTGCAGGAGATGGAACCAAATGCAAGTTCATCTGCTATGCCCCAGCTTCTCTCTTCTTTGCCCCTGGTTCGGAGCTGCCCCGGCACTCCCCAAACTGTCAGCCATACTCCTCGTAGCTCTAGTGTCAGTGTCCACATGCCCTGCCCCGCATGCTGACTCTCGGTGCCAGCTCACACTGAGCAAGGCAGCAGCACCAGCTTACAGCTCATAATACATCAGAGCACACAAGACACTCCTATCATAGGGCAAAAATTCGTCCCTTGGATACACCTAGGAGACTTGCCTTGCAAGACTGGCACCTTTGGGCACTCCTTGCAGGCCCGGCCAGGCACAGTCATAACATTTTTACTCACTTTTCTGATTTTACAGGAAAAAGCTGCTGGCAGCAGATACCAGCCATGGCAAACCAGATGTTCAGCTCCCACAAGTCTCTGTCTCATGTCCCAGCAATAATGTCAGCTGGGGGTGGGCTCTAACTTGCTGTTCTGCTTGGACTGGCCCCGATCTCTGGGGATGGAGCTGATCAATCCCAAAGCTTCTTTGCAGTGCAGTGTGGATGCAGTTGGGTGCTGCATTCGTCTGTACTCCCATGTGAAACTGTGTGCCGTAGAGCTGTGCTCCACTGAACAACTGCTGGGGTGCTCCCGACACAAGCGTGTATTTCGGTAGAGGAAGAAGTGTGTAGGTCAATATGCGAAACTCGTAAAGTCCTTGGGAGTGAAAATGTGCACAAATCTCGCTCTCTCTCTCCTGCTGGGTACCTAGGCACTCCTATAAGTGGAGAGATCGCTGGCAATTAATGGAGGATGTGTCTACACTGCAATTGCCAGGTGTGGTTGCATCTCATGCATACCCAAGCTAACTTTGATGGAGCCAGCTCAGGGGCCAAAGCAGTGAAGCCATGGCAGCACAGGTTTCAGTGTCCCCTAGCTGCCCTAGGAACTGCCCTGCATGATAATGATGACAATAATGATGTCATGATCTCATGATGCTGCGTAATGACATCACAACACTACTGCAAATGGTGATGATGTCATACTGGGCTGGTTCATGCCCCATCATAATCAATAGGGTTTTCGCCATTGGCTGTAGAGAAGCTGCCTGGTGAAGTTCTGCCAGACGCTCACAAGACCCAGAAACACATTCAAGTTCTATGAGCCTTGCAAAAGCTGTGACAGTTGGGCCTGGGCCTGGTGTGTGGGTCTGGGTGGCTGGTAGCCCAGTACCTGGGGCCATGGGGTCAATGCTGCACCTGCCTAGATTGGCCTGGGTTGAGAAAGTGTCCTTTAAGGAACAGTTCAAATCTTCAGCTAATTCAGCTCCTTTCCCTGGTTTATGAAGCAAACTAATGAGGGGGAAAGTCCCATTGGATCGGGTTTTAGGAGTTTTACTGCTACCTATGCCAGCAAGTTGACATTCCCCTGAAATGTAATTGGAATTAATTGCACTGGGGCATTTGATATGTGGCTTCTATGTAAATTTCATCTCTAATCACAGCTCTGTGACTTGCAGAGAACAGTGACCCCCTTTTAAAGCCAAAGGGATTAAACCAACTGGGCCTTTTCTCAGATACTTTCTTTTAACCATTTCATTGCGCTGGCTCCAGAATGAATCACTTCTTGTGCATGGGGCATTTCCTCTGGCAAAGGAGACCACAGAGAGAGATAAAGGTAGAGCAGTTTTTAGACTAAGGGCTTGGGGAAAACCGATAGGTGTGGAGGAGCACATGGTTTGGACAGAGACATCCCTTAGGGGAGGATCTACTAATGGAGATTCTCTATGTCCTAGTAAGGAGGAGAGGATGGAAGACGATAAAATACGGGTAGGATCTGATGAGAAACAGACAAATGAAAAAAAGTCCCATTCAATTACAGTACATCATGTAATGGCAGACAGCTAAAAAGTGACAATTTTTTGAAGTGTTTATATACAAATACTAGAAGTCTAAATAATAAGATGGGTGAACTAGAGTGCCTCGTATTAAATGAGGATATTGATATAATAGGCATCACAGAAACCTGGTGGAATGAGGATAATCAATGGGGCACAGTAATACCAGGGTACAAAATATATCGAAAGGACAGAACAGGTCGTGCTGGTGGGGGAGGGGCACTATATGTGAAATAAAGTGTCGAGTCAAATGAAGTAAAAATCTTAAATGAACTAAACTGTACCATAGACTCTCTCTAGATAGAAATTCCATGCTCTAATAATAAGAATATAGGAGTAGGGATTTACTACCGACCACCTGACCAGGATGGTGATAGTGTGAAATGCTCAGGGAGGCTATAAAAATAAAAAACTCAATAATAATGGGGGATTTCAACTATCCCTATATTGACTGTTTACATGTCACCTCAGGACGGGATGCAGAGACAAAGTTTCTTAACACCTTAAATGACTGCTTCTTAAAGCAGCTAGTCCTGAAACCCACAAGGGGAGAGGCAATTCTTGATTTAGTCCTATGTGGAGCACAGGACCTGGTCCAAGAGGTGAATATAGCTGGACTGCTTGGTAATAGTGACCATAATGTAATTAAATGTAACATCCCTGTGGCAGGGAAAACACCACAGTAGCATTTAATTTCAGAAAGGGGAACTACACAAAAATGAGGAAGTAAGTTAAACAGAAATTAAAAGGTGCAGCTCCAAACGTGAAATCCCTGCAAGCTGCATGGAAACTTTTTAAAGACACCATAACAGAGACTTAACTCAAATATATACCCCAAATTAAAAAACATAGTAAGAGAACAAAAAAAGAGCCACCGTGGCTAACCAACAAAGGAAAAGAAGCAGTGAGAGGCAAAAAGGCATCCTTTAAAAAGCGGAAGTTAAATCTTTATGAAGAAAATAGAAAGGAGCATAAACTGTGGCAAGCGACGTGTAAAAATATAATTAGAAAGGCCAAAAAAGAATTTAAAGAACAGCTAGTCAAAGACTCAAAAAGTAATGGCAAAAAATTTTGTAAGTACGTCAGAAGCAGAAAGCCTGCTAAACAACCAAAGGGGCCACTGGACCATCAAGATTCTAAAGGAGCACATAAGGATGATAAAGCCATTGATAATAAGACAGAAAATATCATATTGCCTCTATATAAATCCATGGTACGGCCACATATTGAATACTGTTTGCAGATGTGGTCGCCCTATCTCAAAAAAGAAATATTGAAATTGGAAAAGGTTCAGAAACGGTCAACAAAAATGATTAGGGTATGGAACAGCTACCATATGAGGAGAGATTAGTAACACTGGGATTTTTCAGTTTATAAAAGAGACAACTAAGAGGGGATATGACTGGTGTGGAGAAAGTAAATAAGGAAGTGTTATTTACTCCTTCTGATAATACAAGAACTAGGGGTCACCAAATTAAATAAATAGGCAGCAGGTGTAAAACAAACAAAAGGAAGTATTTTTTCACACAATGCACAGTCAACCTTTGGAACTCTTTGCAGAGGATGTGGTGAAGGCCAGGATCATAACAGGGTTCAAAAAAGAACTAGATAAGTTCATGGAGGACATGTCCATCAATGGCTATTACCCAGGACGGGCAGGGATGGTGTCCCTAGCCTCTGTCTGCCAGACGCTGGGAATGGGAGACAGGGATGGATCACTTGAAAGAATGGAAGTCATCAGGCAACACACGGGACTGGGAGTCAGGAATTGCTGGTGACACTGATTCACCCACACAGGGTGTAATAACACATGCATGCAGAAGGGCTCTGAGGCTCTGGTAAGGGCAGGTAATGATTGGTGTGTCTTTACCTACCTGGCTGGATTGAGTGGTAAATGTTCACCCAGCATTTGGGAGGGAAGGATCATTATTAAACAGCTGTCTCTCATTCTGCTTGTAGGCAAGGCTCCGCGGTTTTGATCCAGATTAGGCCAGGCTCGGGGGAGTGCTGGGATAGGCCGCAAGTGTCACCATTCCTCACCGTCCAGCCCCTGGCAATGTTAACTAAGGGAAGGGCCCTGGGGTGGGCCAGAGCTCTCTCTTTACAAATTACCTAGATCTGTAGGGATGGTGCCTCTGAATGACTGCTGCACCCAAACGCATTGCTAGGAGACCATGCTGTGTTTGGAGAGGACACTCCCCCCTCCTGGCCCCCACCCCACATGTCTGTGGGATTCTCCCCATCGGCACAGCTGCCCTGCACTGTAACAGCTGGCCACTAGGCTGCAGCTGGTGTCCATCCCTGCAGGCAAGCAGAGGAAGTGTGGCAGTGCCGGCTCTGCTGAGGCACAGAGCACCATGC
The DNA here is from genome assembly GCF_011386835.1 of Chrysemys picta bellii. Lineage (NCBI taxonomy): Eukaryota > Metazoa > Chordata > Testudines > Emydidae > Chrysemys > Chrysemys picta. The sequence goes on along the minus strand of NC_088815.1, from coordinate 2,134,405 downwards.
ATTTGTGCAGCGGTGGGAGCGATGCAGCCCCTAGGAACTTGGAGGCACTTGGTTCAGTAAACTCAGATGACTTTGCTCAGCTCCTGAAGCAGCTGTGGCAGTAGTATGTAAAACTATCTCTGAGAAACTAATTTAATCCCTACTTGGCCAGTCTCACTCAAAGACACACAGCTGATCCCTGGCCTCTTGGCAGGACCACCCTCAGTTCAGGAGCCACAAGCCCACGGTCTGTGTGGTATTATTCTGCTTGAGTTACACAGCCAGTGATCTGACAGGTTTGCATGGTAATCTCACTACAGCAAATAATATTGAAGGCAAAAAAAAGGTCCCAAACTAGCACATAGCTCAGACAAAGCAGGATGAGAGAGACACAGTTAAACCTGTGTTTCCTTAGCTTTAGCAGCACCCCAGTTTGGGGAGGGGGGATGGAACGGTTGTGGTTGTTTGGAAAATACTAGCAGGAAGGCTCACAGGGAATTTGAGATTTCTTGAGTTCAAGGTGGGAATGGAAGTGAATTGACACCTATAGCATATTGCTCAGAGTCATGGCAATCTGGCAAGGGACTGCGTATGTCTGGGGTTTGCTTTTCTTTATTGAACTGCTGCTCAAACCACAGAACTGCCCGGATGTCAACGTTTCCTGCACAGATGGGAAAACAAAGCTGAGAGCCTGGCCTGGGGAGCAGCACAGCTGGGCGGGCAATAGTTTTCCCATCCCATGAAACGTCAAGATTTCAAACATTTTCCCATTCTGCACTGGGACAAAGCTAAGACCTTTCACAGCTTTTTGCAAGAGAGAGAGAGACCCCGGAATAGCCAGCGTGCTCACCAGGAAGGAGGAGCCCATCAGGTTCAAGTCCCTGCTCCAAATCAGTCAGACAGAGAAGCTCGTCTCCTAAACGCCAGAGGGGTGCACCAAGCACCACGCTCATGGCTCTGCTAAGGTAGCTCCCTCACTGGTGGTTTTGATCAGAAATTCCATCCTGGACTGACAAAGCTTCCCAACGAAAACTGCACTGAAACGGGTTCAATCCCGCGCAAAGTTTTGGTTTCACCAAAGTAGCGTTTTCTGATGAAAACCTGTTTAGCTGAAAAGTTCTCACCCGCCTCCAGTTACGATGGAGGAGCAGACAGGGGAGCAAGTGGCAATGTTCTGTCGCCTCTTTCTGGGCATCTCTTTGCTTTCAGATACTTTCACTCCAAACGATGCCCTGCCCCTCCCCTGGTTCTGACCCCTGCTCCTTTACCTGGATGGCGAATGGCGGAATGAAACAAACACTCCAAATTGCCTGTGAAACAACCGTCCAAAAAGTGTGAAATTGGTGGAAGCAACCGACTCAGACCCTGTCTGCAAGGAGTGACTGTGAGTGTCCCCCTTCAGGAGAGCTGTCACATTGACAGACTAGACCTTGACTCCTGCCTGTCCACAGGCTGAATTTGTGTGACAGGGTTCAGTGAATGCATGTTGAGGAGTCCGTATTGTTCCTATGAAGATTTCATTGCATGGACGCAGCACAAATTTGTAGCCACATCAGCATTACTGAATGGGAAAAGCCACAGAAATACATTGTGTCAAATACAGAGGACCAGGTGGAGCAGCAGCAATTTTCCACTTTACATATTTTTCAGCCCATTTTTTTTTTTTTTTTTTAGTGCTCTAATGGCTCCCTGGTTTGCAGCAGGACTTAGAAATTGGCAGGGAGAGTGCTGTGGGCTTCGGGCACTGTCTGTTGCTGACACCACGACAATCTGTTCAGATTCAGCCAAGTTCTAAGGCGCTGAAAATCCCCATTTCCAGCCTGCACTAGGCTCACCAGAGCTTGCTGATGGTTGCTGCTAAAAGGGCTCAGCATTCCGTCCACACTGAGCATGCCCCCAGCTCCCCAGAGCAACATGCAGAACTGAGACACCAGAAGACGGACAAACAGAAGAAGCCTCCTCCTCTCCCTCTTTCCATCCCTCCCAGCACGATGTGGCTTGAGGGAAGGAGTGTTGTGCTGGGAGCCAGGAGAACATGGGTTCTACATTCAGCTGTCCTACCAGTGGGGGTTAGTAATTATGTGTTCTTCACAGCACTCATTAGTGAGGAAGGCCTCACAGCCCATTATGAGATTACGCCCAATTGGAACAGAGTCTAGATCTCTAATCTGGCAGACTTATGTGTCAACTTCTTAACTAGATATTCTCTCAGAAAGACTCTGCTATGGCCAGTGACTCCCACAATGCACCAATTACCTGCACCAAGCGGGAAGGCTGCAGTGTATCATGGTATATGTAGTCTAACCAAGGAGCCTGGCCCTTAGTGAAGGGGGGCACCGTATTGCAATTCCCCTTGGGTCATTATAGAGCAGACAGAACATAAATCCTGCCTCACCTGAACATTCAAAGTGAATGCTGGGGCCCTTACACTTTGTGCTGGCATTGACACCACTGCAAAGGGAACAAGGAATTCTGGTTGGATTGCATTTCACACCTACTCTGCAGTCACTGTGACAGTGTGATGCAAGCTGTATAGCGATCAGAGTTGAACAGGGTTCTCTCCATCCAGGGCGCCAGGGCTAATAGATAAGGTTCCAAGTTAGACCCTTCACGCTGGGCAGTGATTCCCAGCGTGAGGAGACATACTTGCGCTAGCTCTCATCTAGCTACCATGCTAAAAATAGACCGGAGCTGCGCAGTGCTACAGGTGAGTTAGCCACCGCAAGAATGTCCCCATCCGAAACTGCAGGCACATATTCAGCGTGGCTAGCCTGTCCCCCCACTTGCGGCGCTCCAAGGGTTTGGGCGGCCCAGCGAGGCCCTCGGGAGGGGCGGGGGGTTTCAGCGGCCCGGCGCAGCACTCGGGGGTTTGAGTGGCCCGTCGCTTCAGGGGTTTTGGGCAGCGCTGGGGGGGGGGGTCGGTGGTGCGGTGCTGTTGGGGGGGGCTGTTATGGTGGGGCGGCACTCTCCTTTTTTGCCTGGGGCGGCAAAAAAGTTAGAGCCGGCCCTGGGCCTGGCCCAGCTATTTTTCGCCAGGGCAGATCCAGCCCCCTTCTCCTCCTCTTCCCCCCGAGGCCACACTCCCCAGGCAGGCCAGTGTGGAGCCTGGCTGGGGATCCCGGGCAGTTGTGGGAGCCACGCGGACCCTCCACCTGCCCATGGTGCGGGGGGGCTGACAGCAGCCCCCTGCCTGTGTCCCCGCCCCCGGGACTCCCTGCCTGGCCCAGGGCAGATGGAGGTGGAGGGTCCATAACTCCATGCTGGTTTCCCACAGCTGTCTGTGTGGCTCTCCCCAATCCGGTTCTGGCCGGGGGTGGGGAGGGGACTCCCTGGCTCTGGTCTGGCTTCCAGGTTGGCCAGGGGTGTGGCCTTGGGGGGAAGAAGAGGGGTGGGGCAGGGCCTCGGGGGGAGAGGTCTCAATTTGGGAAGGATCCGGCACACTTGACTGAAAGTTACCCTGCAATGGAACTTCAGTCAATAATTCTGTTGATGATGCCCAAGAAGAAATAGAGTCAAGCTCACTCTGTCAGCTCAAGTTGTTAGTAACTAACAAAGCACAGATCCGACTCTGAATGCAGGGGAGGGGAGGAGGGGTTGGCTCCGAGCACAGCCACTTCCCAGAGCAGAAACACACTTGAAGGAGATTTCCAGTTTGAAAATTGTTCTTTTAAAATTCTCTGTTTGCAAAACACATTCTACAGTAAAGCAGCTCAAGGGAGTCGCCAGCCTTCTGGAAAGGGTGTTGGCAAGAGTCTCTTTTGTGAGTTTAAACAAACAGTGAGGGTAAGGAAACAGTACCACAAAAGGGTCATATTCCTGTATTACTTCTAGCCACAAGGAGTGATTGGATTCTTCCTGTCAAACACAGCTGAGTGGACTTTCAATAAGTGTTTAATTTAAAAAAATCTTACAGACTTTTCACCACGTCAACTGCTGTTTGTTCACTCTTTTCATTTCGCCCAGAAAAGACAATGAAAACAGACTAGTCAGTTTCACTCTTTGGCTGTCCTGCCTAGCTCAATCCTGCCATGTTTGGGGGCAACCAGAAAATAATTTACCTCAATGAAAAATGTGGAAAAAATTAATGAGGTGGATATACCACAGTTGCCATTCATAGAGTCACAGATTCCAAGATCTCTGTGATCTAAAATGTTCCCATGTATCAAGCATTACTGCACAGTGGGATACGAAATACTACAGCTATTTCCTGTTTAAGTGCCGGGAAATGGCTGTGGGAGTCGGAACAGGGTCTCAGACACTCTCTGCTCATTCTGGGTACAGTGACTCTTTAATGGGGGCCACTTTATCTATTAATATTAGCTTTTGTAAAATCTTTATTCTGTTTATTTTATGAAACATAAATTGTGGGTTCCGACTCCCTAACACGCTCTCTAAATGAATTAAAAAAACTCCAAATAAAATAAACCGCTTTCAAAATCTGGAATGTGAGGCAAGGACCCCACACGGGTGTCTGCACAAGTTGCCAGAAAAAATACTGTCTGTCCCAAACTGTGACAGCACATGAACAGCCCATGTTAGCTCAGGGAAATGGCTCCTGCATGATGTATTGACTTTAGATTCAGTCACAGACCACGAGAGCCAATTAGGCTTTAAACTATTTTTAAACCTTGGGATCCTGATTCTATTTACTTTGCATTTCATGAATCATTTGACAAGTGTGAAAGTCGTTAAATGTCTACATTTCTCATCCACAAAGCATTGAAACACCCCCCCCCCCCCGCACATTGACTTGCATTTGCCAACATATGTGATCTAAGGAAGAAAGGAATTTCATTCTTGTCAAAATCTATTAGCCCCTCTAACAAGGTGACTCTATGGTACATTTTATGTTTGCTTTTCGTGACTGAAATACGATCAGTTTTAGTCCAGGTTCTATGGATCTAAAACAGACTGGAAATTAAATGAGCTCAGTAGCATTTCCCAGGGCTTCCAACAGTGAACTCTACTGCGTAGTTTCCATCACCCCATCAATGACCCCATCTCTGCCTCATTTGTAATAAATGCTCATTTTAAATAATGATGTCTTTGCTCTGCTCCAGATGAATGAACTTCTAGCACTTTGAGACAGATTATGGACTTCATCTCTATTACAGGAAGCATCCCTACAGAGAAGAAGTAATTGAAGAGATGATGTGTTTATCAAAGAAACTATTGTCTGTTCCTGAGAGAAATGGACTATCATATATTTACAAGGGTTGGGAAAAAAATTTCCATCTGTTAAACACACAGGATTCACTCCAGACTCCAAGGCTTGGACGTAGGACAGGACCTAAGTATAGGAAAATCTTCCCTGAATTCCAGACAGTTATGCTGTAAGGGGTATAGGGAACAGATATGCCTTGAATGATCAATAACTATTAATTCCTCCTGGCCCTCAAAAATTAGAAAAGCCATCCATCTCTGATTATCCTAAAATAGGATCCTCCTAGTAAAAACAATACAAACGTTGTTCACATCATGCGAGATACTTTGGCTTTGTCTGAATGACAAAACTTTTGTTGTTCAGAGGTGTGAAAAAAATACCCCCTCCCCGAATGACAAAAGTTTTGCCAATGAAAAGCGTCAGTGTGAACAGCGCTCTCCTGCCGACAAAGCTACCACTGCTCATTGGGGTGGAAGATTTTTGTTGGTGGGAGAGCTCTCTCCCGCTGACAAACAGCGGCTACACTGCGCGCCTTTAGCAGCATGGCTGCAGTGGCACAGCTCTGTTGCCAAAAGGTGCGTAGTGTAGACAGGACCCACAGAACAACTCCAGTTAGGAATTCCAATCCCCAAGAATACGAACTAAAATGGCTAGGTATTAATCATCTAGGCAAGAATTTCTCATAATTTACACATGTATAAAACCTCTTTCTCCCTCCCAACCTAGCTAAACAGAACTCTCAAAGGTCACCAGGAAAGGGTCACACACCACTGGGCTATGCAAAGTGGCCCATTGTGCACTGTGGGTGGAGCAAGAGACGGGGGGGGGAACTGTGAGTAAAACCAATTAGAATTAATAGGGCAAACTGATCATTACCCCAAGAAATCCAAATCTCCTTCCCACCCGAAATGATAAACTTATAAATCAAATATCCTCTGGACAGTTTGGTTTGTCCCATCATTATGTCTTTCACCCCAAATTGGAAGCTGCACATCTGTTTGCCTTATGCCTCTCTGGTTGTGGACAGTGTCCCTTGTTCTGCTGCAAGCCCTAAATAACATGAACTGCACATGTGCAATCCAAGACTGTGTGAAGTATGGCCACTACATTTGGAAGATTATACGGGATCTTGGTTTTCACTATAAATAATTGCGCCACTCTAGAAGTAATAGGAACTGTATGGCTCAAAGAAAAAGGAATGTTGAAAGATATAAACCAGGATATAAAAGTTGTTTGCTTAAAAAAGGGGAAATTCCAATGAATAATGTGCCTAATATTGAAATACAATCTTTGAAATGAATTAAACATAAAAAGCCTCCGATAAGAAAAGGATCGAAGAACTATATTCTGCACCAGCACCGTCTACTGGATACCGAGGGAAGCAGCAGAGAAATTAGGAGAAGAAATCTAAGCACTAAGGCAGGGGTCGGCAACCTTTCAGAAGTGGTGTGCCGAGTCTTCATTTATTCACTCTAATTTAAGGTTTCGCGTGTCAGTAATACATTTTAATGTTTTCAGAAGGTCTTCATTAAATTAATTTTAATTTAATTTATTTAATTAAGGTTGCCATGTGGGATCCCAGAGTTGACTGAACCCACAATGAAGCAGCAGAATCCAGAAGTGCATCAATGCCCAGACCATCACGTGGAAATAACTCTCCCCATCCCAGAGTTAACTGGATAAGAAGATGTCATGAGATTACATTTCAAAGTCTGTATTTCTCCTTCTATTCTTCAATATAAATAACTGCAGGTCAGTCATCTTGCTGAGTCTGCACGCTCTAGTGAGATCTCTAACCATATTTTTGATTTCAGAGTGGTAGCCGTGTTAGTCTGTATCAGCAAAAACAACGAAGCGTCCTTGTGGAACCTTAGAGACTAACAAATTTATTTGGGCATAAGCTTTCGTGGGTTAGAACCCACTTCATCAGACGCATGGAGTGAAAAATACAGGAGCAGGTATAAATACATGAAAGGATGCGGGTTGCTTATTTTAGATTGTAACTAATGCTATAACCTGCCCTTCTTTATAAGTCAAAGCAAATTGGCCTAAGAGAGATTTGAGCCATAACTTTAAGCAACTCCTTTTGATGTTCTACATAACATAAGAATGGCCATACTGGGTCAGACCAAAGGTCCATCCAGCCCAGTATCCTGTCTACTGACAGTGGCCAATGCCAGGTGCCCCAGAGGGAGTGAACCTAACAGGTAATGATCAAGTGATCTCTCTCCTGCCATCCATCTCCACCTTCTGACAAACAGAGGCTAGGGACACCATTATTGGCCAATAGCCAATAATGGACTTAACCTCCATGAATTTATATAGTTCTCTTTTAAATCCTGCTATAGTCCTAGCCTTCACAACCTCCCCAGGCAAGGAGTTCCACAGGTTGACTGTGCGCTGTGTGAAGAACTTCCTTTTATTTGTTTTAAACCTGTTGCCCATTAATTTCATTTGGTGGCCCGTAGTTCTTATATTATGGGAACAAATAAATAACTTTTCCTTATTCACTTTCTCCACACCACTTATGATTTTATATACCTCTATCATATCCCCCCTTAGTCTCCTCTTTTCCAAGCTGAAAAGTCCTAGCCTCTTTAATCTCTCCTCATATGGGACTCATTCCAAACCTCTAATCATTTTAGTTGCCCTTCTCTGAACCTTTTCTAATGCCAGTATATCTTTTTTGAGATGAGGAGACCACATCTGTACGCAGTATTCAAGATGTGGGTGTACCGTGGATTTATATAAGGGCAATAAGATATTCTCCATCTTATTCTCTATCCCCTTTTAAATGATTCCTAACATTCTGTTTGCTTTTTTGACTGCCGCTGCACACTTCGTGGACCTCTTCAGAGAACTATCCATGATGACTCCAAGATCTCTTTCCTGATTAGTTGTAGCTAAATTAGACCCCATCATATTGTATGTATAGTTGGGGTTATTTTTTCCAATGTGCATTACTTTACATTTATCCACATTAAATTTCATTTGCCATTTTGTTGCCCAATCACTTAGGCTAGGTCTACACTACAGGGGAGGGTCGACCTAAGATACGCAACTTCAGCTACATGAATTGCGTAGCTGAAGTGGCGTATTTTAGGTCGACTTACCTGACTGTGAGGACAGCGGCGAGTCGACCGCTGCCGTGCCGCCGTCAACTCCGCTTCCGCCTCTTGCCGCGGTGGATTTCCGGAGTCGACGGAAGAGCCATCGGGGATCGATTTTATTGTGTCTAGTGAAGACGCGATAAGTTGATCCCCAATAGATTGATTGCTACCCGCCGATTCGGCGGGTAGTGAAGACGTGCCCTTAGTTTTGTGAGATCTTTTTGAAGTTCTTCACAGTCTGCTTTGGTCTTAACTATCTTGAGCAGTTTAGCATCATCTGCAAACTTTGCCACCTCACTATTTACCCCTTTCTCCAGATCATTTATGAATAAGTTGAATAGGATTGGTCCAAGGACTGACCCTTGGGGAACACCACTAGTTACCCCTCTCCATTCTGAAAATTTACCATTTATTCCTACCCTTTGTTCCCTGTCTTTTAACCAGTTCTCAATCCCATGACAACTTCATTTATGTAAGAGTCTTTGGTGAGGGACCTGGTCAAAGGTTTTCTGGAAATCTAAGTACACCTTGTCCACTGGATCCCCCTTGTCCACATGTTTGTTGACCCCTTCAAAGAACTCTAATAGATTAGTAAGACATGATTTCCCTTTACAGAAACCATGTTGACTTTTGCCCAATTTATGTTCTTCTATGTGTCTGACAATTTTATACTTTACTATTGTTTCAACTAATTTGCCCGGTACTGACGTTAGACTTACCGGTCTGTAATTGAGGGATCACCTCTAGAGCCCTTTTTAAATATTGGCATTACATTTGCTATCTTCCAGTCATTGGGTACAGAAGCTGATTTAGAGGACAGGTTACAAACCATAGTTAATAGTTCCGCAATTTCACATTTATAATGTGATCCCTACTGTTATATTCTTATTAGAGCATGGAATTACTATTCACAGAGGTTCTATGGAACATGTGGATTCATTTAAGATTTTTACTTCATTTGATTCTACATTTTCTTTCACATATAGTGCCAACCACTCCCTCCCCTCCCCCCACACAACCTGTTCTGTCCTTCCGATATATTTTGTACCCTGGAATGATTGTGTCCCATTGATTGTCCTCACTCCACCAAATTTCTGTGATGTTTTATATATCAATATCCTCCTTTAACACGAGGCACTGTAGTTCACCCATCTTATTATTTAGACTTCTAGCATTTGTGTACAAGCACTTTAAAAACTTCTCACTGTTTATTTGTCTGCCCTTTTCTAAAGCTGTCCCTTGCAAACTAAACCACTGAAGTAACAGGGATCACACTCTTGAAAGGACCTTAAAGTCAAGTCCATTCTTGCTCCTTGGAGAAATACTGGAAGAGGAATAGAAGTGTTGGGTTCTAAACTGATGAGTGGTGTCATAAATAAATGTCGTAAGAAATCCTGATGATGGGCATTGTTCCTTGGTGTATCCGCTGAGCCTCAACCATAGTCTGACAACTGCTGGCAAGATTGTATTGGTGTGTGCAGTACATACCTAGAACACTGGCTGTGTCTACACTTGATCGGTGAACTATTGTTTGCATATTGATGTGGTTCTGGGTGAATTCACAAATCATTAACTGGTTACGAATAACCAAGTGTTCTGATTTGAGAAACACTGTTCAACTGTTCAAGTTAAAAGTTGATCTGAAAAGAACCTGGGAATAAATTAGGAAACTAACGCTCCCTGGACTCTGTAAAGAGGGACTATCCTATTCGTTTCCATTCTAATAGTGGCTGTAACACTCAGCAAATTGGCAACTCCAGTTTGTTAGATTTCAGCTTTAAGATCTATCTGGCACCAAAGCACACTCACAAAACGGACCCCCTTTCATGCTCACAATGAGAGGCTTTGAAGTATAAACACCTTGGGCCAAGTTCAGAGCTGGTGTAAGCAGGTACACTGAAGTTAATGGAATGGCACACGCTTACACCAGCTATGCATGTGTGAGTTCTGCAGTATGGTGACTGGTTGAAATAGGCAGGAGTGGTGGGTTCCATATGGCCCTAGGAGTCATTTCGTATCCAGAAATCAGATACTAGGGAAGGAACTCAGCTACACAGTAAATGAAACTTTGCAACAGGAATGCACCTTGAGAACTACAAGTGTCTTCAGTCAGCATGTATCACATCTGGTTCCCCACATGCTGATGGCTGGTACAAGTTGTGTGGGCCATTTCACTGTAACATTTGACTGCTACGTTGGGTACAGCACACGTACCCCCTGTGGTGTGCATACCACTGGCCAGTGGAGAGTTCCCTGGCTGTGTACAGGCCAGTGTGTAGTGCATATACAGCTGGCTGATGTATGTACCACTAGCTGGTGTAAGATGCACATAGCACTGGCTGGTGCATGGACAGGCTAGCATTTGGTGCATCCCCTGTTAGCAGGCATACGGGGTAGGTAAGTTACTAGCTGGGCTATGTGTGAGCAGACAGTGCACATGTCGAATGGGTCGGTGTACTCAGCACATGCTGCTGTCTCGTTAGCCAGGGTACCGTGTTGCTGATGTATGTTTTTGAGCTGAATTAAGAGGATCCAATGATAGCTCTCAGCATTGTGAATGTAAATACCGATCGCTTTGGTTCCACAGGGCATCGTGCGACACTGATAGGGAACACTAATGAAATACCATTCCTGGCCAGGACCGAACCTTGGATCACTGACTCAAGGAATGAGCCTAACCTAGAGCTGTCTGCCGTCTTACCGATGCAGCGGGCTCCATCTGGACTGGTCATGAAGCCGCGCGGGCACGTGCACACATAGCTGCCTGCCGTGTTGGTGCACTCGCCACCATCGCACACACTGGAGATCGTGGCGCACTCGTCCACATCTGGAAAAGAACAAGCCATCAGGGATTAGTCTTCTCTGCAAAGATGATTTGCACCATCTTCTCTGCTGATCTACACAGAGGCCCCTTGGCCAAAGGCAGCTGGAATTCCAGGCTGCCACTTGCACTCCAAGGGGCCCTGGCTAGCCTCTGCCAGCCGTTTGGGTGATATCTTCAGCTGACATTTTTGTAGGGTCAAGACACTGTGATTATCCCTCTCCTCCATCCCCATTATTCTGCATGGCCCTTCACCACAGGGTTCAGCCAAGAGCAGAAGAGAGGAATGTCAGGAGAAAGGCTGTTTGGAGCTTTCCTGGCTGACTGCCAGCAGAGACTCCTGGCTCCCCTGCAAAACCTCTCCTGCCAGGAGCTCCGGCTCAGCTAGGCAGAGCCACTGAGGGAAATAGCCGAGCTTCAGGGGCTTCGCTGCACTTCTCAGCCCTCCAGCTCCACGTACTGCTAAAATGCTTGCTGCTCCCACCACAGGGCAGTGCATGTGTCTGCCAAGTCACTCGCCCATATCCTGAATCAAAGCCAACGCACGCTCTCCTGTGGCCACTAGGCAACTGCGCAAATGCTGTCGTTGCCATGGGCATGGCAAACCATGGTCCTGCACCCGTCCCTCCCCGTCCCAGCCAGTAGGTAAGTCAGGCACCGAGTGGCTGTTATACCATCTTCAAAAGGGAGAATACTGGCTGGTGCCCTGGGAGCTCCTGCAGTGACCCAGCACTGGGGTTACCCACCCAACTGGCACCACACCATTCTAGGATGGCACAAAGGGTTTTGTATAGCACTCTGCTCTCAGTGTTAGTGGGTGCCAGGCACTCGTCTCTCTCACTCACTCTCTTTCCCAACAACCTTTACTGCTCTGTGGCTGTGCCACCATTAGTGCGTATTTAGACTTTGCTATTAAGGACTTTTTTGCAAGTTAGCAAAAGGGACAAGACAGGACATGGCTAGATAGGCAGACACTTGGAGAGGGAAACGTGCTGTCCACCTCCACTTGTCCGGGAGTACTAGGGAGTGATTCCAAAACCAGGGAACAGACCATGAGAAAAGAACCTCTGGGAATCTGGGCGATCAGTAATGCCCCACATGTGCCCCTACATCAGTGACCTATGGCCCCACTGCAGGATGCCGCCGGTGAGGGAGAGGGTCCAAACCAGGACCAGCTGTGAGGTGTTGCCAGACATGTGTGTCCACAAGCTCTGCCAAGCCCTTCTCTTTCTGCAGCTCCCTCGGACTGGGCTGCGTGTGTGTTAGACAAGGAGTCGAGATGAACGCTGAGTCAGCGCCTTTTCGCTGGACAACAGAAGGCAAGCCCCAAAGAAATTGCAACAAGTCTTTTCGCAGCTGAATCCAGCAATGTGGCCTGCAAGCTGATCCGGAGGCTGTGAAATCCAGAGGTGTTCAGAGGCCCTGGGACTAACAAGAATTGTTACATGAGTAGTGAAACACACTCAACATGCCTTGCAGCAAGATAGCCACGTCCATCGGAGTGTGTCAAAGCATTCCCCACGCATCAGTGAATGAACCCCCACTGTCCCAGAGAGAGAGGGCAATGTTGCTCCCAGGCTACGGCTGGGTAAAAGCAAACCTGGAGAGGCCGTGCCTAGTGCAGGGTTCACAGAAATTCCATGGCAGAGTGGGGACCAGAAGCCAGTTCTTCTGCTTCTGCACCCTGAGCTGTAGCTTCAAGACCACCCTCTCCCTTCCTATGCCTTTGAATCCCCACGGTTCTGAACCTGCCAACAGGTACTGGGGCCCGTTCCTAACTTTGGCCACCCACAATTGATAATCTGACCCAGTGCAAGAGTCTGACAGCCAAGAGCTGAGCTGGAAAGAGCAGATGTGCTGGAGCTCAGTGTACTCCAGAGGTTGGTGGGACGTGAGCCTGGAGATTCACCAGGTTTCCAGATCTCCCCCGGCTAATATCCACAACAGCAGAACCAAAAATATTTGTCTGATTCTATTGCTTCCTTTTTACTGATCAGTGTTAATAAACTGCATGAGTAACCCACACACCTCCTGGGGGTGGGTTCTGTGCCATCTAGTGGCACTGAGACCCCTGAGAGAGATTAATGAGTCTGCTCTACAGCCTTAGCTAACAGACAATTGGCTTTTAGCTCATGCAGTAGAGGCTCATGCTTTAAGCTCCCCGAGGCCCCAGGTTTGATCCTGCCCACCGACAACAAGGGTCTATCAGTGTTACACATGACCCAGCTAAAGTCTAGCTCACTGCAGACCCAAGCAAACAATGAAGAGGAACCCCGCAGAGAGCCCATAGGCTATAATGTGCCAGAACACAAGGGTAAAGGGCAAGGAGAGGGAATAAAATTGAACAACTCCCTACAATGAGATGCTTCATGCCAGCACGCTGGCTGCTACAGGAGCAACAGAGGTGCTTTACAATGAGTGCATAAACTGCAAATATTATCCAATTGTTTGCAACAAAGTTCACAAAATGCATTACTGCTGGAAACTGCACGGGACTGATCTGTGAGCAGGGGCTGCAGGTCACGTGAGGCTAGTTCATTATCATTGGGGTGTACGTTGCACAGAGCTAGTCCAGGGTCAGGGGCTGTAGAGTGCTATGTGAGGGGCTGTAGATTTGCCCTTTATTCACAACTGAAATCCGTGTTTCAAAGCTGAGCTGGAACTAGAATCCAGCCGACAGTTCTGCACCCAGAGAGACTGGCTGCTGGCTCCAGTTTGGCCGGGTGATGAGAGATGGTGGGAATGTGCCAAAGTGCTTTCAGAGAGACCAAACTTTCAGGATTTGGCGGCCAGCAAAATCAGTCATCTCTGCTGAGCAGTTTTATTTATTGTATTTTTAAACCATCACATGTTTGTGAATGGACCAGGAAGGGGCTCCGTGCAATGCAGGGGCTTTGCATATAAACCTCTGGGGCTGGCAGGAGGTTAACAAGAAAGAACTGGGCAAGTTTTGCTCCTTCTGAAGCACTTTTCCTATGTGACCGGCCTAGTGCTGCAGCATGCGGCCTGGTGGCATCAGCAGAGAGAGACTAGGCTCTGTGCTGGATATAAGGACATCTGCCCAAAAGCAGGCACAGGCTATTGGATTGCCACTGCTACCATGACGGCATGGAGGTTTTGTTCCATTAGCAGAGACCACTCACGATTTAGTGATGGAATGTACCACACTGCCGGTAAAGGGCATGGAGAGGTGAATCCTGTAGGTCAAGGAATCGATTGATCTGTACTGGGGACCTGAAGGGCCAGGGTTCAAATTATGCTGATCGCCCATAGTGGGGGGGCTTTTATTGTAGGCACAAAGAATGTAGATCACACTTAGTGGATGGGGGCCTGTATCCTAGAAGGTGTTGACTCTGGAAAAGACAGGATCTCTGTGGTCCCTCAGTTGCTAGCAGAGCTAACGCTACCCGTGGGATGCATAGGGAGGTTGAGATCAAAGAGGAGATGAAACAGAACAAGCAGCTCACTCAGAATGAGGGCCAAGCCTGGGGCAGGCACCGGAGGGCCAGGAGTTCCATCGCCTCCTGGTGGAGACTCTCTGCACTGCAGGCAGCGAGTGCAGTCCCCTGGTGCATTAGTGTCGGAAAACCAGTGAGGAAACCCTGCAGAGTTTCAGTGCTGCTCCTTGGGCCCCTTCCTCATGGCAGCAGCACTCTCAGGAGTCTCTCAGCACACTGGGGTCAGATCTCTCCCTCTGCCCTGGAGGGGATTCCCCAGGCGGGGTTGCTGATTTACCATCCCTTGGGAAGGGGAAAGCCCAGAGGCTTGGAGAGGGGCAGCAGCAATGACAATGTCAATTTCCCCTGTAGCTCTCAAGTACTTTACCAGGCTGGTACCATTCTTATAGGAGTCAGATGCGTAGCCATATATGAGAACCGCGATCACATCATCATCATCATCACCAGCGATGGACTTCCAACAACCCATTCTTATACGTACACATTTGCATTCCATGTTTGTAGATGCAGAAATTCAGGCTCAGAGGGGCCAAGGTCCCATGGCAAGTCAGAATCAGAATCTGAATTAGAAGCCAAGTCTCTAGGTCCTTGCCTCTCTCCCCCGTGATGCCAGCACCTCCCACACAGCATTGGGAATGAAGGCAGGGGCTTTTCATCCAGTGGAGAAAGGTTTCGTTATGACTCCTATGGGTTGTTTGGACTCAAGTCATTTTACTGGGTTTCAGCAATGGCTTTGACCCAAGGAGGCAGAGTCATGTATACCATGGATCTTAATTCCCCACCTCCTGCTGTGTTGTAAACCAGCTGGGCACAGCTGCAGTATAAACTTGCTGGTTCATCTACACCCAAATGATGAGGAACTACAGAAAGTGGTGATTAACACGCCTACAAAGAGTGGGGTCGGAGATCGCATCGGCTTGACTGGATTAGAGAAGACATACGCCATCCCCCAATTGCGTGGCTCAGACTGGACTCTCTAATAAACTTGGAAAAAGGAGAGGCACTTTACAAAAATAAAAAGATTTCTGCAGTGAGGAACACTCACTCCTCTGCAACTCCAACAGAGCCAGCCTGGGCTCCCCAGGCACTCAGACACTGCACCAGCAGAATGGGCATAGCGTAAGGACCTGGAGAAATGAGACTAGAATCCAACAGATGCAGGCTGCCCCTCCAGCCCCCCAGCAGTGCTATAGACCAGGACATGGCAGACACCGTGCTGGAGGCAAATGTCCCGACTCTGCCTGTTCTGTCCCTAGAGATGGCTACTGAGTCACAGACACATTTCTATCCGTAGCAGGGCCTTAGTCGCTGGTTTTGCCTGTGACAGTGCAAGGAGGAGATGTCTCCTTTGAACTGTGCACGACACCTCGTTGCCTGGCCTGGGATGTTACAGCTGCTTGAGGACCCATCTGTGTGGAACATACCAGCCATCTGCCTAGCGTCTTCACATCGGAGGAGTCGCTGTGCATCGTCTGCTGCACCGAATAAACGGAACGACCTTGTCTTGGGAGCTGGCACTTGGGACTCTAATATGGCGGTGTGCTGTGTTCAGAAGGGCACCTCTCTGCCCAGCCACGCTCCCTTTAGGGATCCATCGGCACCAGCGCAGGCCAGGAACAGATTTGCTGATTCTCCACCACATCTGAGCTGCGTTTGGCCGTACTGCGAGAAGCAGATGCAGGGAGCGGGGTGCTGGTCGCTGAGTCAGAGCCACGCCACTCAAGCACAAGTTAGGGCAGCCCTAACACACACCAGTGGAGCTCCATTCCAGATCCCCCCTCCTCTCCCTGTCCCACCTGTGCCACACCCCAGCAACACCCCTGGCATGCTCTCCCCTTCGCTCTATGCTGGGGTGGAGAGGGGCAGGCAGAGGAGGGAGCAGGGCTGCTTCCAGCAGCTGTGTTCCAGGAGAGTTCTGCACGGGGGGATTCTCCACTAGCCTTCTGCACTTGTTTTAAGGCCACTTTGTGCTCATAGTAAACTGAAATCTGTCCCTAAGGACGCAGATCACTGGGTCCTGGAAACCTCTAGCGATGTTGCAAACTCCAAAATGTGTAAGCTCCGCTGCATCTCTGTGATGCACCCAGAAGCCCCAAGATGAGAATTAAGCCCTTAAGGTTGTTCAACAAGGAGGGGGAAAGATATCTGAATGCTACAAGTGAGGCTCTCCGTGACAGGAGTCAGACGCTGAGATGCTATGGTGAGGCGATAGATAGATGGATGGATGCACTGCAAAACGTTTGCCCTTCTACATTTAGGAAGGGCTGAGAGACCCTAGTTTAATTTCAGGTGGTCCAAGGACTAGCCTCCATTCCCCCCTGCAAGCTCCCCACTGTCTGACCAGAGAGAAAAGGAACTTCTGTCGTTTCCTTTGCTGGCATTTCCAAACCCAAAGGAACCAAGTGGAAATAACGCAATTCCTTTCATGGGACCTCCCCTATCTCAGTCATAAGTCAACAGAATGTGTGACTGACAGCATATGAGCATTGTCCACTGATATACTGGGAGGAAAACTGCATTCCTCTGAGCCCGGCTTCTTTTTGACTACAGAATGATGCTTAGACAGGGTGGGCAAACTACAGTCTGCGTACAGGGCGCTGGGTTGGGGGGGCCACACCATGCGGCTGCCAAAAGCTGCGGCATGGCCCCGTTTCAGCTCCTACGGGAGCTGCAGGGGCAGTGCCTGCGGATGGGGCAGTGTCAAGAGCCGCCTGGCTGCGCCTCCACATAGGAGCCGGAGAAGGGACATGCCGCTGCTTCCGGGAACCACTTGAGGTAAGCGCCGCTCAGAGCCTGCACCCCCTGAGCCTCTCCCCATTCCCCAACCCCCTACCCTAGCCCTGATCCCCCTCCTGCACCCCAAACCCGTCATCTCCAGCCTCACCCCAGAGCCTGCACCCCTCCCACACCCCAACCCCAATTTTCTGAGCATTCATGGCCCGCTATACCATTTTGATTCCCCGATATGGCCCTTGGGCCAAAAAGTTTGCCCACCCCCGTGCTTAGAGCTCACACACGCTCATGCCAGCGCCTCCAGAGCTCCGGTGTTCTCCCCTCTCAGCAATTCCAGCTCTTTGATGCTCTGAGCCTGACAGCTGAAACTTAGCAAGGCAGCAGTGCAAATCCACAGAAAACACTCCCCACCCCCTGGGCCTCTGGGGTGAAGAGATGTTATCTCGTCAATCTCCCCTGGCATTTAATTACAGGCCTCTGTTTGGCTCGGATTTGCAGAACACTCCAAGGACAGAAGTTTCATGAAGTGAACTTTGGCTGTACTATTTGAAATAGCTATTTAAAAGGTTTGCACCGCTCTCCTTCCTGGCTTGTTATCAGAGATCTAGAGCCAGTCACCAGGCAAGCATCTCGTTAGATCAAAACATATGATGCTGTGACCCCAGTGACCCCAGAAACGGTGTGTGTGGGGAGAGCTGTGTTCTGTGCTCAAGGAAAGACACCACCGGTCCAAAGGGCAAAAGAATCTGCAAACGCCCTTGCCCTGCAAACGCTGGTGAAGGTGAGAATGGTGGAGAAGAAAAGTCAGGCAGAAATGCACGGCTGTCCTGTCCGGAAGCTGCCTCTGGAAGGAGGCTTGCTAGTGAGCTCTGCAGTTTTCTGTAGCCTTTATTTTTTCCTCCACCACGTCTCTATTATTGACGTCTTCTGTATATCCCGGGTCTCCAAGGTAGATTCACTCAGTGTTGAAGCCCAGAAAGAGCCTGATACAATCGGACTCGTATGTGTGTTCCCGGTAACACCCTTAGGCCAGTCCTGGCCAGGGATCTCCAGCAGCCCAAATGGTATGTCTACAGCGCAGCTGGCAACGAGCCTCCCAGACAGACAGACTCGTGCTTGTGGGGCGCCCAGATGTTGTGACTCCAGCGGAGACTCACGCCAGCTGCCCAAGCCCGGGGGCAGGTCGGTCTGAACTTGGCTGGCTAGCCCAAGCCTACGCTGGAGCCACAATGCTAACCTGAGCCCTGCGAGCAGGGCCGTCCCTAGCCATTTTGGTGCCCTACACAGCTCTCCCCCCACGTGGGGGGGCTCTGTGGGGCCCAAGGCCTCCGCTGGGGGGCTGACCCCAGGCCTCCGTGGGGAGAGGGCTGGGGGGAAGGGGCGAAACCGCCTCCCAGGTCAGCCTGCTCCGCTCTGCTCTCCTGGCTCCCAGCTTGTGGGACAGGGGGGAACCGCCCCCCAGCACTCGCCAGCGGCGCGCCTTGGAGCCAGGGGAGTGGAGCAGGCTGGGGCCGGGTCGCTCCACTTACCATGCGGTGAGTGCAAGCCCGTCCCCTGCAGCAGTTCTCAGGGGAGTGGGGGCGGGGCTGGGGCGGAGCAGGGGTGGGAAGAGGCGGGGCTGGGGCGGAGCAGGGGCGAGGCCATGGGGAAGAGGCGGAGCAGGGGCTGGAGCAGTACGCGGTTACGCAGGGCACCAGGAAATGTGGTGCCCCAAATTCCCTGGTGCCCTACGCTGCTGCGTACTTTGCGTCTGGGTAAGGACGTCCCTGCCTGCGAGCACGAGTCTGTCTAGCTTGCCCCAACTGCAGCACTGACATCCCCACACTCTCTACGTCAATCCTGTTAACAGGAAAGCGATGCTCCGTGCACTTCACACCTCTGACAATGGCAGAAGTCAGTGCAACCGTTGATGTTGGACCCAGTCTCCGTTTCGCTGGCTTGCACTTGGCCTGATCATTTAAGGCAGAAAATGCTGGAAGCCAAGGGCTCCAGAGTAGCAGTCGGCAAAGTCTGTGCAGCTCAGCTGCCCACAGTCACGTCCCAACCCCACCTTTCCATTGTGTTAAACAAACCAAAACCTAGCAGGGAAATGTCTTTGGGGCCCGTAGTGGAGGTCCTGGCTCAGCAGCCGCCTCTCGTGCAGCTCACGAGACTTTCCGCCTTTCCCTTACAGCGAGCACAAAGAAACCACAGAGAAGATTAATGGGACCTTCCAAGCCACACCAGATCCATGGAAATGAGCTTTGAATAGACCCAAACAATGAATCCTTCTGTGGACATTTTGTAAGAAAATTGAAAACATGCTAATAAAAGGGCTATCGTGTTCCATTCTCTAGGAAAATGGGCCAACAGACTGTCTGTTCATGGAAAAGATTCAGGCAACACAGAAAAGCTCACTCCACTTTAGAAGCATGAATGAGAGTTAACAGAACAGAAAACAGAACTTTGTCTTCACTAGGAAATTGGGAATCTTGTCCATTGGTGAGAAAAGAGCTGGCACGTGGTTCTTTTGGAATCGGAGTGATGGCTGATATATGGTAACCTAAAAAAAGTAATAAAAATCAGAGCAAAATGAGAAGTTAGCCCAGCGAGTGACTGACCTATCCCCCATACTAACTGATCCACACCAGTGCAACCTACTGATCTGAAGAACAAAGGTTTGTGCGGAGAGCAGGCTGAACCCGCCCGTCTGATATTTCTCGCTTTGCTCAGTTCGCAGCCTCTCCCTTTGAATCTTGATGCAATTCTGGATATTTCAGCTGGGGCATTGGGCAGCATCCCACGGAAGCACTGGCATTCCATGGCTCACTGACTGATGATGCGAACAGGGACTGCTTTAGCCTTAAGGCTGTTCAATACGAAAGGGCTATGAAGGACAGAAGTGCAGCTATTGGCTCCCCTCAGAGAATGATCAAAATCACAGATGGAAAAGCCTTAATCTATCAATGAGCCCACCCCAAGGATGCTAGCCAGTCGAGGTGCCTGCAGTGTATTTTCTAGGGCGTGATCCAGGCTAGTTTCAAATGTCTCAACCAGTGGAGCTTCTATCACGGCTCTTGGGAGACTTTTCTACAACATGACATAGATCTCAGTGCCAGGACGCCTTTCCGGATATTCAGCTTAAATGGTCCACTTCTTCATTTTATCCCATTGCTCCCAGTTACACCCTTCTGTGCCACCCCCACTAATTCCTCTGTCTCCTTGGGTGCTAGCACATGGGAAGGACGAAGCTGTGCCCTTCCCCCAGCACATGCACACACTTCGGAGTCACATGGCAAACCTAGACTCACATAAAAAACGAGGAGTCTGGTGGCACCTTAAAGACTAACAGATTTATTTGGGCATAAGCTTTCGTGGGTAAAAAACCCACTTCTTCAGATGCATGGAGTGAAAATTACAGATACAGGCATAAATATACAGACACATGAAAATAACAGAACACCACTGGCCATCATGTACAGCCCCCAGCTAAAACCCCTCCAGCACATCATCAACAATCTACAACCTATCCTTGAAAATGATCTCTCACTCTAACAGACCTCGGGAGGCAGGCCAGTCCTCACTTACAGACAGCCCCCAAACCAGAAGCAAATACTCACCAGCAACTATACACCACACCACAGAAACACTAACCCAGGAACCAATCCCTGTAACAAACTCCATTGCCAACTCTGTCCCCATATCTACTCTGGCGACACCATCAGAGGACCCAACCACATGAGCCACACCATCAGGGGCTCATTCACCTGCACATCTAATAATATGAAATATGCCATCATGTGCCAGCAATGCCCCTCTGCCATGTACATTGGCCAAACCGGACAGTCCCTCCGCAAAAGAATAAATGGACACAAATCGGACATCAGAAATGGTAACATACAAAAGCCAGTAGAAGAACACTTCAATCTCCCTGGATATTATATAGATTTATAAGTAGCCATACAACAAAAAAACTTCAGAAACAGACTTCAAAGAGAAACTGCAGAACTACAATTCATTTGCAAATTTAACACCATTAATTTGGGCTTGAATGGGGACTGGGAATGGCTGGCTCACTAAAAAAGCAATTTTCCCTCTCTTGGTATTGACACCTCCTCCTCAATTATTGGGAGTGGACCACATCCATCCTGATTGAATTGGCCCTGTTAACACTGGCTCTCCACTTGTAAGGTAACTCCCTTCTCTTCATGTGCCAGTATATTTATGCCTGCATCTGTAATTTTCACTCCATGCAACTGAAGAAGTGGGTTTTTTACTAGGATGACCAGATGTCCCAGTTTTATAGGGACAGTCTTGATTATTGGGTCTTTTTCTTATATAGGCTCCTATTACCCCCCACCCCCGTCCCGATATTCCACATTTGCTGTCTGGTCACCCTATTTTTTACCCACGAAAGCTTATGCCCAAATAAATCTGTTAGTCTTTAAGGTGCACCGGACTCCTCATTGTTTTTGTGGACACAGACTAACACGGCTACCCCCTGATACTAGACTCACTTAGCTCCTTTAATCTTTCCTCATAAGCCAGCTCCCCCTCCTTCCCAACAGCAAGACACTCCTCTGCTTTCACAAATTCCCCAGAGCGTAGTACTGGGCATCTAGCTGTGGAGCAAATGCTGCTCTTCTGTTGCCTTTGTATGATATGTCCTAGGGCAGCCCTGACTCTTCAAAGGCTGGTTAAGGGATGAAGGGTAGGGCCTCTCACCATCCTCATTGGCACCCCCGTCCCTTCGTTTGCTGCATCTCTCCATGTGTTTGTGAGCACCATGCTCAGGGGGCCCAGATCCTGACTGGGGCCCCAGGTGCTACCAAATAAATCAACAACAAAGCATAAAACAAACAGTTATCCCCAGGGAGCTTTTTATTAGAGAGAAGCTGGGCCCACAGCCCTGGCTCTGAACCCCTGAACTTGGAGAAAGTTTGGCTGAATTCCAAGCTTGATGGCTTGGGTCCAGCTCAGATTGAGGAATAATGGGATTTTCCTGCATCCCAGCACCTCTCCTTTCCCCAATCCCTGGCTCCTCTGATCAGGGCACAACCAGAATTCCTCCCAGGGTGTCTGGTTGCAGTGCAGCCCCTTCTGCCCCGGCAGTGTGCCTGAGATGGCCAAAGACACCCAGTGGGTCTCTCTGGGCTAAGAGTGCAGGCGATCGTGAATAATAAAAACATCCTTATCACACAGGGGTTCAGGGATTGAGAAAGAAGCTGCTGTTCCAGGTGGTATTTGTGCTAAGATGTAACTACCATCATGTCCCTGCTAGCTGCACTATCTCACCTCCTGCCTTCTCCTATCAACACAAGGTCCACCGCAGATTAGTGGCAAATGCTGGTGCATTAATGAAGGAGACCTAATTCCATCATCAGGCAAACTGGCGCATGCTTTGACCTTTGGTGCAGTCACAATCCCACCTGCTAACTCTTCTTCCCAGGTGGAATCCTGTATGCAGAAAATGCAGGACAGCCTAATCCTGTGGACAGGGGAAGAATTTAGCAGAGGGATTCAAGAGATCCCCAGTAGTTCCTGATGTGAGAAATCCACATTCTCATTTTAAGGCAAGCTGGTCTCAGATCAAATTGAGAAATGGGATAAAAGGACCAACCATGAATTGCTGGCAGAGGGACTCAAGAGACTAATCCTTAAAGCTTTGTGCTCATAGGCCCTGAACTAACCTGTATAGAGGAAATTGCTGTATCATGGCCTAGAGTGGTGCTTTCACTAATATCCTTTGGCAGTGTTCACGCTTGTCTGGACACATACTGCTTTCTGAGGCTCCATGGTCCAGTCCAGGCACTGCACGAACCAAGCAGTCAGCTGGGAAAGGATGCAGCTGTCTGCCGGGCCAGACTGCCCTTTCTCCACACCCACCCCAGCATGCAGAGAGCTCTTTGGGCCGGTACCTTTCTATGTGTTTGCACTAGCTCCTGTAAATTTTAGGTGCCACTGTAACAGGAATCATGGGCGAGATCCTGGACTCCACCCCAGCCCTTTCACACAGCTACTGTGGCACAAAGAAGCGGGGCAGCTGGCTCAAACATTTCCCACGGAGGGGAGCAGGATGGCCCAGCCAGCACTACCCTGCCTCTCCTCCTGGCCTTCATGTAGAAGGTGGGTCGGGGCAGAGGATGCCCAGCTGCGGTGCAATGGTCCTGGCTGGGAAACTGTCCCTTGGGGACCATTGCAGCCATGTGTCATTTAGAGTAGCCCTGAGGCTTAAACCTACCTTGGCTACCCCAGCTCTCCTCACCTGTCCTGACTGGAGCAGCTCAGGATCTGGGCTGGTAAAGAACATGGGAAAGGCTCCCCTTCGGGGTCTTTAGCAATTTTGACAAGGTGCGCAGTAAGAAATGACTGCTAGCTCGAAAGGCAGCTCGTCTCCTTATGGCTGCTCATGGGGAAACTGGTCACGGCTGCTACAGGCTGCTTTCCTGTGCATTCCTGGCACAGGCCCTGCGCACATGGGGCGGCAGAGTCAGCCAGGGGATTGCTGTGTATCTCAGTCTGCATATAGAAATCACATGTCTGAAACAAATGTAGTTTAGCCTGGTTCTAAGTCAATGTGGCGACACTGACTACGTAGGGACTCTGTGGATTGTGCTCTAAGGCTAGGGCCCGATTTTACATGGTTCTAATCCCACCTGGCCCAGGTTTGCGTGGTTTACGCAGTCCTTTAGCTGAGGCCTCGGGCCCTGAACTGAAACCTGGTGTAAAAAGTTGATGCTACACTGCACTGGCTGATGGAGTGCTGCCCATGCAGACAGCTTGTAGCATCTCTTAACACAACACTCCAAACTTAACGTCCCCTAGAACAGATGTGATTCCACCGTAAAGCCTGTGATAGAAATAGGAACCTCTATCTCCTGTGCTGGGTGCTGCCAGCTCTCCCTAGGTTAGAGCTAACTTTGGTACAGGTCATGATCTGCATACGCTGTCACTGCAGAATAACGGTGCATGATCCCACCCAGACAGACGTTAGCTTTTACATCCTGGACTAGTGAGGAAAAGGGCAGATTATGGGGCCCGGGGACAGTGGTGAATGCCCCTTTCCTAAAGTGTCACTAAAGCAGCAATGCACATTTCCCTGAATTAGGAGACATGCAGCAGCACAACAGACATCATCAGAAACGATTGTTTACAATAACTGTGGCTCTTCGAGGTGGGATGCAGACGTGTGTTCCAAGTAGGTAAGCGCGTGTCCTGAGTGCTGGAGCCTTTGCCTAGCAGTACCTGCAGAGGTGCGGCACTTGTGCCTCATGCCTGAAGACACGCCCACCTCCCAGCCAATTCCCTCATACTGAATCCTAGATTCATAGAATATCAGGGTTGGAAGAGACCTCAGGAGGTCATCTAGACCAACCCCCTGCTCAAAGCAGGACCAACCCCAACTAAATCATCCCAGCCAGGGCTTTGTCAAGCCAGGCCTTAAAAACCTCTAAGGAAGGAGATTCCACCACCTCCCTAGGTATCATAGAATCATAGAATATCAGAGTTGGAAGGGACCTCAAGAGGTCATCTAGTCCAACCCTCTGCTCAAAGCAGGACCAATTCCCAGCTAAATCATCCCAGCCAGGGCTTTGTCAAGCCGGGCCTTAAAAACCTCCAAGGAAGGAGACTCCACCACCTCCCTAGGTAAGGCATTCCAGTGTTTCACCACCCTCCTAGTGAAATAGTTTTTCCTGATATCCAACCTGGACCTCCCCCACTGCAACTTGAGACCATTGCTCCTTGTTCTGTCATCTGCCACCACTGAGAACAGCCGAGCTCCATCCTCTTTGGAACCCCCCTTCAGGTAGTTGAAGGCTGCTATCAAATCCCCCCTCATTCTTCTCTTCTGGAGACTAAACAATCCCAGTTCCCTCAGCCTCTCCTCATAAGTCATGTGCTCCAGACCCCTAATCATTTTTGTTGCCCTCCGCTGGACTCTTTCCAATTTTTCCACATCCTTCTTGTAGAGTGGGGCCCAAAACTGGACACAATATTCCAGATGAGGCCTCACCAATGTCGAATAAAGGGGAACGATCACGTTCCTCGATCTGCTGGCAATGCCCCTACTTATACAGCCCAAAATGCCGTTAGCCTTCTTGGCAACAAGAGCACACTGTTGACTCATATCCAGCTTCTCGTCCACTGTGACCCCTAGGTCCTTTTCTGCAGAACTGCTACCTAGCCATTCGGTCCCTAGTCTGTAGCAGTGCATGGGATTCTTCCGTCCTAAGTGCAGGACTCTGCACTTGTCCTTGTTGAACCTCATCAGGTTTTTTTCGGCCCAATCCTCTAATTTGTCTAGGTCCCTCTGTATCCGATCCCTACCCTCTAGTGTATCTACCACGCCTCCTAGTTTAGTGTCATCTGCAAACTTGCTGAGAGTGCAGTCCACACCATCCTCCAGATCATTAATAAAGATATTAAACAAAACCGGCCCCAGGACCGTCCCTTGGGGCACTCCGCTTGAAACCGGCTGCCAACTAGACATGGAGCCATTGATCACTACCCGTTGAGCCCGACGATCTAGCCAGCTTTCTATCCACCTTACAGTCCATTCATCCAGACCATACTTCTTTAACTTGGCGGCAAGAATACTGTGGGAGACCGTATCAAAAGCTTTGCTAAAGTCAAGGAATAACACATCCACTGCTTTCCCCTCATCCACAGAGCCAGTTATCTCATCATAGAAGGCAATTAGGTTAGTCAGGCATGACTTCCCCTTCGTGAATCCATGCTGACTGGATTCACGAAGGTACCCCATTTCCAGTGCTTCACCACCCTCCTAGTGAAATAGTGTTTCCTAATATCCAACCTAGACCTCCCTCACTGCAACTTGAGACCATTGCTCCTTGTTCTGTCAGCTACCACCACTGAGAACAGCCGAGCTCCATCCTCTTTGGAACCCCCTTTCAGGTAGTTGAAAGCAGCTATCAAATCTCCCCTCACTGTTCTCTTCTGCAGACTAAATACCCCAGTTTCCTCAGCCTCTCCTCATAAGTCATGTGCCCCAACCCGCTAATCATTTTTGTTGCTCTCAGCTGGACTGTTTCCAATTTGTTCACATCCCTTCTGTAGTGCGGGGCCCAAAACTGGATGCAATACTCCAGATGTGGCCTCACCAGTGCCAAATAGAGGGGAATAATCACGTCCCTCAATCTGCTGGCAATGCTCCTACTAATGCAGCCCAATATTAGCCTTCTTGGCAACAAGGGCACACTGTTGACTCATATCCAGCTTCTTGTCCACTGTAATCCCCAGGTCCTTTTCTGCAGAACTGCCGCTTAGTCAGTTGATCCCCAGCCTGTAGCAGTGCATGGGATTCTTCCATCCTAAGTGCAGGACTCAGCACTTGTCCTTGTTGAACCTCATCAGATTTCTTTTGGCCCAATCCTCCAATTTGTCTAGGTCACTCTGGACCCTATCCCTACCCTCCAACATATCTACCACTCCTCCCAGTTTAGTGTCATCTGTGAACTTGCTGAGGGTGCAGTCCATCCCATCATCCAGATCATTAATGAAGATATTGAACAAAACCAGCCCCAGGACCGACCCTTGGAGCACTCCGCTTGATACTGGCTGCCAACTATACATTAAGCCATTGATCACTACCCGTTGAGCCCAACGATCTAGCCAGCTTTCTATCCACCTTATAGTCCATTCATCCAATCCAGACTTCTTTAACTTGCTGGCAAGAATACTGTGGGAGAGTGTATCAAAAGCTTTGCTAAAGTCAAGATGTATCACGTCCACCGCTTTCCCCATAGCCACAGAGCCAGTTATCTCATCATAGAAGGCAATTGGGAATGTCCAGGGGAAGACTCTAAAACACAGAAGGTGGGTTGTGGAAATTATGTTTGCATCATATCTCAGAGAACCACAGTTACAGTAATTAAACATTTCTTTTTCTTCTTCGAGGAGTTGCAGAAATATATTCCAAGTAGGTGTCTAGTGAGCAGTCCCCAATCCGGAGGTGGGGCACGGAGTCTACCTGAGCACAGATCCCAGGACTGCTCTTCCAATGTTAGCATCCAGTCTGGAAGAAGCAGTGATTGCATAATGGTCCGTAAATGTATGTATGGACGAGCACTACATACAGGCTGCCCTGCTAATGTCCAATATGGAAATGTCATTGAGGAATGCCACTGATGTTGCCTGCACTCTAGTGCCTGTATCTGCTGAGGCGGCATGGCCGATGCTATCTCACAGGCAGTCTTGATGCAAGATATTATCTGTTTACAGATGGTCTGTGCAGAGCCTGCTGGTCCCTTCATGCAGCCCACATGTGATATGAACAGGTGAAGCGAAGAAAGAAACTGTTCAGTTAGAAGGCTAGACAGCGTCTAACATCTAGTGTACAGAGGTTGAGGATGGGCCTCATTCCGTCCTTGGATTTTGGTATCAGGAAATACTGGGAGTAGAGCCTGTAACCACAGTGTTCTCACGGAACCTCCGCCACTGCTCCCCACACTAGCAGAGAGCTGGCCCCCTCAAAGAGCAGTGTCTCATCAGAGGGGTCCCTGAAGAGCAGTAGGGAGAGGAACTGGATGACGGAGGTAATCGAGACCCAGGCATTGTAAAAATGGGCCAGCCTTTCCCCACAGGAACGTGAGGGTGACCAGGGAGGAAGAAGAACTGGAACAGTGCTCTGGACCAACAAATCCAAATAGGCACAGTGGCCAGGCCCCAAGCTTGAGTGCTTCCTCCTGTGAGACCTATCCCTCTTCCGGGGGTAGTCTCGACTCTCGCTGTCTCAGGGGAAGGGGTGCTGCATCCTGAACGGCTGCTGTTGCTGCACTCCACAATGGCATCTCTGCGCATGTGGAGTATACACCTCCAGAGACTCTAAGGTAGCCCTTGAATCCTTAAAGGATTTCATCAGTCTTGTCCGAAAACAAGGCAAGTCCTCAATTGCTTGCTGGACACCCAGCACAATCCCTGAGGTCTGGAGCCAGGAAGCCCTCCTCATAGTCATTACCAAAGCCACAGCTCTGGCCGAAGGCTCAGCCACATCAAGGGCAGATTGCAAAGATGTTTTAGCCACCAAGCAGCCCTCTGTGACAAACGCCCCAAACTCATCCTGAGAAGCCTCAGGTAACTGCTCCTCAAATTTGGCCACAGCTGACCAGTTGAGGAAGTCATATTTAGCCAACAAAGCTGGTTGGTTCACGATCCTCCTGTGTAGTGAAGAGGAGGTGTATAGCTTTCTGTCCAAAAGGTACAGGTGCTTCAAGTCTCTGTCTTTGGGGGAAGACTTTAATGTGCCCTGACAGGCTCTGTCATTGACCGCCATGCCCACCAGGGAGTTTGGGGCCGGATAGGAATAAACCCCCTCATATCCCTGTACCAGCACAAAACAGCGCTTCTCCAAGCACTTGGCCACCAAAGAGCTCAAGGAGTGCCTCATTTATCAGGAGGGCCACTCTTCCAGGGATAGTGGGCTGGAGAATGTCCACAAGTTTACTGATATTCTCCTGGAGAGACTCTATCTGAATACTCGCGGATAAGGCCACCTGACATAATAGGTCCCGGTGTGCCTTGAAGTCCTCCAGGATGGAAGGGAGGATGAACCAGGCAACACCACATCACTGGGGATGAGGACAAGGCTGTTGGCTGGGCCAGAGGCAGATCCTGCTCCTGGGGCAGCGTCTCTGGATGGGGAAACTCTGGGGGCTCCACAGGAAGGAGAATTGCGGGCATCTGAACTTGCAACTGATCTGCAGCCCCCAATACTACACAAGGAGGCAATTTCACTTTTGAGTTGGACGATAAGCGAGACCTCCGGGAGCGAGGAGCTTCCCACTGAGCCCAAGGGAGCCACTGGCCTGGGTAAGGCATTGGTGGCCAGTAGGCACCAGGCCAAGGGCCTCCATCCTCGCCTACAACCCTGGTAGTTGTACTGGTCTACTGATGGCCCCCAGACTCCCCCAGGTGAAGTGGAGCAGGAGGACAAGGAACCTGACTCTGAAGCAGAGGAGTCCCGGGACCTCAGAGACATGAGAGGGGTGACTCCAGAGGGAGCCAACAGGCGATCCGACTCATCCATAGCCTAGACCGAGGTCGGAATTGACGCTCCAGATGTAGTCGGCACCACCAATGTCGAAATAGTCAGTGCTGCAGGCATGGTCCATCCGGTGCAAACTCTGGGACTGGAGCACCCGCATGGGACCGGAGTGCCTCGACGTTGACAGCCTCCATGGAACCATCTGCTGTGTCGATTGTTCAGTGCCGAGGAAGAGCCTGGTACTGAAGAATCAAAGAATCACAGAATCTCAGGGTTGGAAGGGACCTCAGGAGGTCATCTAGTCCCACCCCCTGCTCAAAGCAGGACCAACCCCAACTAAATCATCCTAGCCAGGGCTTTATCAAGCCTGACCTTAAAAGCCTCTAAAGAAGAACCTTGTCCTGTCTCCAGTATTGTATCCATACTGACCCCAGGGAGGGGTGCTTCATGGTGCAGTGCCAAGGATTCCACAGCACGGCCATCGTGGGTGCCAGCCTCACAAAGTCTTGGACCAGTGGTGAGGACGGGACCAAAAGGCAGAGTAGGTCCTCCCCAGCCTGGTATGCTGCCACCACCGACACTGTGAGCACTAGCATCATTCCCACCAGTGCCAAACTCAATAGACGCCCAGAGGCCGGAACTGGAGTCGACGGTACAGGGTGTCTGCCCTCCCTACCCAGGACCGAGGAAGGGTCACAGGCACCCGTGCCATCCCGCGTGCTGGAGCCAGGCCCGTGCCGGTCTGCGCTCTTCTTCGAGGAGGCAGAAGAGTCACCTGCGACCTGGAGCACTCCCAGTCGGTCTTATGTGATCTCTTCTTTGGCGCAACAGAGAAGACTCCTGTGCTGGAACAGGAGGCAGCAGAGCTCTCCAAGCTGGGGGGTGGTCTGTGGCACAGGAAGGCTCAGTTCTGGGTCAGGCCTCATGGGCTGCTCAAGCAGGTGCTGCTTGAGGCGAAGGCTCCGCACCTCCCCCGTCCACTTCTTGAATGATCTGCAGATTGTCCCGCCCTCCTTAGGGTGGGCTTTGCCCAGACAGAGCCAGAGCGGCTTGTCAGGGTCACTGGTGGGAACTGCCACTCCACACGCAGGGCAATGCATGAGCCCAGGGAGGGCACCCCAGGAAGCACAGCCGCTAACACTATCACTTTTAACTCCCTGAAACAAATGCGCAGTTGTGAGACTTCACCACACAGAGCTCTAACTCCAGCCAATGGGTGGTGAGAAGGAACAGGGGTGAGGGGGCGAGGCATGGGAAGGAGCTATCGGCACAAGCATCACCCCTCTATGGGTCCTGCTAGGCACAAGTCTCTGGTTCCGGCGCGAGGGGTGCGCACACCTACTTGGAATACACGTCTGCCTCTACTTGAAGAATGATTATGGCCAAGGCCGGCTCTAGGCACCAGCTGAGCAAGCAGGTGCTTGGGGCGGCCAAGGGGAAGGGGTGGCACGTTGGGCTCTTTGGTAGCAATTCGGTGGAGGGTCCCTGTCCCTCTTGGAGGGAAGGCCCTGCCGCCGAATTGCCGCTGAAGAAGAAAGCGAAGCGGCGGAGCTGCCGCCGATCGCGATGACGGCTTCTTTTTTTTTCCTGCCGCTTGGGGCAGCAAAAACTCTGGAGCCTGCCCTGATTATGGCAGCAGCTAGGAGTCCCAGTCATGGATCAGGACCTCTTTCTGCTCGGTGCTGTACAAACCTCACCACACTAAGACTCAGGCATGAACTGCTGCTATGGTTATTTCATGAGTGCCCAGCGCCCCCTCCCTTACCCGGTTATTTAATTGCGAGCTGCCTAGGGTTCCATAATTGCAAACAACTCTGCCACCTGGAAGCCAACTCCAGGTCGAACATCTGGTTTTCAGCACATTCATCGCCTCTGATCCTGGTTACTACACAGCCTTGGAAAGGAATGAAAGGGATGTGGAGTTCCTGAAACAGGGCTAGGTGGGACGACACTTGCATCAGCAGAACAATCACATTTGTTCGCTAAAACGGCAAAGCAGGCAGAGCTGAAGCCAGCAGGGTTTCATTAAGATACATGGGAAAGAACTTTAATAACCAAGACAGGGGAGCTTTCATTCTGTTTTCCTTTTCACTTGCCAGATATTTGGAAAAAGACAATGAATGTTTATTCCTTTGGGAATGCAGCCTTGCTGGCTAGGTACACAGCCAGCCCTCCGGAATTCAGCCAAGTGGGTTTGGGAGAGTGCCCCCTGTCTAGAGGAGTGTGCATGGGACTCAGACATGCAGTGGAGTGCATGCTATATAGAAGCTGCTTAGAATGGATTGCAAGAAACTAGAGTCAGGCCACAGTCATAAAAAGAGCTGTTACAGCATCGTGGCACCGTAATAAATAACCATCTTTCACTCTACCCAGCGCTCTCTCCTGGCATTGTAGCATGGAAGAGTGTGCCATGTGATACAAGACACTGGGTGTTACTAGCCAGTGTGTTCTGTATTTAACTCAGCAATGGCTGATGATGACTGAGTCAGAGACACATCAGCAGCACGGGGGGCTTTCGGAAGTGGGTAAAATTCTGCCTTTCCTCCCACTGATAGGCCTGGCTTAATTACCCTTCTTGTGCCAAAGGAACGTGTGATCCTCTGGTCCAAAACCAGTCAGGCCAGTTATAAATAATTGTTTCTGTCTGTGCAAACGGTCCAGAAAGCACCTCCCTTGTAAACAGATGGACACACCATGAAACGGCCCAGGCAGTCAGAGACAGCTGAGCACAGCCTCCCAGCATAGGCCACCCCCCATCCAGCACTGAGCCAGCCAGCCTGACATTCCACGTCACCCCCAGCCAGGCCATGTGCAGCCACGTGACCAGCCCCCGACAATCAGATCAGCCAGCTACCTGCACACAGAGCACTCCTCGTGCCTTTCAAGCCAGGAACTCTCGTGACTCTCCTAACTCCCATGTTGAAGAAGAGGAGAGTGCCCTTCCTCTGCAGAGCTGTAGCTGCTGGAAAGACCCTTCCAAAGAGGCAGCTGTGCCGAGGAACGCACACACGTATGCTGCACACCCCGTGCCCACAGCTCCGAGTTATGGCTGATCCTGAGCCAGACCATAATCCCCACTCTACGGCTCTGAGCAACAGCTGCCGTGGGCGGACCCCAAATGTACAGCGGTTGCTATTAAAATCTTTCCCGTAGTTCTTGGGAGCTGTTAAAATAGAATGGCTTCTTTTTATTAGTGGACAATGTCCCATATTGTGAGCAGGAACCCTGCCTCTGGAGTATTGTGCCATTTCTGGGAGTGAGGCTGCAGCGATGGTCGAAAAGGCTTTGCCACCTGCCACGCAGCTGGAGATGAGTGAGGCACAGCACAGCAAACCATTGGAGTGATGGGAACAACCTCGCTTTAGCTACGAATGAGCAAGATGTCCCCGTTTTGGTCCAGGCTTTCCAGTGACATGTCCCCATCTGAACCCGCTTTATGCCTCAGGGGCAATGGGCTGGAATCTGGAATAGCACCGCAGAGGTCCCTAGGGTTACTCTGCATTTGCCCTGGTGTACCAGAGATCACAGCCCCCCTGGAGCCAGTATCGCCATGGGATCTCCTCGCTGCCAAGAGAACCAGGCCATCTGCAGGGCTGCCCTCGCTCACCCCTCTACTTGCTGGGCCCCAGTGTCAGCTACTCTGGTCCTGCACTTGGGGCAGGGACGAGGGGATGGAGGAGGGTGGCTTTCACCCACCTTTGTGTTCCCCATTTCCTGGGGCCTCAGGAATGCTCTAACATACGCTCTGCTACCACAGCCCCGGCGAGCAGATGGAGCCATAGCAAAGTGCCGCCCCAACACCTCCCTGATGTGCCCCATACAGGGCGCTGGGAGCAGAGCCGGGTACAGCCCTCACAGCAACACCCCTGGCATCACCCGGGCAGATTCCCAGGAGGCCGTTTCCATCCTGTGAGCTCCCAGAGCAGCGGAAAGGGGCTTTGACGGACCTGGGAGCCCAGCTACTCAGAGCAGTTCTCCTGGCCTCATTGCTTTCTTTTGCTCTCACTACACAACTGTCACAGCCCTCAGAGACTCTCCTCTGAACCAGGAACAAGCAGTGGGTTCATTGACGCAATGACTGAAAATGTAAAACATCCAGGGCTTAAATTCTCACCGAGTCTTTCCTGAAGCCCTGGCGCTCGGGGCTCCCGCCCCACAGCAGACTCTCGGGGCTCCCGCCCCACAGCAGACTCTCGGGGCTCACCGCCCGACAGCAGGCGCTCGGGGCTCCCACCCCACAGCAGACTCTCGGGGCTCACCGCCCGACAGCAGGCGCTCAGGGCTCCCACCCCACAGCAGACTCTCGGGGCTCCTGTAGGCTTGAAAATATTCCTGGAGCTCTGCTCTGAACAGCTCCGGCTAGAAGCATCCCCTGAAGAGTAGCAGCACAAAATGCAGAGCTAGCTCCCTCCACACTGCCCTGACTGGACCCTCCCAGGGCCTCCACCAGGCTGGGGCAATGGCTCAGACGGTGTGGCCCAGCCAGCCCTGCACCTTGTCTGCCAAACAGTGGCTCTGGGAATGGAGACACCTGAGTAGTTACTCACCTGCCCACACTCAGCTGGGCTTGTACCACTGCAGTGGCTTCTGGACAGCCTCTGTATGGCGGCTACCAGCATGGGCTGGGTCTAAGCTATTGATCTAGAAGGGAAAGCTCCATTCTTCCAGCCCACAACCCCCCCACCTCCAGATGGCCCTTTTAATCCTGCCATGAGAGAAGAGCCCGTTCCCTGTGGCGGGCCCAGGAGCTCCTCCATTCTCCATATGGTCGTGCAGTCTCCCCAGCCAGGCAGAGAAGTCACAGGCATGTCATTTCTTTTCCAGTGCACAAGGCCACAACACAGAGAAATGGGACAGCATTTACTCCCGTTACCTCTCAGCCTTCTGAGGAGAGAAATCAGTCACTCCACTGACCCCTCTGTTGTCCTTTGGCCTTTCGAAAGCACACACTAAATGTTGACCGGAGAAGTCCTGAGCTTGCCTGGCTAAACAGGGACACGCTTCTCACCTGCGCCGGCCGCGTGCCTGCAAGATGAAATGATACCTCCCTGGCCAGGCCCTGGTGAGTGTCCTGCTGACTCCTGCGCTCCGTGGGTTCGCAGAGTCTCTGTTCAGGCAGGTGGTTCTATCTTGCTACCTCGCAGATTTCAGTGACTAAGACACGTTGTTAGTTTCTTCATCCTTTGGTGTGACATATAGCAGCATCTTGGGTTAACACTACCCCACCCTGAGATCGGGTGTGCATTAGCCGGGAGAAGCTTCCACTGACTGCACTTTCCTGCCCTGTCAGCGCAGCTCAGTGAGATGGTGAGAAGATGCCAAGAGAGAACAACAGCTGCTCCCTAGGAGAGGCTTTGGGGATTTCAGGACCTCGTCTTACCTTCACACTTGTGGCTGGTTTCACTTTGCTTGTGTCCTGCGGGACATTTGCACTCATAGGAGCCCACGGTGTTGATGCAGTTTCCACCCTGACACAGGCCTGGGATAGCCTGACATTCATCCACATCTGCAGGGAGAAGAACAAGAACATCAGCAAGTGGGCGAAGCAGCTGCAGTGTACGGCACAGAAGAGGGAGAAAAAGACCAAGGGAGCAGTGAGGCTGGCACCACAGGCAGAGCAGCGGGGCCAGCTGGGGTGTGATAAGAACAGGAGCATGTTATGTTACTCTCCTTCTGCAGTGCAAGGGGGTGCCATGGCCTGGCCCTGGGCTTACGCGGGGCTAAGCTCTGCCCCCCTGCAATGGGAAACAAGCACCATGGTTGCCAAGTGAAGCCCCTTTACCCACCTGGTGATCACTGTGATTGTTTCCCATATTTCTGAAGTGCGCATCATGCAGCATCCGGCTACTTGTAGCCCAGTTTGGCAAGTTCCCATCGCCGGTGCAGGCAACAGCCACGCCAGCGCTGGAGAAGGTCCTGAGGCGCCGGGCTCCGAGGCTCACCACTGCGTTGCAGTTAGAGCTGGCTGAAACGGGGCGGGGGGGTTCTGGTTTGGGAGAATTTCAGCATTTTGATTTTGGTTTCGTTCTGGAGCAGAGCAGCATCCCGGGGACCCTGCCTTTGACTGGATGAAAGTTCAGCCAACCTGGCTCCTTTTCAGGAGAAATGTCCGGGCTGATGAACTGGTTTCATTGGAAGATTTCCAGCCAGGTTGAGCTGCATTTTCTGTCTGTCTGGGACCCAGCAGCACCTTTCCATGGCACTCACCTTGGCAGGCTCCAGTGCGTATATTGGGGATGAAGCCCCGGCGGCAGGGGTGAGGCTGGGCAGGGCACATCTCACATGGGTGACCCCAGGCCCGTCCAATGGTGGCACAACACATGGTCTTGGTGCAGACAATTCCACTGAGCTGGCCCTGGCACATTTGGTTATTCACCTGGCTGAAGCAGGGACCGGTGCGATAGTCTGAGAAGAAACCAAAAACCAGGAGGTTAGAACAAGACCGAAAACCCAGCTTTGGCCAGCATGGTTTGGTACCTGCTCCTCTCTCTTGTGCTGTGCTTGGGTGCAACCTGTGAACTGGAGCCTGCTCTCCCCTTCACAAGGCAGCAATACCAACATCTCGCCCCTGACAATGTACATCGGTCCCAGAGACCTCCCCAGACTCCAGCCCACTCTCTGAATAGATTATCCGATGCCTGGCATGTGGGCATTGTGCAACCATTTTTAACTCTTCCCTGTCCAAAGTGGTCAGTCTCCCTGGAGCTGTGAACATCTGCAACCCCATATAACCTTGCATGGTTTAAGATATCTGCAGCTGTTTGCCAAATGGCAGCGTATTATGGGATTGAAGATACCCCCACCATTCAGATTGCTGGCTGACCTGTCAAGGTCTCTGGGGGTTGCTTGTGATAACTAGCTGTGATATCACGATGCTTGTCAGAGAGATGGACTGTATCTGTCTTCGATGGAAGGTCCTAGGGATCTGGGGGAATAGTCCAGGTGATTTGGATGCCCTGGGCATTGCATTTCCATTGCGTACTTTCCAATGGATGGGTTTGCACATTGAATTCCCTGCCTTTTTGACTTTGCTTTTCTTTCAGAGAACAGCAAAGCTCTACTGAGGATTTTCCCCGTACGTTAGTGACAGCTATTTATACTCTTAGCTCCAGGTTAACAATCTGTTGTGTCGGGAACAGATGTTTATTAGGATTGAGTTCACTGCTGAGTGGCTTCTAAAGGAAATCAGCTCCCGATCTCTCCTGAAAAGCTTTCTAGAGAGAGAGAAAGCTTCCCAGGCATGACTGAGCCCTCCCGGGTTATGTAGTGTGCACAGCCCTGGCATAGGAATGCCTGCTCCTCCATCAGTCTGTACAAGGAGAATCTCCAGCAATTACACATGCAATAGTGATTCATTTCTCCTGGGTAACTATGAAAGGCCCCTTGGCAATTTTAACTGGCTCTTTAACACGTCTATGCTACAGCAACAGTGGGCCCGTTTCCCAGATCCAACAAGGAGACACCTGTGCCTTACAAGCTACATTAGTTGGGTTATTTGCAGTGAGGAATGGGGTTTTGCTGCTCCCTGGGCTCGCCTGATCCCTGGTTGGGGATATTAGCACATCAGGGATTCATCAAGAAACTCACTTCTAAAACATGAAGGGCCTTTTACTTCTGCTGAGAGAGATGATTTCATGCAAATGTTTCATCTGTTCCTGGAAGAAGGACCTTTGACCTTAGTACAGTCAGACCGAAAACTCCTACATTAAACATCTGCAGAAGTCCAGGGAACAACAGCTGAGGGTGCTGCTCTGTCTCTAACTTACTCCCATGCAATGTAGGTGCTGGCAGAACAGCCGGGTATTTTATGCAGGCTCCGATTTTCAAAGTTGCTTAGGGATTTCAGCGCTGGATTTCCCATTAATGAACTGGGAGCAGCAATTCCTCTGGCAATGCTGTGAATCCCAGGCTGCATTCTGCATGCTGCGATGTCCAGATGAGTCCACGGCAGCCCTAACGCTAAACTGTCTGGGTTTGAAATGTAGAGCACCAAACTGGTGTGGAAGGTGTGTACCGGGAGGCCATATCTTTGGTAGTGGCTGTATTTAACTGTGCCCACAAGTGTTTTCTCCTGATATATACACATAAAAGCACAAAATTAAGACCACACAATCAAGTTTAATTTTTGCATTTCTTGGCTTCTGAATGCTTCATTCCATAACGCTAACACTCTCTGAACATATGTTTTGTATGGAATTTCTTCAGATTGTTGTTGTTGTTTTTAAACCCTAAGACACATGTGCAAACAGAAAAAGATTAAAGGGATTCAAGCAAATCCAGCCAGTAAGAGTGACAGTACAGGAAGCTTATCTCCCTATGTAACAATCATGCAACTTAGTCCTACCCTCACCCCTGGCAAGGAAGCTGCTTGGGGTTGGGCCTAGACCAAATGGCGCCCCAGGTGAGGAGCATCCTTGTGCCCCCCTCCCATGTGTTAAACTTTTCAATACCTTATTTTTTATTACATTTGTAGCCCATTTCATGACTTTGATGCATGATCTACATGCATGATTTATCTCTGTTATATAAGATAATACATTTGCACATTAGGATCTGTAAATCTGTATTCATGCCATATATAAGTAAGGCTGCGAGTCTCTCATGGAGGTCGCAGAAGTTACGGATTCCGTGACTTTCTGCAATCTCTGTGATTTCCGCAGCTGCAGCAGCCAGTGTAGCTGACCCCAGAGCCACTCCAGCAGCTTGCCAGGCCCAGCCGTACCAGCCGCGTCAGCCATTGCTGGACCAGCCCAAGGGCCAGCCACTTGGGTGCCAGCCACACTGGCCACTGCTGGAGTGGCCCCAGGGCCAGTCGCTTGGGGAGCCCCGGGGCCAGTTGCACCGGCCACTGCTCAGGTGACCCCGGGCAGCTGGCCCTGGGGACTGCCCAAGCAGCAGCCGGTGCGGCTAATCCCAGGGCCAGCCCAGGCAGCAGTCCCAGGGCAGCCCTGGAGACCACCAGAGCAGCAGTGGTCCCAGGGGCTACTCCAGAGGCGGCCGGAGCAGGGGCCGGAGCAGCGGCCCCGGGGCGGCTGGAGGCAGTCAGCCCCCACTACAGGAGCAGCAGTGCCCCGGGGGCCCCCAATAGGGGTGGAGCCTCAACCTGGGGCGGGGTTTCATGGTCCCAGGCATGCAAGCATCTGCTCCTATAAACCCTGCAGGCCCAGATCTGAGACCTGTGGGTCATGACATTGCCCAGCTAAAGGCTGGGGGAAACAATTTGTGTTTGCTTTGGAACATTCTGGTAATAAAAGCAGACCCCAAGAAGGGCTGTAATTCGATTTGTGAAATCCACTTTTTGAGTTTACTGAGAACCAAAGAGGGCAAACCAAGGCAGGGTGCCACAGAGCCACCCCTGGCCATGAGGGGGTATGGGGGAGGCAGCCAACTCTGTTACGGTTGCAATGAAATTTCACATATTTCATGAACGATACCTAGGCCTAACTAACCATAAGACAATGCAGGGCACCTAATAAACAAGGCCTATTTCACCTATTTTCCAATGGAAAGGAGCATGGCCCTCAATATGTCTGATGGGATTGTACTGTGGTGTATGCCTCCTGGTATCTGTAGTGCATTGAGGACTGGGTTAGAGTTGCAAGCTATCACTTTCAGAGTGTGGGGAGGGGGGAGGGGTTCCTGGTCCTGCTTGAAGGCTGGGGATTCTGTACGGAAGTGTATGAGCACAGGCAGTCTGTAAAGAGCAAGCCTAGAGCAAGGCTGCCTTAGGAAGCAGCCTGCTTTGTCTCTCTCTGGTTTTGGGTACTGTGCATTATTGTTCTGAATTCTAAGAAATAAAAGTCATGTTACATTGCAACCTTCCAGCCAGAGTACTGCATGATTTAATCTAACATCTCTCTGTCTGTGCTGTGAACAGAACTGTATCTGGAAAGGGCTCTGGATTAATTTATAAAGACAAAACCTATAACCACACAAGGACAAAACTCAGGCACCACAACTGGCTTCAAAGCAAAGTGGGGGAAGAGTCAAACTGAATATCTGACAGTGTTGCTGAATGTGCCCAGAAGGAATTCCTGGCAATTAATAATGGGGCCCAACATTTGCATTGAAAAGGAAAATGAATCACTTTAAAATATACTTGACAAAAATAGATTTTCATATTTAGATTTAATTCTCTGAGGGAAAGCAGCCAAAGCAATCTGGGAATTGCAGTCTGGAGTCCAGAGTGTGCTGGCAACATGCCAGCTCCCATCTGGTGCTAATTTTAATGGGTCAAATTATTAAATTTTTAATGAGACAATAATCAAACTTGATAAAGATTATAGGCACACGTAGGAGATGGCTGAGGCCCTGTGAGACTCTGCAGGACTCTGGCCTCAGATAATTTGTCCTTTGCAGAATTTGTCCCTGTGGCCACATTTTTCGGTAGAGCAGAGCAGAGCTTTATTCCCCACTGAAATCGATGTGGTGTCTTTGCTTCCTCTCTGGAATGTCTCACTTGCAGTCACAGTAAGAGTGCCATGTGGTAGAATTTCCCTAGTTAGGGGCTGATCCGTACGCATGCAAAGTGCTCACCAAAGGGTTTGCAAGAAATGCAGATTTTCAAGCCCTATATCAGGGAGAAAAAGTCCAGTCCTGAGCTTGACGTGTGTACAGGAGTCAATACTGATTGTGACCATGTGTATTTGATACTTTATGCATTACCCTGTAGCCACAAAAGGCATCATACCAACTCAGAGTTCAAATGTCGATCCGTTTTCACAAGACAGGGATAAAAAGCTTTGCAAACAGTGTGTAAGTACTAACTGCCAAGCAGACATGTTCCTCCCTCCACGGCACCATCTATCTTTAGCCAAATAACTGTAGTGCCCTAACTTTCCCTTCTTGGCCCCTGGGCCGCAATAGCACCCACTGCACGTCATTGTATTTTGTTCACTTGATCTGTGTCAGCTTAGGAGAGGGAGAAGAACCGGAAAGGACTTTGCACATTTGGCTGGTTGTCATGGAGATACTAAGGTTGCTCCTGTGCCTAATGAATGCTAATGTCCAGCACTCTAGAGCCTCTTTGGGAGTTACTCAGTGGTATCCATTCCATGACACACGGCTCTCAGCTATGCTGCCGGCTGCTGGGGGCTGTGTTACAGCTTTGTCCAGTCTGAAAGCAGCTATTTACACATGCAGTAACCTTCCCTCTAAATGGAAAAACAACATGTGTCTGCTCTGGATGTTTCCTTCCACACAGATTCTGATCTGAGCCTGGCTGGACCACACAGACAGCTGGAGGTTTTAGTGCAGTAGGAGGGTATGAGTATGTTGTATTAGCAGAGAGTGAACAATAAGAGTCAGGGGACTCCTGGTTTCCAGACCTATCTCACCCTCTGTGCTGCTTTAGGCATGTCACACAGGCTCTGCCTACACCCCACTCCTCTAGTCCTCCGCAGAGGGAGGCAGATTACAGTTTTGTGGGGCCCTGGGCCAGAGCAAGTGGAGGCTTCTCTCCACCCCTTCTGCCCGCAGCCCCCCCATGTGCTTCTGCCAGGGAAATGGGGTTAGGCGCAAGGGCTTGCCCCGACTCTCCCTCCTGCCCAGCACTCCTGCTGGGGAGCAGGGTCGGGGCATGGGGCCTTCCCCTGCTCCATCCACCTGGCGGTCCTGCTGGGGAGCAGGGTCAGGGAGTGGGGACTTCCCCTGCTCCCCAGCAAGATGGCTGGGCAGGCGGGCAGAGCGGGGCAAGTCTCCATGCCCTGACCCCACTTCCTAGCAGGAGCGCCAGGTGAGCGGAGCAGGTCAAGGCGAGGGGGCGTCCATTTTCCCAGGGTCCCCCAATTGGCTTAATATACCACTGCCCCCCCGCAACTGTGGCCGAAATGTCTGTCTCAACCATCGGCGGTGGCAGACAGCGGTTGGCCAAAGATGGCTGAACACAGCCTGGGCTTGTCAATGAGAAACGTGTTTAGCATCAGTCCTTGGCCAGTGAGGATGGTGACAAATCATACTGCAGACAGATTCCTAACAAACACCATCCTAGAGCTAGTTAGCTACGGGACTGCAGGCAAGACCATTGCCTCCGGTACCCACTGGTAAATGCGGCTGCAGAGCTGGATGAACTTTACTGTGTGGAAAATCGTCCCAGTGGAAGAGACATTTTCACAGGAAATCTGGTTACTATCCTGTGCCATAACTGCTGTTCTTGGAGATGGGCTGCATGTGTCCATTCCACTCTCGGTGTCGGTGCCCCCAGCGCGTGACCCGCGGAAATTTTTCGCCTCAGTGTTACCTGTTGGGTGACTCGAGTGCCCCCTGCTGCCACACAGCATTGCATGCAGGTATAAAGGGCAGAGCTTGCTGTAACTCCTGCAAAGAGGGGAAGGAGGGTGGATTGTAGAATGGACACATGCCACCCACCTTGAAGAACAACAATAGCAGAACGTGTTAATAACTGTTCTTCAAGTGATCATGCATGGGCATTCCACTCTTGGTGACTCACAGGCTGTAGAACAGGAGTGGGGATCGCAGTCTATTTCCATAAAGATTGGAGAACAACTCGTCGTACACTAATATCATCTCTGGAGTCTTGAGCCACAGCACGGTGGGAAGCAAACATCTGGACTGAGGACCAGGCTGCCACTCCATGAATGCCTGCGTTTGGAACTTGTGCCAGAAAAGCTGCCTCGGCTGATATGCCCTTGTTGAAGGAGCTGTGCCTCTGTCAGGCACAGCGACACTAGCCACGTCACAGCACATGCGGGTGCAGGATGAGATGCAGGAAGAAATTCTCTGGGTGGAGACTGATGGACCTCTCACTCAGCCTGCATCTGTTACAAACAGCTGGGAGGATTTATGGAAGTGTCTCGTTCTATCTAGCTAAAATGCCAAGGCTCTTCTGATGTCCAAGGTATACAAACACTCTTCCTCCCTGATCACATGTAGTTTTGGTTAGAATCCAGGCAAATGAATTGGCTGTGGCAAGAGGAAACCACTTTTGGGAAGAACATTGGATGAGGATGCAGATAAGCCTGGTCCTTAAAAAAGACTGCATATGGAGGTCCTGACATTAATGCCTGCAGCTGTCCTTCTGGCTGAGGTAATGGCCACCAGAAATGCCACCTTCGTTGATAGATGCAGCGATTACCAGATGGCCAACGGTTCAAATGGGGGACCCATAGGGCTTTACAGTACTAAATTTAGATCCCACAGAGGAACAGGGTCTTGCACTTCAGGGTATAATTTGACTAAGCACTTTAAAAATCTTATGGACATGTCATTGGAGAAAACAGTGATTGCCCACTTTAGGGTGGAATGCTGAATTAGCAGCCAGATGTACTTTGATGGAACTAGACACCAAACCATGGTGTTTCAGGAATAATAAGTAGTCCAGTACACGTTGAATTGAAGAACTGGTCCCATTCTCAAGACCAGATGAAGAAACGCCTCAATTTTGCAAGGTGAGTAAGGTCTTGTAGAAGGCTTCCTACTATTTAGCAGGACCTCTTGTACATCTTTTGAGCAAGCCTGCTCCCAAGTGTCTAGCCATGGAGCATCCATGCAGTTAGGCAAAGGGATTGTAGGCTCAGGTGGTATAGGCAACTGTGATCCTGGGAGGTTAGGTTTGAGTCTAGGGGAAATGAAATTGGAGGTTTCACTGACAACTCCAGGAAAGTGGAGAAGGCCTGTGCTGGGGCTATAAGTATGTCTCTGGCCTGGTCCTGTCTTATCTTTAGCTGCATCCCTATGAGTGAGTGGGATGGGTGGAAAAGCATGGAAGACCCTTTGGCCATGTCACTAAAAAGGCATCTGTTATAGAATCTGGGCTGTGACCCTGTAGGGACCAGAGCTGCTTACAGTTTCTGTTGGACTTTGTCGGAAATAGGTCCAGTTGGGGAAACCCCCGTGACTGGAAGATGTATCAGGCCACTTTGGTGAAGAGACCACTGGTGGTGACTCATAAATAACCTGCTCAGGTGTTCAGCAAGGTCGTTCTCTGAGTCCAGCAGGTTAGATGCTTCTAGATTGATTGAGTTGGCAACAAATAGAGTTGCTTCTTGGCAGAGTGGAGAAGAGCAGGCTGCCCACGGCTTGCTGGGGTAGAACATTCCTGCCATGTGGTCTGTGGGGATGAACAGGGTGCTTCCCCTGATTTGTGATAAAAATACTTGGCACGCCAGTGTGACAGCTTTCAGTTCCCTGACATTGAGGTGTAAAGCTGGGTCCTTGTAGGACCATAGATCCTGCATTTGTAGAGAACCCAGGTGGGCTCCCCATCCCAGGGCCAAAGCATCTGCCACTAGCATGAGTGTCGGTTGTGGTCAGGCAAATGGAACGCCTACACATAGGTTGGCTGGATCTGTTCACCAGTCCAGGGACGGGAGGATATGGGAGGGCACTGTTACCATTGAGTCTGACAGCGGCTTAGTGAGTAGACTGATGCCAGCCAACCCTGTAGAGTTCTGAGTCATAGTCTGGCCTGTTGATTCACGTAAGTGCAATAGACCATGTGTGCCTGAAGCCTCAGATTTGTATTGTTGTGATCATGTGAGCATTCAAAACTATAACAAGTGATTGAACTGCCTGGAACCTGGAGTGTGGATGAAAGGCCCTGGCTTGAGATGAGTCCAGTACAGCTCCTATAAACTCTATCCTCTGGACCAGGGAGAGGAGAGATTTCCTGTGTTGATTATCAATCCCAGAGCATTGAACATTGACTGGACCAAGGCAACTCTGCTCTACACTTGCAGTTTGGACAAGCCTTTGACAAGCCTTTGGCAAGGGAGGGGTAAACCCAGTGCTTAATTTGTAATGAAAGACGTGCCAGGGCTCAGGCAATTTTTACATT
The DNA here is from genome assembly GCF_011386835.1 of Chrysemys picta bellii. Classification (NCBI taxonomy): domain Eukaryota; kingdom Metazoa; phylum Chordata; order Testudines; family Emydidae; genus Chrysemys; species Chrysemys picta. Next base: position 2,090,363 of record NC_088815.1, on the reverse strand, counting down.
CATAATGGATGCAGCAAGCCCAGAGGTTATGAACTGCCAAGCCTAGACGTGCCAGGCCTCAGCCCTGGCACAAATTAAGCACTGGGAAAACCTGCATCCCCGATCTTCAGAGGAATGCAGCTAATTTGTAAAGACCCTGGGATAATAAAAACTAATGTGACCATGAAAAACTTTATCCTTTTAAAAAATGTGTTGAGTTGACACAGGGTTAAAATTGCTCTGCGACCCACCCCCCCTGAACTTTTGGGGTTAGGAAATATTTAGAATAAAACCCCTTCCCTCAGACCACATGGAACCTCCTCTGTGGCTCCCAAGCAAAGAAGCAATCGAAATTCCTGGATAAGGAGTTTCTCATGAGAGGGGTCCCTGAAGAGGGACAGGGAGGAAGGGTGGAAGGGATGGGGAGAAGAAAGCTGCAGAGTATATCCCACTTACACAGTACTCAAGACCCACAGGTCCAAAGTAATCTGGGACCAAGCACTGTGGAAGTGGGACAGATGGTTTGTGAAGGTGCATGAGGTGATGTGAGGACTCTCTAACTGCTTTGACCTCTACATCTAAGTCTGCAGCCACTCTCTTTAACAACTCCTGATAAACTTTAAAATCATCCGGAGGAGGTGAAGATGTGCCAAATGAAACAGCCTCGTCTGCAAAGGACAAAGAGGAAGCCAAACCAGAGGGGCAGAATCTCTTCTGCTGGTTGGTTCTGGAACCTCCTGTGGGATGCTCAACCCAGTGCCAGACTCCAGGGAAGGAGCTGCTTGGTGTGTAGATTCAGCCCTTTTAGACAAGGGCACTGAGTACACATGGTGTGGGGAAGATCTGGAAACTGTGGGGAAACCTCCACGGGTTCATAATGGCCACAGATATGGGACAGGGCCCATTGTCCCGGTCACATTCCCAAGGCAGGTCTCATTGAAGGGTCACAATGGTAGATGGTCAGAGAGGATCTGTGCAGAGACCAGCAGGTCCTGCTTTGGTGCTGTGATACATCAGATCCCACCTGCAAGTCTGATGATGAGGATTCCACTTCCTCTGACCAGGGTGGGGTTGATCCAGTCAGTGCCGGGGACCAGTGCCGAAAGCCTGGCGATGGACAAAGTGACACCATCGTAGCAGGCTTCTCCTTGCCCAGAGGCTGAGTCACTGGCAGAAATGACAGGGTGCTGAGGGACTGGACTCCGGTAAGGAAGAAGACACTGGCCCCGAGAAGCAGAGCAGGTTTCTTGGCACTGCAAATGCCTCCGGCGCAGTTGGCATTGAGAGGGTGATTTGTTGTGGTGCCAAAGAAGCTGGAAGCTTTGTATTTCTCCTTCGGTACAGGTGAGAGAGAACATGGACGGGATTCCGCTAAAGCTGGAAGTGCTCTTCTCACTGAAGCTGCAGCACTCGGCACTGAGTCAGACCAGGACAGCTCTGACGGTGGTCTGATACCGCCTCCATCAGCAGAAATTTCAGCTTACCCTCCACATCCTTCTTTGTCCTAGGCTTGAACTCCCTGTGAATCTGGCACCAGGCCTTCATGCGTGCCTCTCCCAAGTGCTTCAGACAGCTCTTGTGTGGGTTGGTTCCTGGCATAGACCTGGAGCAAGAAACCTGGTGACCAGGGCACAGCTCAGTACCGTACATAGAATAAAACCTCAACTGGAGAAAACAGCAAGTACAACAGCTACCGCTGAGGGGAAAAGTTTCTGGCGAACATGTGCTGGGCGCATCAACCCCACAAGTGGAATGCACACATGCAATGACTCGAAGAAAAATCAATTTCTTTTCCCATGAAAATGTTGGTTTCAGTGAAAAATTTAAATTTTCCTCCAGGAAAGGTCAAAAACGAGCATTTTTGTTTCGAACTGACAAAAATGTTCATTTCTTTTCAACTTAAGATGCTGGTTCAGCTTTTTTGATTTTAAAAAACCTGAAATGAAACCGTTAATGCCAAAACGTCAATTCAAAACTACAATTTTTATTTTGTTTTGACTTAAAATATTGACTTGCTGTGCCTTTTGGAAACCAAACTATTTAAAATTGAAACCAAATAAAATGTTCATTTTGAATCTGTTCAAAATGTCCTGACAGGAAAGGGACATTTTTCAACCTCCAAATTTGAACAAAAATATTTTGTTTGAAATTTCTTACAGGAGAAATGTTGTTTTCCCACCACCTGTCTGGGGACTGTACCATCGACCTGTCTCACAGGGTGTTCATGGGTGAAATGAATGCTTGTAAGGGGAATTCAGACCCACCCAGATAAAGGTACAAGAGCAGGGTTGAGTGTCTACCACATCCATTGCTAGTGTAGGCCCCATGTAAACATGCTCAATTTTTGGCATGTGAGCAGACCAATGAAGCACAAGCTAACTGGAAATCAAACTAATAAAAGTTTCCTTTAATCTCTCTCTGTCTCTGACTTAGCCTGTCTTTTCTGTAGCACCATTGGCCAGGATCCCCTTGGGAGTCCAGCCATGGCCCACATGAATTCTTTCCTTGCTAGCAAATAAATACAACAACAAGGAAGAGGAGGCTTTTCTCTGGTAAAATCAAAGTCCCTCTCATAATAAACAATGTTTTTGCTGAAAGTTTTCTCTTCAAACAGCTAGGCCGAGAGCTGCCCATGAGCCCTCCCATGGCAGTTCCATACTTCCCCATGATGAGCTCACTAGGACACATGCCCAGGGCTTCGGCATTGCTCCAGCATGGATTTTGGAGGAATAAGGAGAGTGAAGCCTCGATATCTATTTTCACATGGTTTCCCTCTAGGTTTGCTTACCCAGGCTAAGAGTGCAGCCTTACAATATATTACGTCTCCTGTATGCTTGGAGCTGTGGTAGCACAGAACACCCACCAACCTGAAGTCGACCAGTGCAAACCCAAAATGCAGTGGCCCTGGCTGGGGAGCTGACACAACCAGGGTGTCTTGGGGATGCACTGATTTAGCAGATCCCCCATATCAGCCTTCACTGATATGGTTTCTATGGAGTTCCAACCACAAGAGATGGCTGCTCTCCCTAGCAGCATGCCTGAAGGGGGGCAGTGCCCTCTAAAAGGTGGCAGAGTGCCCTTCCTGGGCTATGTAATTTGCACCTCCTGAGCCAGCAGAGGTGATTTTAGCAGGTAAATGTTTTCATGCAGGAGAATATGAGAACATGGTGCACAGCCGTACACATGGCAATGGCGTGGTAACAGCACAGGCCAAACTCTGGCATGGGGTGAGTCCACCTAAGACACCAGACACCAGAGTTGCACCCACTTACACCAGATCTGAATATGGCCATTTTGAAGCAATAGCTTGCCTGCAGGTCTCTATAGATAATGCAGCTCTAATTATACATGATCACATGGGAATCCCCCTCCCCCCACCTTGTCTCTGGCTGGCTGGCTTTGTGACTTTGCTCCCCAGGGGAAAAATCACACTCTGTCATAAATATAAAGGAAAGAGTAGCATAAAATCCCTCCTTGGCAGCTGTACTGAATCGTTTTACCTGTAAGGGGTTAAGAAGCTCAAATAACCTGGTTGGCACCTGACCAGAAGGACCAATAAGGAAAGAAGATACTTTCAAATCTGGGGGGGAGGGGCAGGGATTTTGCTCGTGCTCTCTTTGTTTGTTCCCTCTCCAGACGGAGAGAGAGACCAGGCAGGTACAACATCTCCTGAAAACATACCTGAAATGATCCATCTAAGATTACAAAAATTGTAAGTAAGGCAAGGAAATGTGTTAGGTTATCTTTTGTTTTAGCTTGTGAATATTCTCTATGCTAAGAGGTAGTTTTATTCCTGTTTTTGTAACAGTGAAGCTGAGTCCACAGGGGAATCCTCTGTGTTTTAAATCTTTTTATTACCCTGTAAAGTTACCTTCCATCCTGATTTTGCAGGTGTGATTCTTTTACTTTTTTCTTTATAATAAAGTTCTTCTTTTAAGAACCTGATTGATTTTAGTGTCCTAAAGGTAAAGGGTCTGGTCTGTACTTACATTAAAGGCAATTGGTTGGTATATTATTCTCAAGCCTCCCCAGGAAAGGGGGTGAAGGGGCTTGGGGGGATATTTTGGGGGAACAGAGATTCCAAGTGACCCGTCCCTGAATTTTTGTTTAAATCACTTGATGGTGGCAGCAATACTGTCCAAGGACAAGGAAAGGATTTTGTGCCTTGGGGAAGTTTTTAACCTAAGCTGGTAGAATATAAGTTTAGGGAGTCTTTCATGCAGGTCCCCACATCTGTACCCCAGAGTTCAGAGTGGGGAGGGAACCCTGACACACTCCAAGGAAATAGTAGAGAGAGATGTTTTAAAAGTTTTCCTGTCCTATTTTTATAGTTTCCTATCAAAGCCTTAAGCCGAAGAAACCTAAGCTAAGATTCATGCACATCCCTTCTCCAGGGACTCTGGACTCCAGGCACACAGGCAAGGTATAAGGCCAGTTACTTTAAACAACACTTGAAAAGGAGGGAGTTTGTCTGGAGGTTAGAGCAATGGACTGGGTGTCAGGACTCCTGGCTCCTCTATTGCTAACTTGCTGTGTGACCTTGGGTAGGTCAATTAACCAATTTGTGCCTCAGTTTCCCCACCTTTAAAATTTAGATACTATTTCTTACTCCCCTTTGGAAAGGCTTGAGATCCTCAGCCAAAAGGATCTAGAAGCCATAAGTTTTATTATTATATACCAGTATACCAGCCCATGCCCTCTGCCCAACCCAAGCCTTTGAAAAGGTTAGCCCCGGGCTTCTGGAAGAATTGTAACACTGGCTCAGCATTCTGAGCACATGACAACACTGAGCTGAGGGGGACAGAATCTCAGACAGGGACTTGACAGAGCACAGAGCAAGTGTCCAGTGCTGTCTCCTGCTTGGTTAGAGAAACCGGGAGAGTCATTGAGAACAATTGCCAAGAAGCTTCTCTCAATGTAATCCTTGGTGAGCTTTGTGTGCTCCATCAGACTGCTGCCGTGCAGGATGGCAGTGTTCAGGGACACAGGACCTTTCGATGAACATTGCAGGATATTCGTGGAAAAAGGGATTTCACCCTTATAGTCATGGAAACCCAATGTTAAGGATTACGCTCAGCCAATCAGGTGTTAGCAGCCATTCCCTTATTGGCATGATGTCATCTCCTATGTAGAGTTTCTTGTAAACGAGTAACTCCATAGCCTTTGTTATAGGCTACCCACATTGCAGATGACCTAGGCCCAGGGTTTGGCCCAGTTACTTCTATGGGAGCTTACCCTGCAGGATGGGAACTGGCAGCATTTTGTTTTCCATGCAGTGGCAGATTAGGATCTGTTAATCACCGAAATCAGTGCATCGGTCTCTCTCTGGAGCTCTGCACATTGGTATGTGGGGACTCCCAGACTGTGCAGTACACGATATTCAAATACTTCTAACTATGTCAGTTCTGAATCAAATTTGTTCCAGGTCTTCATGGAGGACTAATTCTCGACAAGATTGAAGTTTCAGAAATAAACCTTTCTGGAGTTATCCAACCCCACAACAAGCATATGCACATTTGTTGCTCCGCAAACCCTACAGGCTCAGATTTGACCTCAGCTCTACTGGTGTGACTCTGGATTAGCGTTACTAAATTCCCTGGCAACTAAGGTCAGTATCTGGCCCATGTTTGAGTATCTCAGAAAAACAAGAAGGATTTTAATTAACAATTTTTCTCCATTAGACTGAAACCAAGAAAGAAACAAACTCAGCTCAAAGATGCATAAGGAAGGTTAATGCTGCCGGAGGGGCACTGCCCCTGTGAGAACAGGCTCTCTGTATGTTGCGTGTGGCAGGCAGACATGCTAATGTGGCCTGGGATCAGCTCCTGTTACTGAAAGAACTGGGGTGGTGCCCCAAAGGAGCATGCGTGGGACATGGTGTTAGGGGACTGTATTCGCACCTCAATGTCACGCTCACTCTGAGTCAAGCAGCATCTTCCCTAACAGCTTGGAAATCCCCCTCCTCCACTGAGAGATCTGTCACTCGTTCGCACAACACATAGCAGTGGCCTCCTGCACATAACGATATTTTGAGACAGCTGCTCAGCTGCTGAAAGTTGCCATAGCTCCAGCTGTGAATCTGCCTACTGAGTGCTCCCTATTCATGCGTTTATAACCTACCCAGCACCAGGGCAGACGTCACCTCAATCACTGCACTCAGCTCTCAGGGAATTGCTTATGGTCTTTGAGCACGGTACCAAAAACAACATGCACCTCTAAGCAGCGTCAGATATTCATCATTTCACTTCATGTCACTTCTCTCCAGGCAGGGTCATTTCAACCCAGATTTCTTACTGCACTCAGGGAGACTACAAGATGAAACAACGACAGGGCATTACATCATTGTTTAGGCCCAGATCTTTAAAAGGATCTAGGCACCTAATTCTCATTGATTTCAATGAGAGCTAGGTGCCTATATCTTTGAGGATCTTGGCCTTAGTACATTTTCTTAGCCTTGTCACAGTTTTAGCTCCATTTCTCAGGAACCAGTCCCAGCCTGTGAATGAAACTCCATCAGAACTAAGGACCATCTCTAGGGCCGGCTCCAGGGTTTTGGCCGCCCCAAGCAGCCAAAAAAAAAAAAAAAAAAGCCGCGATCGCGATCTGCGGCGGCAATTTGGCGGAAGGTCCTTCGCTCCGAGCAGGAGTGAGGGACTGTCCGCCGAATTGCCGCTGAATAGCTGGACCTGCCGCCCCTCTCTGTAGTGGCCGCCCCAAGCTGGTGCCTGGAGCCGGCCCTGACCATCTCAAACCTCCCACCTTGGGCTTCTTCCACCTGTCTCCTCTAACATACATATAGAGCAACAAACCAATGACAAAAAGCAAAACACTGCACTGCACTGCGTTGCACTGCATACACAATTCTCCCCTGGGAGTGGATGAGAAGAGAGAAGGAATCACACTGCATCCCTAAATGCCCTAATGGAAGATAGTAGTGATGAGGGCAATATAAGAACCTATATAGACCAGGCTAGACTAGAATATGCTTATCAGTCCTGTTCCTCTTTGGAATCTCCATAAGGAAGAAACTTCATGGAGGCAAATACAGTTTGTGTCTAACACTTTGACTCAATTCCTGCATCTCATATAGGTGTGGAGAAGGCAGATGCAGTAGCTGCCTTGAGCTTTCAGCCATAGCCAGCTAGAGGGAAAAGGTGGTTTCTAAACTTTACTGCTGGTGCTGTCTGCACTATACAAAAACACTGGGGTAGCACTGCCGACATCAGACAGTCAAGTGCGAGCAGTCTGCAATATAAATTCATCCAGCCAGATCTCCCAAATCACAGAGGGCTCAAGCCTGCGAGACTGGGAGCACTGCCGGTTATTATGGTTGCCCAACACTTCCCATTATAAGACCCTGTTTTCAGTTGCTTAGAACTTTGCCAAATGTTAGCCACTTGGCTGACATTTTCCATGCCAGGGGCTGCTTTTAAAAAAAAAAATCAGCCAAAACTCTTCAACTGTTTCTGAGAATGAGGGTAGGAAAAATACATTGTTTTGCCCATATTAAAATATTCTATTTCTTTGAGAAGATCTAGTGCCCCCATGCTTTGGGGTCGGGAAGAAAATTTCCCCTGGGTCAGATTGGCAGAGATCCTGGGTTTTTTGCCTTCCTCTGCAGCCAGGGGCACAGGTCACTTGCAGGTTTAAACTAGTGTAAATGATGAATTCGCTATAACATGAAGACTCTAAACCATGTTTTGAGGACTTCAGTAACACAACCAGAGTTCAGGGGTCTATTACAGGAGTCGGTGGGTGAGGTTCTGTGGCCTGCGTTGTGCAGGAGGTCAGACTAGATGATCATGATGGTCCCTTCTGACCTTAAAGTCTATGAGACTTGACCTTCGGGTCAGGGATGTACCTTTTGCTGTGCCTGTGAAAATCAACTCAAATTGCCCGAATTATAAGCCTTTGAAAAATCACAATTCACAAATGCTCAGTAGATATGTGCTAGAGCTCGGTAGCTAAAATCCCCAAAGATTCTGTCTGCACTGAGTATGCTCCAGCTCAGAGTTGCAGGGGCTGAGCAAGACTTTCCCTGAAATTGTAGTTCTGGGCTGCTACAGGCCATGCCAGAGCCAGGGACTGGAACAGAAAGCTGGGAGACCATCTCACCTGTGCTCTTCAAAGACCACCCTGAAGAGGATGGACCTGCTCTGGGGATGGATCAGGGCTATGTAGTGAAGGAGGCTGTTGTCTGTAGGCTCCTCATTCCTGGAGGGGATTGCAGGAAGAGAACGGATGGTCCCATGGTTAAGGCAGTCGAATGCTGCCCTGGAGAACTGGATTCTATCCCTGCCTCTGTCACAGAGCTCCCGTGCGATGCTGGGCAAGTCACTTCAACCAGACTTTTCACGGGTGGGTCACCAATTGTGTGTCCTCATTTTCTGGGTGTCTGACTTGGAATCCTGTAGTCTGATTTGCTGAAATGCTTAGTGCTCACAGCTGCAACTGAAATCAACAGGAGCTGGGCTTTGAACATATACAGTGCTACATGAAGCTCAGTACCCTGAACAATCAGGGCCTAGGTTTCTGAAATTGGGAACCCAAAATTAATAGATACCTTTGACTTTAATCTCTCTGTGCTACAGTTCCCCATCTGTCAAACGGGAATAATCCCAAGCCCACACCTCGCAGGGTCAGTGTGAAAATAAACAGTGATGCACTCTACTATAGCGATGAGCACCTTAGAAATTCCATGAGGAAACCAATAGCTAACATAAGAACAGCCATAGAGGGTGTCACGGAGTGTGGGGGAGTCAGGGCCCTGCACCCCCCAATTCCTGCGATTCACCGTGACTCTCAGCCAACACAGTCCAAAACAGAGCTTGTAAGTACAGAAAACAGTACCCCTCAGTCAGGTTCATCTTGTGGGGTAGGGAGCCCAGACCCTGATTCTGGGCCTCCCTCCATTTTCCCAGCCAGTTCCAAACTGAAACCCCCTCCAGCAGTCTCCCGCAGCCACACACTCCAGCTCCTCCTCCAGCCTTTGTCCAGTTTCCCGGGCAGAAGGTGTCACCTGGCCCCAACCCCCTCCTGGGCTCAGGTTACGTGCTCAAGTATCATCCCACAAGTGAAGTCACTCCCTGATATCCCACCGCCATCAGTGTTAATGCAGACAGTAAACTAGTAAAACTCCCATGTAACATTACCAAGTTAATACTCCCTACTCCCTACTCCATCACAGAGAGTCAGCCCAAAGGTCCATCTAGCCCAGTGTGCTGTCTTCCCACAGAGGCCAGTGCCAGGTGCTTAGGAAGGAATGAACAGAACAGGGCAGTTCGTCGAGTAATCCATCCTCTGTCGTCCAGTCCCAGCTTCTGGCAGTTGGAGGTTTAGGGATGCCCAGAGCTCAGTTCAACCTGAACACAGAAATTGAATAGTACGCAGAAGGGCTGTCAAGCAATTGAAAAAATTAATCGCGATTGAAAAAATTAATCACGATTAATCATGCTGTTAACAAATAATAGAATACCATTTATTTAAATATTTTTGGATATTTTCTACATTTTCAAATATATAGATTTCAATCACAACACAGAATACACTTTATATTTATTTTGATTACAAATATTTTCACTGTATAAAAACAAAAGAAATAGCATTTTTCAATTCACCTAATACAAGTACTGTAGTGCAATCTCTTTATCATGAAAGTTGAACTTACAAATGTAGAATTATGTACAAAAAACCCTGCACTAAAAATAAAAGACTGTAAAACTTTAGAGCCTACAAGTCCACTCAGTCCTACTTCTTGTTCAGCCAATCACTCAGACAAACAAGTTTGTTTACATTTTCAGGAGAGAATGCTGCCTGCTTTTTGTTTACAATGTCATCTGAAAATGAGAACAGGCGTTTGTGTGGCAATGCTGTAGCCGGCCTCTCAAGATATTTACGTGCCAGATCCGCTAAAGATTCATATGTCCCTTCATGCTTTGACCCCCATTCCAGAGGACATGCATCCATGCTGATGACGGTTCTGCTCGATAACGACGTAAAGCAGTGTGGACTGACGCATGCTCATTTTCATTATCTCAGTCAAATGCCACCAGCAGAAGGTTGATTTTATTTTTGGGGGGTTCAGGTTCTGTAGTTTCCACATCGGAGTGTTGCTCTTTTAAGACTTTTGAAAATATGCTCCTAGGGTGACCAGATGGGATGAAGAAAATATCGGGACACATGGGGGAGGAGGGCTCCCCGCTGGCAGAGCAAAGAAAAAGAAAGAAAGAAAAAAAAACGGAGTCCCGCTGGCAGAGAGAGAGAGAAAAAAAAAAAGTGGAGTCCCAGAGTCCCGCCGGCAGAGAGAGAGGAAAAAAAAACGGAGTTCCAGAGTCCTGCCGGCAGAGGGGGAGGGGGAAAAAAAAGCGGAGTCCCGCCGGCGGAACAAAACAAAACAAACAAACAAACAAAAAACGGGAGTGTGAAATATCGGGACAAATTGCGTCCTGACCAAACATCAGTCGGGACGTGGGACAAATGCCTAAAAATCGGGACAGTCCCTATTTTATCAGGACGTCTGGTCACCCTACATGCTCCACACCTCGTCCCTCTCAGATTTTGGACAGCACTTCAGATTCTTAAACCTTGGGTCCAGTGCTGTAGCTATCTTTAGAAATCTCACATTGGTACCTTCTTTGCGTTTTGTCAAATCTGCCGTGAAAGTGTTCTTAAAACAAACAACAAGTGCTGGGTCATCATCCAAGACTGCCATAACACAAAATATACGGCAGAATGTGGGTAAAACCATGGAGCAGGAGACATACAATTCTCCCTCAAGGAGCTCAGTCACAAATTTAATTAATGTATTATTTTTTTAACAAGCATCATCAGCATGGAAGCATGTCCTCTGGAATGGTGGTCGAAGCATAAAAAGGTATATGAATGTTTAGCATATCTGGCATGTAAATACCTTGCAATGCCGGCTACAAAAGTGCCATGCGAATGCCTGTTCTCACTTTCAGGCGACATTGTAAATAAGAAGCCAGAAGCATTATCTCCCATAAATGTAAACAAACTTGTTTCTCTTAGCGATTGGCTGAACGAGAAGTAGGACTGTGTGGACTTGTAGGCTCTAAAGTTTTATTTTTGAGTGTAGTTATGTAACAAAAAAAACTATATTTGTAAGTTGTACTTTCATGATAAAGAGATTGCACTATAGTACTAGTATGAGGTGAATTGAAAAATACCATTTCTTTTATCAGAAGGGTAGCCGTGTTAGTCTGTATCCACAAAAACAACAAGGAGTCCGGTAGCACCTTAAAGACTAACAAATTTATTTGGGCATAAGCTTTCGTGAGTAAAAAACCCACTTCTGCATCTGAAGAATTGTTTTTTTTACCCACGAAAGCTTATGGCCAAATAAATTTGTTACTATTTCTTTTGTTTGTCATTTTTACAGTGCAAATATTTGTAATCAAAAGTAATATAAAGTGAGCAGTGAACACTTTGTATTCTGTGTTGTAATTCAAATCAATATATTTGAAAATGTAGAAAAACATCCAAAAATATTTAATACATTTCAATTGGTATTCTGTTGTTTAACAGAGCGATTAAAACTATGATTAACTTTTTTAATCACGATTAATTTTTTTGAGTTAATCGTGTGAGTTAACTGCGATTAATCGACAGCCCTAGTACACAGTAAATAAAACTGGGGCCTTCTGAAAAATGAGGAGAAAACTAAATATTGGACAGCATCTGTCCTGTGAACGGAATGAGGCAGGGGTCCTGTGGAAAACGTAGGATGTGACCATGTAACTAAAGACTGTATCAGAATGTATATGCTGTTGAATTAAGATTGCACAGGCAACCCTTAATTCTGGCATTTCCTAACTTTTGAGTGCTTGGCTTTGCAAGCTGAATTATGTTCTTGTAATGTTGTTTTCTGTGTGTAATATATACGAAACCCCACCAATGTGCCTGTCAGACTTGCCTTCTCCAGGGATTGCAGGGGAGGACTGTTTCCCATGGCCATAATTAACTTTTCAAATAAACTGTCCTGGAGGGAGACAGGAAACTGCATTATATTAAATCACATAGCAAGGCCTGGAGCAGAAACCCACTTGGAGAGCCTGTTATGTGAGATTCAAATAACAAAGAGCCAGCCTGGGCCCACTGCTCTCCAGTCTGTGTAAATGTACACAGGAAGAGCAGTCCTACATTGGTCACACTTACATATGAGGACAGAACCACTGGGGCAGCACTAGGTGAGATTTTCTGGCCCGTGTTATGCGGGAGGTTAGACTGGATGATCAGAAGGGTCCCTTCGGGCCCTAAAAATGATTATGGGCTGGTGTAAATCAGCAGAGCTCCATTGACTTCAGCGGAGTTACATAGTGGAGTTTATACTAGATGAGGATCTGGCCTTTGAATGTATGTGTACATGCCTCAACAGCAGCCATTTCACAGGCTGTTGCGAAGGCTGTGAATGGCTTCTCTTATAGCGCCCTGTTTCCACAAGTTCCTAATTCCTGAAGCAGACTCCTGTCCAATGTGAATTGTGCTGGAAAGTTTGAGAAAAATCCTTTCTGCCATTGTTGAGTTAGGAGGAGTGAAAGGACACAGTTGCCATTCTACCTGCACATTAGCCATGGCCACAGCAAACTCAGTGCTGCTTTGAACCCTGGAACGTGGCCATGGCAGTATCCTCGCTGGGCGCTGGCCTGTTGCTTGGGCTGACTGAACAAAGCTACGACAATTTGCACACTGTGCCCTGAGTCTTGCGAGCTGAAAGCCGGCAGAGGCTGCTTCAGCAGTCAGAAGGGGTGGGAGTTGCATTGCTCCAGAGCTGGTCTTTTTCTTTTTCCCTAGCAAAGAGAGGAAATGAAACTCAGGGGCAGAGCTAATGGGGCACAGGTCACGTGTGTGCAGGTGGAGCTCGGGGTCATTATACGTTCCTCTCCTACGCTGCGTCAGTTTGCGCTGGTACGAACAACTCTCTCTCCCGCTCTCATATATCATGGCAGTCACACCACTGCCCTTTGTCAGTGCCCCAGGCAGATATGCTCTCCCCCAGCGATCTTGCATGTGCACAGGGAGGGAGCAATCTGACTGCTCCTCTGTCCTGCGGGCCGGTATTTGGTGGAGGGCTGGGGGTGGGGAGGCCACAGCTCCATGGGCTTCTGGGCCTGCTTGGGCAGGTGGCTCCCAGGGTGGGGCGGGGGAGGAGTGAGCAGAGTGCAGCGAGAGCAGGGACCGTGCAACTGTGCAAAGGAGGGAGGCTTCCCGGCTGTGGCCAAGCAGGAGCTGCACACAGGCTGGCGCTATGCGGGGGTGCAGGGAAGAGAGAGACGTCTGAATGTGCGTGTGGTGGAGCACTCTCGGCCCTGCTGAAGTGCTTAAAGAACTATGGGCTGGATGAATGGACTGTAAGGTGGATAGAAAGCTGGCTAGATCGTCGGGCTCAATGGGTAGTGATCAATGGCTCCATGTCTAGTCGGCAGCCGGTTTCAAGCGGAGTAGTGCCCCAAGGGTCGGTCCTGGGGCCGGTTTTGTTTAATATCTTTATTAATGATCTGGAGGATGATGTGGACTGCACTCTCAGCAAGTTTGCAGATGACACTAAACTGGGAGGCATGGTAGATACACTAGACGGTAGGGATCGGATACAGAGGGACCTAGACAAATTAGAGGATTGGGCCAAAAAAAACCTGATGAGGTTCAACAAGGACAAGTGCAGAGTCCTGCACTTAGGACGGAAGAATCCCATGCACTGCTACAGACTAGGGACCGAATAGCTAGGTAGCAGTTCTGCAGAAAAGGACCTAGGGGGTCACAGTGGACGAGAAGCTGGATATGAGTCAACAGTGTGCTCTTGTTGCCAAGAAGGCTAACGGCATTTTGGGCTGTATAAGTAGGGGCATTGCCAGCAGATCGAGGAACGTGATCGTTCCCCTTTATTCGACATTGGTGAGGCCTCATCTGGAATACTGTGTCCAGTTTTGGGCCCCGCACTACAAGAGGGATGTGGAAAATTGGAAAGAGTCCAGCAGAGGGCAACAAAAATGATTAGGGGTCTGGAGCACATGACTTATGAGGAGAGGCTGAGGGAACTGGGATTGTTTAGTCTCCAGAAGAGAAGAATGAGGGGGGATTTGATAGCAGCCTTCAACTACCTGAAGGGGGGTTCCAAAGAGGATGGAGCTCGGCTGTTCTCAGTGGTGGCAGATGACAGAACAAGGAGCAATGGTCTCAAGTTGCAGTGGGGGAGGTCCAGGTTGGATATTAGGAAACACTATTTCACTAGGAGGGTGGTGAAGCACTGGAATGCGTTACCTAGGGAGGTGGTGGAGTCTCCTTCCTTGGAGGTTTTTAAGGCCCGGCTTGACAAAGCCGTGGCTGGGATGATTTAGTTGGGGATTGGTCCTGCTTTGAGCAGGGGGTTGGACTAGATGACCTGCTGAGGTCCTTTCCAACCCTGATATTCTATGATTCTATGATTCTATGAATGAGGCCACTCCTGTGAACAAGCCCTCACCAGCGTGAGCCCAGAGCATGCCCTGCATGCCCAGGAGAGCCAGGCCACAGAGCTCAGTGGCTGCGAATGTGTTTGTTCCTGATGTGCATCCACAACTACTGTAAACACATCCCTGGACACTGGACCACCATCCAGCAGGCAAACGCCCCCCAGAGCACAGGTCCTCTCCCCACTCATCACCGCATCTCAGACGAATGCTCAGAAACAAAAACTTCACCATGCCCTTCCCTCCAGACTCAGATTCCCACCCCCAGGATACCCTGGGGAGAGGAGAAGCCTTGCAGCATGGCCTGACAGTCCTCAGATCTGGTCCTGGAGGATCAAGGGGAAATTCAAGACCCCCTCCCCAAGAATAGCCCCTGGCCAGCCTCCTCCTGAGTAAAGTCAGATCAGGGCTCTTAGCCGGTCTCTCAGGGCTCTCACATTGGAGAGACAGGCTGGTCTCTCTGGAAGACAAGGCTCAACCCACTTAGGGCTTTATAGCTAAAACTGAACACCTGAAACTCAAAAATCAATAGGTAACCCATGCAGATCACTGAGCGAAGATGTGATGTGAGCGACACACTCCTCAGAAGTCGATTGTGGGCTGCCAGGTGAACTGCAATTCCTTACGGTCTGGAGTAGGAGCCCCCTAGAGCGCTCCTTATTGCTAACCACTCAGGTGGGGCCAGATGTCCCCAAGAGCTCAGGGCCAGATCATTTCCAAGCGCTCAGCTCCAACGATCCGGTCACATTTCCCCAGGAGCTCAGCTCCCAACAAGACGTGCAGCCCTGGTTTATGCTACAAGTTTGTGCTAGTAGAACTATGTCATTCAGAGGTGGGAGAATCCCCACCCCTGAGCAATGCAGTGATGCTGACTGAATTCCCAGTGTAGGGCTTCTCCTGTCGGCGTAGGTTGCATCTTCACTAAGCGCTACCGCGTCACAGCTGGGCCACTGCAGTGCTGTAAGTGGAGACAGGCCCTAGAGAAGGGCCAGATTGTCAGAGACTCTCAGCACCCAGAACCTCCCACTGTGACACCCATGCCCAGAGCTTCAGAAGAACTTAGCACCTCCTATGCACCCAACATGCTGAGCTGCTTTGTGTTTATCCGAACTTCCTGTATCTGGATCGATCAGATTCCTACCACCTCTCCCGGTGCGGGGTCATCCAGCCAGCGTGCAGTGTCCACAGCCAGCGTGCAGAGAATCATAGAATCTCAGGGATGGAAGGGAACTCAGGAGGTCATCTAGTCCAACCCTCTGCTCAAAGCAGGACCTAATCCCAACTAAATCATCCTAGCCAGGGCTTTGTCAAGCCTGACCTTAAAAACCTCTAAGGAAGGAGATTCCACCCCCTCCCTAGGTAACCCATTCCAGTGCTTCACCACCCCCCTAGTGAAATAGTGTTCCCTAATATCCAACCTAGACCTCCCCCACTGCAACTTGAGACCATTTCTCCTTGTTCTGTCATCTGGTACCACTGAGAACAGCCGAGCTCCATCCTCTTTGGAACCCCCCTTCAGGTAGTTGAAAGCAGCTATCAAATCCCCCCTCATTCTTCTCTTCTGCAGACTAAACAATCCCAGTTCCCTCAGCCTCTCCTCATAAGTCATGTGCTCCAGCATCATTTTTGTTGCCCTCCGCTGGACTCTTTCCAATTTTTCCACATCCTTCTTGTAGTGTGGGGCCCAAAACTGGACACCGTACTCCAGATGAGGCCTCACCAGTGCCGAATAGAGGGGAATGATCACGTCCCTCGATCTGCTGGCAATGCCCCTACTTATACAGCCCAAAATGCCATTAGCCTTCTTGGCAACAAGGGCACACTGTTGACTCATATCCAGCTTCTTGTCCACTGTAACTCCTAGGTCCTTTTCTGCAGAACTGCTACCTAGCCATTTGGTCCCTAGTCTGTAGCAGTGCATGGGATTCTTCCGTCCTAAGTGCAGGACTCTGCACTTGTCCTTGTTGAACCTCATCAGGTTTCTTTTGGCTCAATCCTCTAATTTGTCTAGGTCCCTCTGTACCCGATCCCTACCCTCCAGCGTATCTACCACTCCTCCCAGTTTAGTGTCATCTGCAAACTTGCTGAGAGTGCAGTCCACATCATCCTCCAGATCATTAATAAAGATATTGTACAAAACCGGCCCCAGGACCAACCCCTGGGCACTCCGCTTGATACCAGCTGCCAACTAGACATCGAGCCATTGATCACTACCCATTGAGCCCGACGATCTAGCCAGCTTTCTATCCACCTTCTAGTCCATTCATCCAATCCATACTTCTTTAACTTGCTGGCAAGAATACTGTGGGAGACCGTATCAAAAGCATGCTCAGCCCAGCGTGCAGCGTCCCCAGCCAGCGTGCAGCATCCACAGCCAGCGTGCAGTGTCCCCAGCCAGTGTGCAGCGTGCACAGCCCAGCGTGCAGCGTCCCCAGCCAGCGTGCAGCATCCCCAGCCAGCGTGCAGCGTCCCCAGCCAGCGTGCACAGCCCAGTGTGCAGCGTCCCCAGCCAGCGTGCAGCGTGCACAGCACAGTGTGCAGCGTCCCCAGCCAGCATGCAGCATGCACAGCCCAGCGTGCAGTGTCCCCAGCCAGCATGCAGCATGCACAGCCCAGCGTGCAGCGTCCCCAGCCAGCGTGCAGCATCCACAGCCAGCGTGCAGTGTCCCCAGCCAGTGTGCAGCGTGCACAGCCCAGCGTGCAGCGTCCCCAGCCAGCGTGCAGCATCCCCAGCCAGCGTGCAGCGTCCACAGCCAGCGTGCACAGCCCAGTGTGCAGCGTCCCCAGCCAGCGTGCAGCGTGCACAGCCCAGTGTGCAGCGTCCCCAGCCAGCGTGCAGCGTGCACAGCCCAGTGTGCAGCGTCCCCAGCCAGCGTGCAGCGTGCACAGCCCAGTGTGCAGCGTCCCCAGCCAGCATGCAGCATGCACAGCCCAGCGTGCAGTGTCCACAGCCAGCGTGCAGCATCCACAGCCAGTGTGCAGGGGCAAACCTATTTTTCTAGAACAGTTTGCTGATGTTTTTTGAACCTCAGAGAGGTCGAAGGGTCTGGTCCAGGGTTTGGGTGAAGCTTTGGACTGGGTCTCATTTTCCCCATTCCTCATTGCTTCATCCTTGGTTTGCACTCTCCCCTTGGCCCAGCACCCCAGGAGGGGTGCACAACCATCTGCCAGAGACTCATGCTCAGAAATGTACATTAGCCACTGACGTGACTGAGAGCAAACTCTGTCCCTGACTGAGATAAATCTGTCTTCAACAAAGATTTACTCCATCACAGACTCAGAACATCTCCATTGGGGAAACGGGAGCTCATGCTTCCTAGGAACATAGGACTGGAAGGGACCTCTTGGGGCACCAAGTCCAGTCCCTGCATTTGCAGGCTGCCCCATCCGCTAATCTTCAGCGATCCCAGAGCTCCCATTGCAAGGAAGAGAACAAGATCATGAAGGGATAAGCAACAAATTACAGGGCAGCAGAAAGACGCCACCATTTTAGCACCAGTCTGTCAGTCGCACACCTCGATGGGGGAGCGCTGCTCCGTATTTTGGGAATCTGAACCAATGGCGTGCTAGCGAAAAGCTATGAAATGTCTCATTACAAATTAGATTGAGAAATCTCCCAGTAAACATGGTCTGTTATTAAAATACTTATTTGAGGAAAAACCTAATTACTGCCAACAATTACTGCCACTAGCTTTCCGCCTCGTCCATATTTCTTGTTGAAATTGTTTCCAAATGAACTTGGAGTTGATGGGAAGAGCAGCCTGTCAGGATTCAGACAAACTCAGCCATCCATTATGCTCACAGCCATGAGCGTGAGTGGCAGAAACTGGCCCAGGGAATCTCATCTCCTGAGAATGATTGTTGGTTTCTTTCCCGCAATGTAAAAGCAGGAGGGGAGGCCCAAAGCCGAGTCAGAGCTCACGAAACTGTGCAATGGCCTCCGAAGTCAGGGTCGTGTGTGCAGAGCACGGCACGAAGTGACTGTAATGTCCCCTCTCTACTCAGGACTCACACAGTAGGGTTACCATACGTCCGGATTTTCCCGGACATGTCCGGATTTTTGGGCTCCAAATCCCCGTCCGGGGGCAAATCCCAAAAAGCCGGACATGTCCGCGAAAATCGGAGCGGGGCCGGGGGCTCCGGGGCCGGGCCGGCGGTGCGGTGCCGGGGGCTCGGGGGCCGGGCCGGCGGTGCCGGGCCGGGGGCTCCGGGGCCGGGCCGGGGGCTCGGGGGCCAGGCCAGCAGTGCCGGGCCAGGCCGGGGGCTCGGGGGACGGGCCGGCGGTGCCGGGGGATGGGCTGGGGACCAGCGGTGCGGTGCCGGGGGCCGGGGGTGCTCGGCCGGGCCCGGGGCCGGCACCCCAGGGCCCGAGCCAACCCAGGCTGGAAATGCCGGGGGGGCCAGCCTGGGCCGCGCCTCCTCCCCCCACACCCTCCCTTACCTGCTTCAGGCTTCCCGCGACTCAAATGTTCGCGGGAAGCAGGGGAGGGGGCGGAGACTTGGGGGGGCGGAGTTGGGGCGTGGGCGTGGATGGGGGCGGGGCCCCGTGGAGTGTCCTCCTTTCGGAGGCACTAAATATGGTAACCCTATCACACAGCGAACTGTGAGGAGCAGAGACCCACAGGGCATGGAGGAGTAATTCCCAGCCTGCTGTGCTGGCTCTACAAAGGGCAAAGGCGATATGAGTAGCGGGCTGGGCTTGGGGCCTCAGTATGTCCCCGAGGTTTCAGACAGGATCACATGAGGGCAGCCAGCCCATCCCGCAGCTCACGTGTCGCAGCTCCACTGCTGTTTGTCGCATGCGAGCTCAATGAGAGCAAGCACAGCTATGGCTGCCCGAGCTGGACTCACCCCCCAGCTCCAGCGCAGAGATACCCAGAGACAGCCAGCCAAAGGCACTACAAGGTGGGTTATCAACTAGGCCTGAAAACAGAGAGCGCTTTGAACACCCTCTGCCTCTGACCCTCTCCCACAACATCTGGGCCCAACACTGCCACTGAAATCCTCCTCCGCACCCTCCAGCCAGCAAATCCTCTCACCAGCGTCCTGCCTTTCTGGGTCAGGATCAAGGGTCTTCTCCTCCCCTTTGCAGCAGTGCACAGACTCATCTCCTGCTTCCCTTGCAGACCTAGCTCCCTCCTCTGCCCCTCCCCACTGCACCCCACACCCCTACCCTCCAAAGGGATCCCTTCTTCTTCTCATTTGGAGTTTGTGCCTCCCGATGCCAGGAAGGACTGGCGCTCTCCATGGAGCCCCCAACCTTCCCCTTTTCAGTGCAGAGTGGAATGCATGAGGCTGGCAGAAGTGCAGCAGTCTAAAACACGGAGGGTATCCAATCAGAGAGTCCAAAGAAGGCCTTGTGACACAGGGGATCAGTCACACGACACAGATAAACACAGGTTGTGAGCTTGGCAAAAAGTGCCCATTGGACAATTTCAAATAAAGATCAATGATAAAAGTCAGAATCAGTTCACCGATCATCTGTGAATAGCAGAAAGGGCAGAACCCACGGAATCAGTTACCTACACATCCAGCTGAGGGTTCCCTGGAGCAACCAGCTTCACAGTAGCCAAGCACATCCATGCTTTTTTTTGCTCCAAGTAGTTCACCCCATAGGTGCCGACTTCCCTTCTGCCCGGTGGGTGCTCGACCCCCCACCCTGCCCCTGCACCGCCCTCGCCCTGCCCCCATTTCACCCCTTCCCCAAAGTCCACGCATGCAAAAGCCATAACATGAAAGCAGTCACCATTAAACCATGGTTCATTTACTCTCCTAGTGAACACCGTGTCATACCCGTCCTGGGTTCAAAAGCACCCCTGGCCTTAGCCATGTACATAAAAAGCTGCATGTATTTAGTCCTTGCTCTGGAGCACCCAGTCAGCCCAGGAATATAGCAAAGCATGTCATGGCAATGAGAAGGTAGATTTAAATATTGCACTGACAATACAATAGGGTGAATCGATGTCTGAGACAAATCACAGAGGCCTCCAACCTCAGTATCTTTGGATTTCGGGGCAAAGGATATCAAATTCAAATGTGGCCCCTGGTGTGTCAAGTCGCTGTGTGATCCTGGCCCTTTTGATACCCAGCCATAGTTGCTGAAGGAGTGAGAGCCCCACAGCACCCTGAGTCTGGGGGCAGTTTCGCATGACTCTGGGCATTAGTTTTTCATGCATCAGTTAAACCCTATTTCTGCTGAGCCTGAAGAGGAGCAAAAATTGACACAGACAGAAAACTGTCTATAAGATACGGGTCTTGAATGTCCTTGTTACAGCTCTGGCTGGGCTCTCCCCTATGGTCAGACCCCAGGCTGCCGTACTGGATTCAGCCTTTGGATCATATGTGCTTTAAGCCAGTGGGTCTGAGAAGTGTCCAGAATCTGTCGCTTAGTCCAGACTCTCTGGCATCTGTCCAGGGTACAGACCGTCTGTCTCATACCCTCTCCCTGGGATGTGAGACCCACCCCCTGAACCAGAAGCTCGAGGCCCCAAGACAGTGTTTATCCCCAATCTCCTCAACTGCTTAAGCACTCTCTCCCCAGAGCTCCACCCTTGTGGGTACTCCAGTTACTGTTTAATCCTTTGGCGACCTTGTGACAGTTAAAACAAGGGAACACACAGGCTTTTCAAAGGACCTTCTAAGCCAGACACACTTTACTCATAGACAAAGCACCCGAGTTACCGATCTAGGCAAAACTAACAAACTCCTGCATGCAGAACCCCCACCCACCAGTGCTCTCACCAGACCCAGATTCTCTGAGGGTTCTTTGGTTAGTGACCTTTCAGGGTCCTAGGCCTCTCCTGCACCCTATCCTGCTCAGTTGTCCTATTGTCTGTTGATGATGGTTGGTGAGAGAGGAGTTCTCTCTGTGCCCCACCTCCTTGTGGGTCAGGGTCCCCCATGGCGACACCGTGGTGCCAGAGGCAGTGACTGATCCCCCACCTCCCTGGATTTGCACTCTGGGTGATTGCTTTGGAGCTTCTTTGTCCGCCTCCTGCTGAGGCGAGGCGACCAGACTTTTCTCCCCTGCCTCTCTCAGGCAGTTATAGGCTGAGGGGGAGATAAGTTCCCCTCCCTCCTTGCTGCTGCTTTTTCTACACTCTTCCATGCAGCTGCTTTACATTTCTTTGGGGCTTTCCCCACCTTCTCATGGGTATCAAATGTTTGGCAATATTTTTTTACAGCCTCAGTTTCCCCTGCCCCAGCCGGGGAAGGGGGGGGGGTTTGATTCACAGCCCTGCTCATCTGGGCTTCAGTTTCCCCACTTCCGGACAGCATTCCGGTCACAGTCACACTTAGCACCACCTCTGTTTTCCTGGTAAGAGAAGACAGTGAAACAGCCCCCATGTGGCTGTACAGCTCTACATACTACCCCTCACCACCTGAAAAGCTGGACACACAATGTATCCGTTCTCTGTGGAACTTTAAAATCTCTTAGCCAAAGGAAGTGGTTTCTACAGAACAGTTAGTCTCTCAGTTTTTGCCTTAAGTTTCTACTATGGTAAGATTTGAAAATACTGGCATGTTATATGCAGAAAGTGGAAATTTATCCCAAAAAGGTATTGCCCAACTAGCACTTTCCACACTAAAAGCAGAGACTCATTTTCATGAGAATTAGCAAATTGCATCCAAGGTGACATTTCACTATTTCCATGGGAGTAAAACAAAGAAACCCCCCAAATGTCATCATTGGAACAAAGCATGCCTTCACCTGAGCGAAATATTGCCATTTTTGCTGTAAAATCTTTTCTACTTGCAGAAGGAATCTCTCCACAGTGTGGGAAAGAGTCGTGATCAGAGATAAAACTTCAGCTTCCCCTCTTACAAAACAGGAGAAAACCGTTTAAAAACTATTTTGGCCCTTTCTCTCCACATAGCTAATTTTTCTGCACTGAAAAACTCTGACACTGATGTAACATGAGCTCCCATTACCAAATACTCCTGGAATTATACAGAGCATCAACTACTTCTTCACTCCTGAAGATGGCAGAGAGCAGAAATGATGTTACGATTCTCTGAGTGCCCTAGCCATTAATCTATTTACCTCTAAAGTGGAGTATTTCCTGAAATAAGCGTAAAGGTAGCCAGAGTCCTCCCATTTCAAAGCAGCCTCTCACTGTAGTCCCAGAGCTGCTAGACTGCTACTTGCTGAGCACAGGGCAGCAGAGACCTGGGAATCCAGGCAGCTATTATGCTGTAAGGGGTCAACACAATGCTTGAATTTTACAAAGAGCCTTTCCTGTGGCACTCACAACCCTGAAAATTATTAAAGCCGAAAAACTGTTAAAATTCTCCTTTACTTTTCACTATTCATAACAAAATAAACTCTAACAAAAGTGATCATAAATGAAACAGTGGCCGGGAGGGTTTGCACTTCGCTCGAGCCTTTCATCAGATCAAATTTGAAGCTGTGCATGGCTCTAGCAAATACACTATAGTAAATATGGTCAGCACTAGGCCCCATATCCATATCATCCCCCGTCTAATCTATTGATCCATCTATCTAGGTTCTGAGATTCATACAGTTTAAGGCTCTGAGGGAAGACTGTGATCAGCTCGTCTGACCCCACAGAGCGCAGGCCAGCGAGCCGCCTCCCAGCAGAGCTTTGGGGAAATGCCCACTTTTCATTTAAAGACTTCACGGGACAGAAGATCCAGTGCATCCCTAGGGGAGTTGTTCCTGGGGGTAATTACCCGTCCGGTTACAAATGTCACCTATTTCCAATTTGAATTTGTCACGCTTCAGCTTCCAGCCCCTGGATCTCAGTCTGCCTCTATCTGCTAGAGAAAAGAGCCCTCGGCTCACAGAGATGCTCTCTCCGGGTGGATGTGGAGCACCCATCTCCATGGGAGCTGCTTGTGTTTCTAGGGGAGAATGAGGCCCATCGTTTGCCATGTGCTTGGGCAGCTTGCAGGACAAAATGTGTCTATAAGTCTCATCTTACCTATCTAAGGGCTGGAGGAGGCGCCCCCATGTCCCCAGGAGAACACTGGCATGCTGCCTTGGACAAATCATTGACAGAAATCTCCATGTGGGTTGATTCTGCCTTCCCCCAGCTCACAGGGGCTGCAGTGCACAGGCTCTCTGGGGGGCGGGAATTCAAACTGTGCCCAGGAGGCAGTGGGGTCATGCAGCCCAAATACAGCATGGCGTTGCCAGGCAAAGAAGTCAGCAATGTTATCCAAACCCATGTTAACACCTAAGTGCTAGCTACTGACCAGCTGTAGGGTCAACCTCCTGGCACCACAACCCTGCGATAATGGAGAGGACTCAACACTCAATGTTCCCAAAGCAGGGGTCAGTCACTCTCCTCAGGGCCAGTCATTCCCAGATCCCTGTCGCTCTTGCTAGCTAATCCTCAGCTCCTCTATGGCCCCTCCCAGTTCCCAGGGCAGACTGGAAATGACGGTCAGTTTACCCGGGGGGAGCAAAGGGAGGCAGCGCTCTGGTGACCTGCTCAAGAGACCACCCACAGCGAGTCTGAGTCAGAGCCAGGAATAAAACTCAGGAGTTTTGGCCTCCCAGTCCTGTAGTCAGAGCACAAATCAGAACCCTCCCCAGCTGGGGGCGAGCGGGGGCAGGGGGCAGCTGCCTTTTTCAAACACGCAGCCCCATTTACATATTAGCTCTGGAGTTAGGGACATGGGAGACATTTCACAGACTGATGGGCCCTGCCCATACTCTGAGCTCACAGGCTGATTTGTCCAACCAACAGGATCCTCTAGCCCCTGTCTCATAGCAGCCTGTGTTTCACAGTACGGAGCCCTGGGCAAGACAGGTTTCACCGTATCCCTTCTTTCCATAGAAAAGACAGTCAGTGCCGGTCTAAATACCAGCTCCTGCCATATTGAAACGTTATGGCCAGCCCAGCAGATTCCCACACTGTGCTGTCTCTGAGCATGAGGACCCTGCTCCAGACAGCGCGGCAGCAACCAGCCAACTGCAAATGCTGTCCCAGCGGGGAGCCAAGCTGTTCTGGTGTGAGGGGAGAGGGGAAGAGGAAGGTGAGTAGCCAACAGGCAGCCCTAGCCTTAGGGGAAGCTGCGCCTAGCAGGGAGTCGAGCAGCAGTGTAAAGGGAAGTACCAGGCCTTTTTCCAGCTGTCTCTGGAAACCTTCTCCACCCAGCAATGCCATAGAAGTGTCATTCCGGATGCAGAGAAATCCTTCAGCAGTGAACCCAGTATAGTGGTGGGTCTATGCTCCTCTCAGCCAGCATTGCCCTCCCCATGCCCTGCGCATCAAACACCAACACCTCATTCCACTCAATCCCGTGACAAGAGTCCCATGAATTCAATGGCACAGGGATTTGGAACCATGGGATGATCCCTTAATGTGACTAGGTCCCAGAGCCACAAAGACATTTAGGCACCAAGCTCCCATTCATTGTCATGGCAGTGCAAGAGGCATGAAATCACCATACAGACACTTCAGCCATCACTACCTCTGAACATGGTACAAGATCCAAGGCTACAAATCTGTACAATTGGCCAGCTTTGTTCTCCTCTGACTGGAGACTTCTAAGGGGCAACTGCGAATATTTCACATACTAGTATTGGTCTGGAGCTTGGGCTGAATCAGAAATTACGCACTGATCCACAGTGGAGATCTGATAGGCTAGTGTCCTCAATACCTTGTGTCCTTAAGGGAGCCCTGATTAGTGACTGAACCTTAATGTGCTCAGCAATGGAACAAACTCATTCTCCAGGAGGGAAGGGTTAATGTCTCCCTTCATTAGAGCAGTGAATGCCAGAGGCTCGGATGAAGCCTCACCCCCTCCTTGTCTTGCTGTAAGCTCAGAGCCTAGCATGGAGGAACCTCTGAAAAGTGTAACTTATCACATCCCTTAGCAAAGCGAAGACTCTGTTTGTCTTGGCCTGGTACAACCTGTGTGTATGCAGCTGGAGAGCTTGTTTTGTCTCCTAGTGCAAGTCTGGACCAAATCAATTCTCCAAAGGCTTTGTAAAAATGTTCTCTGTATTTAAAGAATTTTATATATATTACGAGACATCTCCAAAACACACACACACACAAAACATGAAGGCAATTGGATTTTTCAGTCTTCCCTGGCACTGGCATATCCAGAAATTGCTTTCTTTACACATTTGCCAGATTCCTCCTAGAACACAGCCCTTATTCTTACAAACATGCAAGCCGTAGTATTTATGCTACTTGCTAAGCCAGCAGGGGGGAACCACCTACATGCTCTGGGGCCCAATCCTAACTCCACTCCACATATGGAGTTCCCACGTAAGTCATTTTAGGTTTAGTGGGAGCAGAAAGCTTTCAGGATGGGGCCCCCTGTTGTGTAAGACTGTCTGTCATTGTCGCACCTGCCTAAATACTTTATAGTCATTAAAAAGAGTGTGAGTGTGTGTGCGTGTGTGTGTGCATGTGAGTGTGTGCGTGTGTGTGTACCAATCTTTGCTTCTGTAACAAAGTACAAGGGAGGGGAATGGAGCATGTGTGCCCCCTCTGTAATGGTGTATGAAGGCTGTTAAAAGAACTTTCACTTTGTTGCCTCCTGTAAAAGTGAGGCTCAAACCACCGTGGAGGCCTTAGATGGGGCACCTGCTCCACAGTGCTCAGCAGGTAATTCTGTAGCCCATGGAACACAGCACAACTATTTTGAGCTCTGCGTATTTTGGCTGGCTGCTGTTCAAGCAGGACTGCCTGCCTGCCTGGGCTACCGGAAACCAATGTTATTCCTATCTCACCCTCTACATCAGACTGCCAAGAATTCAGAACTTGGAAAAAGCCATTCGAGACAGGAACCAGACAATCCCGGAGCAGGGAGCTAGACGGTTCACTCCCAGTCTCAGGAATGTTGGCCTGGTGGGGGGAAAGTTTCCCGAGACCTTTGATGTGAATCCTTTGAGTTTGCACATCCGCGCCGGGGAGTGTTTCGGTTTCACTTCTGTTCTCTGCAGCGCTGACCCTTGCCAAACATCCCCTCAGCAATGAGTGTCCTTGAGCGTTCCTCTAAGGCCTGGTCTACACTACGGGTTTAGGTCGACTTTAGCAGCATTAAATCGAATTAAGCCTGGACACGTCCACACGACGCAGCCCTTTCTTTCGACTTAAAGGGTCCTTTAAACCGGTTTCTTTACACCACCTTCGACGAGGGGATTAGCGATAAAATCGGCCTTTGCGGGTCGGAATTTGGGTAGTGTGGACGGAATTAGACGTTATTGGCCTCCGGGAGCTATCCCACAGTGCTTCATTGTGACCGCTCTGGACAGCACTCTCAACTCAGATGCACTGACCAGATAGACAGGAAAAGACCCGCGAACGTTTGAATTTCATTTCCTGTTTGCTCAGCGTGGAGAGCACAGGTGACCACGCAGAGCTCATCAGTACAGGTAACCGTGATGGAGTCCCAGGATCGCAAAAGAGCTCCAGCATGGACCGAACGGGAGGTACGGGATCTGCTCGCCATATGGGGAGATGAATCAGTGCTAGCTGAACTCCGTAGCAGTAAAAGATATGGCAAAGTATTAGAAAAGGTCTCCAAGGCCATGAAGGACCGAGGCCATAACAGGGACACACAGCAGTGCCGCGTGAAAATTAAGGAGCTACGGCAAGCTTACCACAAAGCCAGAGAAGCAAACGGAAGGTCCGGGGCAGAGCCGCAAACTTGCCGCTTCTACGCGGACCTGCATGCCATTCTAGGGGGTGCAGCCACCACTACCCCAACCGTGTGCTATGACTCCGTCAATGGAGAAACACACAGGGAAGACGGTTCGGGGAACGAGGAAGATGAGGATGGAGGTACTGTAGGTAGCTCACAGCAGCAAGGAAGCGGAGAAACCGGTTTCCCCAACAGCCAGGATATGTTTGTGACCAGTAACCCCCGAACTCACCCAAGACCCTCAGGGCACACAGGAGACCTCTGGTGAGTGTACCTTTGTAAATATTTGTAAACATTACACATGGTTTAAAAGCAAGTGTGTTTAATGATTAATTTGCCCTGGCAATCGCGGCCAGTACATCTACTGGAAAAGTCTGTTAACGTGTATGGGGATGGAGCGGAAATCCTCCAGGGACATCTCCAGAAAGCTCTCCTTCATGTACTCCAGGCCAGTAGCACGTAGTCTGGAATCATTGCATAACAAAGCATGGCAGCGTATGGTCCCGGTGTTTGCTGGCATGCAGACAATATCCATTCCTTATCTCTCTTTGTTATCCTCAGGAGAGTGATATCATTCACGGTCACCTGGTTGAAATGGGGTGATTTTATTAAGGGGACATTCAGAGGTGCCCGTTCCTGCTCTTCTGAACAGAAATGTTCCCCGCTGTTAACCACGCAGTGGGGGGAGGGGTGAAGTGATCATCCCAGAGAATCGTGTGTGTGTGTGGGGGGGGGTGGTTTACTTGGGTTTGTGCCGCATGTTAACCGGGAAACTGCAGCCCTTCCTTTTACATTGAAAACCCATTTTAAATGGCCAACCCAATTCATCCTTGATATGGGAAATGCGCTGCTGTTTGAAACCTTTCCCGCATGTTAAGAAGGTTAAAAAAGCCAAAACACTGTGGCCTACCATGGCTGCCTGCAAGCCGAAATATGTTGCCTGGGGCACTGCGTGAGTGATCTCTCATACCAAACCGGCAGGCAGAGGAAAAATGCGACCTTGTAATGAAAGAGTGTACCCATTGTTCTCTAAAATGTGTCTTTTTTAACCACCTCTCCCTTCTCCTCCACCAGCTGCAAATGTTTCTCCTTCGCAGAGGCTAGTGAACATTAGAAAGAGAAAACGTAGGATGCGGGACGATATGTTCACGGAGCTGCAGATGTCCTCCCACGCTGATAGAGCACAGCAGAATGCGTGGAGGCAGTCAATGTCGGACATGAGAAAAGCACAATATGAACGAGAGGAGAGGTGACGGGCTGAATGGCGGGATGAAAAGAGCAAGTGGCGGGCTGAAGACGATAGGTGGCGTCAGCTTGCAGACAGACGGCAAGAGTCAATGCTCTGTCTGCTGGAGCATCAAACTGATATGCTCGAGCGTATGGTTGAGCTGCAAGAAAGGCAGCAAGAGCAGAGACCGCCGCTACAGCCCCTGTTTAACCAACAGCCCTCCTCTCCAAGTTCCATAGCCTCCTCACCCAGACGCCCAAGAACACGGTGGGGGGGCCTCCGGCCACCCAGTCACTCCACCCCAGATGATCGCCCAAGCATCAGAAGGCTGGCCTTCAATAAGAGTTAAAGTTTTAAAATGCAGTGTGTCCTTTTCCATCCATCCTCCCCCACCCATCCCAGGCTACCTTGGCAATTATCCCCCTACTTCTGTGAGGAACTAATAAAGAATGCATGAATGTGAAAAAACAATGACTTTATTGCCTCTGCAAGCGGTGCTCGAATTGGGGAGGGTAGGGTAGGGTGGGGTGGGGTGGTTGGTTTACAGGGAAGTAGAGTGAACCGGGTCGGGGGGGGGGGGGGTTTGGAGGGTTCATCAAGGAGAAACAAACAGAAGTTTCACACAGTATCCTGGCCAGTCACAAAACTCGTTTTCAAAGCTTCTCTGATGCGCACCGCGCCCTGCTGTGCTCCTCTAACCGCCCTGGTGTCTGGCTGCGCGTAATCAGCGGCCAGGCGAGTTGCCTCAACCTCCCACCCTGCCATAAAGGTCTCCCCCTTACTCTCACAGATATTGTGGAGCGCACAGCAAGCAGCAATAACAATGGAGATATTCTTTTCGCTGAGGTCTGAGCGAGTCAGTAAGCTGCGCCAGCGCGCTTTTAAACGAACAAATGCACATTCCACCACCATTCGGCACTTGCTCAGCCTGTAGTTGAACAGGTCCTGACTACTGTCCAGGCTGCCTGTGTACGGCTTCATGAGCCATGGCATTAAGGGGTAGGCTGGGTCCCCAAGGATCACAATAGGCATTTCAACATCCCCAATGGTTACTTTCTGGTCCGGGAAGAAAGTCCCTTCCTCCAGCTTTCGAAACAGACCAGAGTTCCTGAAGACATGAGCATCATGTACGTTTCCCGGCCATCCCACGTTGATGTTGGTGAAACATCCCTTGTGATCCACCAGGGCTTGCAGCAGCATTGAAAAGTACCCCTTGCGGTTTACGTAGTCGGTGGCTTGGTGCTCTGGTGCCAAGATAGGGATATGGGTTCTGTCTGTGGCCCCACCACAGTTTGGGAATCCCATTTCAGCAAAACCATCCACTATTGCCTGCACGTTGCCCAGAGTCACTACCCTTGATATCACCAGGTCTTTCATTGCCCTGGCAAATTGGATCACAGCAGCCCCCACCGTAGATTTGCCCACTCCAAATTGATTCCCGACTGACTGGTAGCTGTCTGGCGTTGCAAGCTTCCACAGGGCTATCGCCACTCGCTTCTCAACTGTGAGGGCTGCTCTCATCTTGGTATCCTGGTGTTTCAGGGCAGGGGAAAGCAAGTCACAAAGTTCCATGAAAGTGGCCTTACGCATGCGAAAGTTTTGCAGCCACTGGGAATCGTCCCACACCTGCAGCACGATGCGGTCCCACCAGTCTGTGCTTGTTTCCCGGGCCCAGAATCGGCGTTCCACGGCATGAACCTGCCCCAGTGACACCATGATTTCCACATTGCTGGGGCCTGTGCCTTGTGAGAGGTCTATGTCCATGTCAATTTCCTCATCACTCTCTTCGCCGCGCTGCAATCGCCTCCTTGGCTGGTCTGGGTTTCGCCTTGGCATGTCCTGGCTCTGCATATACTCCAGGACAATGCGCGTGGTGTTCATAGTGCTCATAATTGCCGCGGTGATCTGAGCGGGCTCCATGATCCCAGTGCTAGCTATGGCGCCTGGTCAGAAAAAAGGCGCGAAACTAGTATCTGACGGACTAGGGGAAGGAGGGAGGGCGGGCCGAGTGACGACATGGCGTACAGGTACAGGGAATTAAAATCAAGAAAGGTGGCTGTGCATCAGGGAGAAACACAAACAACTGTCACACAGAATGGTCCCCCCAAAGATTAAACTGAAAACCCTGAGCGTAGCAGGCCGTTGATTTCACGGAGGAAGGGGAAGCAAATGAATATAGAACAAATCTATTTTTTACATCTTAAGCTGGCAGCCGACGGTGCAGCATGAGTGATAGCCTCTGCAGTACGATGACGACGGATACCAGTCGTAATATACCATCGTCTACCAAAAGGCAAGGGGCTGCTGCTGTGTAGCAATGCAGCCCCACGTCTGCCAGCCCCATGTCTGCCAGCACCCAGATCGCCCTCGGCCTCTTCTCGGAGCTTAGCAGACAATACTGGGCAATTGGCACAAAATAGTATACTACGACTGATAGCCATCATCATCGAGACAGTAGCATGTCTGCCCAGGTGCCCATGATTGACAGCCACTGCAGTATGACGACGACGGATACCAGTCATAATATACCATCTCCTACCAAAGGGCAAGGGGCTGGTGCAATGCAGTCCTACGGCTGCCAGCCCCACGGCTATTACTCATGCTACACCGTCTACCGCCAAAAGGCAGTTAGCAGCTGCTGCTGTGTAGCAATGCAGTCCCACGTCTGCCGGCACCCAGAGGACATATGGTGACGGTGAGCTCAGCTGAGCTGAGCGGGCTCCATGCTTGCCGTGGTATGTTGTCTACACAGGTAACCCAGGTAAAAAGGCGCGAATCTATTGTCTGCCGTTGCTGTGACGGAGGGGGAGGGGCCTGACGACATGTACCCAGAACCTCCTGCAACACTGTTTTGCATCATCCGGGCATTGGGATCTCAACCCAGAATTCCAAAAAAAGGCGCGAAACTAGTATCTGACGGACTAGGGGAAGGAGGGAGGGCGGGCCGAGTGACGACATGGCGTACAGGTACAGGGAATTAAAATCAAGAACGGTGGCTGTGCATCAGGGAGAAACAAACAACTGTCACACAGAATGGTCCCCCCAAAGATTAAACTGAAAACCCTGGGTTTAGCAGGCCGTTGATTTGATGGAGGGAGGGGGAAGCAAATGAATACAGAGCAAATCTATTTTTTACATCTTAAGACGACGGTGCAGCGTGACTGATAGCCCTCGGCATCTTTCTGGGTGCTTGGCAGCAAATACTGGGCGCTTGGCAGTTAGTGTATTACGATGGCCTTCAAGCCTATTGCACAATCTGCTGCTCAGGGAAGATTCTGCTAATGTGCGATGATCCAACTTGTAATAGGACGGTTAACAGTCGTAATACACCATCTACTGCCAAAAGGCAAGGGGCTGGTGCAATGCAACCCCACGGCTGCCAGCACCCAGATCGCCGATGAAGGCTACCAGTCTACTGCACCGTCTACCACCAAAAGGCAGTTTGCTGCTGCTGTGTAGCAATGCAGTCCCACGTCTGCCGGCACCCAGAGGACATATGGTGACGGTGAGCTCAGCTGAGCTGAGCGGGCTCCATGCTTGCCGTGGTATGTTGTCTGCACAGGTAACCCAGGTAAAAAGGCGCGAATCTATTGTCTGCCGTTGCTGTGACGGAGGGGGAGGGGCCTGATGACATGTACCCAGAACCTCCCGCGACACTGTTTTGCATCATCCGGGCATTGGGATCTCAACCCAGAATTCCAATGGGCGGCGGAGACTGCGGGAACTGTGGGATAGCTGTGGGATAGCTACCCATAGTGCAATGCTCCGGAAGTCAACGCTAGCCTCGTACTCTGGACACGGTCCGCCGACTAGAGCACTTAGAGCATTTTATGTGGGGGGACACACAATCGGCTGTATACAACCGATTTCTATAAAACCGGCTTCTATAAATTCGAACTAATTTCGTAGTGTAGACATACCCTAAGAGGGAATTCCAGCTCTGCTAGCAGAACCTCACTCATTTCCACTTTGCTGAGACACAAAGCCCGTCCAGCTCCTCAGCACAGCCTGGCTGTGGAAGCTAGAGCAAAGCCACAGCCACTCTGTGCCAGTCTCAGCTGGTGTAAACTAGCGGAGTATCCTTGACCTCAATGAATGGCCCAGATCCGCAGCACCGAGGCGCTGGCCCAGGGTTTCATTAGAGAGGCAGAGCTGGCCACAATTTTACACTGGAGCATTTTTCAACAGGAAATTGGCTTTTTGACTAAAATCAACTGATTTTGTGGGAAAATTTCAGTTTGGTCAAACTTTTCTAGTTTTTAGCTGAAAAATCACAAATTGAAATACCAACTTTTTTGTAAAAATTTTGAGATACTGGTAAAAAATGTCAGTTGTGGGTTAAATGTTTTGTTTCTTATTTTAGTTAATTTGGTTTAAAAAAATTAAAAATCAGTTTCTGAGTTCAGGTTTTTGTCAAATTGCCTCTCTGCCCCTCAAAAAAACTGTAGTGAGAGAGGGATAGAAAAAATCTTCCTCATCAAGTGCATAGGATGGACAGTGCTCAGGGAATCAATAAGGGTTATGGGGTGAAGAAGACTGTAAATCTGTAGGACCCCTGCCTCATTTGCTGCACAAGCTGTAAGGTGTGCGGTGAATGAGGCAGGGGTTTCAGGAAGAGAAAGGATGGTCTCTGACTGAATGCCACCCTAGAGAACTGGATTCTATCCCTGCCTCTGCTGTAGAGTTCCTATGCAGTGCTGGGCAAGACACTTTTCACATGTGACTGCTAATTGTGTGTTCCTCATTTTATGGGGGCTCAAACTAAGGTGTAACTGTAGCATGCTATGCTCGGTATAGCCATGCTAGCATTAATCTAGCTAGCATGGGTAACATGATGGTGGCATGGGCATCATGCTGAATCTATACCCAGGGTCCACAGTGGGTGTGTACTGGGGTGCTTAACCTGTGCTGAAGCCCATGCCACCATGTTTTCATTACTATTGTGACCTGTTCTAGCAAGGGTTTGCCTACCTGTCCTACAACTACACCTTAATTCCTAGTGTAGATGTACCCTAAGACACCTAGGGTCAAATCTGCAGAAGTGCTGAGCACGTAAAACTGCAAACCAGGCCAGTGGGAGCTGTGGTTTGAACATACAAAGTGCTATACAAATCCTAAGTACTCTAGAAAATCAAACCTTATATGCCTTAAATTGGGCACCCAAAATTAGTGGGTACAGTGGACTGTGTGCCTCAGTGTCCCTCTCTAAAGATAATACCACTGCCGCATCTCACAGTGGTATGGGGAAGATAAATTCATTAACATTTGTAAAGTACTCACTTATTACTGCGATTGATGAGCACCATGAAAGCACCCAGGAGGAAAACTGAGGTTACTTGCTTGTAACAGGAGTTCTTTGCGATGCATTCAGTATATTGACACTTGGGATGCACTGACCCATTGCAGCTAGGATGGTGGAAGCGCCTCACCCCTCGCATCCTGTCACTAGTGCTCGTGCCAGTCAGGCAGCATGGCTGTAGGAGTGCCTTCCAAACGCTAATGTGGACTGCCAACTACTGATACAATTAGGACTGTGTGTAACGTGGGGAAGGTGCATGGGGGATGGGAATATGCAGACTGCATCTTGAAGAATTCCAGTTACAAGTCTGATGAAGTGGGCATTCACCCACAAAAGCTTATGCTCCAATACTTCTGTTAGTCTTAAAGGTGCCACAGGACCCTCTGTTGCTTTTTACAGATTCAGACTAACGCAGCTACCCCTCTGATAGTTACAAGTCAGTAACCTCCATTTCTTCTTTGGGTGCTCTTTGCAGATGCCCACTCTTAGGACAGCTAGGTGAGCAGTACCTCAGTAACGATGGACAGAGCTCTAACTGAACGGTGGCTGAAGTACCACCCTACCAAAACGAGCAGCACGCCAGGATTCTAAATGTAGTGCACAGTGAGACGTACAGTGTGGTTTGTTCTTCATGTAGCGACCTTGCAAGCCTCAGAAAGGGGAATGTGCTTGAAAAATCCTATAGATGCAGCCATTGCCCTTGAGCTCTAAGAAGAGCTGGAGGGGGAAGCAAAGCTGCCCTATCACATTCCTCCATACGAAGTTTGACCCCTCAAGATAACAACGGAGCTGAAATGGCCCTACACGTCAAAGAACTGGTATAAGAGAGAAACAATTTAGGAGAAGATCTGAAGTCCTTAGTTCTATCCAGGTGATATGAGAGAAATCTTTTTGCATCTAAAGAATGTAATCCAATGTCTCCCTGGCTTATATGGGTTTTGAGGGAAAATACTGGTGAGTTTATGATTGATTTACACGGAAATTGGAAATAATGTTTGGAATGAATTTAGGATGTGGCCAAAGGACCGCCTTGTGCTTTTGAAACATGCATACAGCCCTTTAATTCTTCGAGCGGATGTGAGTGCAGTTGAAAAGCTGTGTTTATTAAAGGTGAAACGGAGCAATCTTGGAATGGTTCAAAAGGGGAAGACATCAGTTGAGTCAGTACTAAATTCCAATTCCAGGAGTGGGCAGCGATGCTGGTGGATGGATAAAGGTTCAGCAGACCCTTCAAAAATCTCTTCACCATGTCATGTGAGAAAATGGGTTTGTCCCTAATATATGCATGTACCAATGAAATAGCCGCTAAATGAACGCTAATAGATTATAAGAATAGAGTGTAACAGATATTTTAAGACCTTGTGAATGGGGGCTGAACCTGGATCTACACTTCCATTTTCTGCCCATATAGTAAATCTTTTCCATTTGGAGTCATAACACCTTCTAGTAAAGGGGTTCCTAGCATTAATAACAATTTGTTGAACCTCAGAGGAGGTTCTATTTCTGTCAAAGTCCTAGCAGTTGGGTGTAGAGGTTTGAGGTCTGGGTGGAGCACTGTCCCCTGTTGCTGTGATAACAGTGGTGGATAATAGGTCAGTTACCATTGTTGTCTCAGCCACCCCAAGTCATCCTGGCAAAATCCTGCTTTGCTTTGGTTAGAACTTTGGGAATTAAAGGGAACGGGGGAAATGCATACATGAGATCTATTCCCCAGTTTAGAGAAATGTGTCTGTCAGAGATTGACTGTCTGTCCTCACTCATGAGCAGAAAAGAGTGCAGTTTGCATTGAGTCTGGTGGCAAACAGGTCTATAGGTGGGAATCCCCAATGTCTGAAGATAACCTGTTGATGAATTCTCTTGAGATATTCATGCATAGATAGTGAGGCAATCTGCTAACTTGTGTTCTGTGCAACATGTAAAGAAATTGGGGTAAAAATTTTAAGGTATGCACCAATTCCATAGCTCCATCACTTAATTGCACAGGTGGGTTGAATGAGTCCCTCCTTGTCTGTTCACATAATAAACTTTATTCATGTTATCCATGGCAATCTGGATAGCTGTTTTGCATATCTGTGGGAGAAATGCTTTGAGAGACAAATGGATTGGCCACAGCTCCCGTATATTTATGTCTAACCAGAATTCTTAGAGACTCCAAAAACCCTTTACTACCTGAGTGTGAAGGTGTGCACCTCAGCCTATCTTGGCTGCATCCGTGGTTCCTATTAACTTCAGATGAGGTGGGTTGGATAATACTCCATTAAGCACTCTCTTCGGATGTAGCCACCATGTTCTAGAATGAAGAGTTTCATGCGGTATTGTAATTTTCTTTAGCCTGCTCTCTGGACTAGGACTGAAATTCTTCAGAATCCAGTGCTGAAGTGACCTCATTCTGAGACCGGCATGGGGGTTGCATATGTCATCCATACCATGAGTCCTAGTAGCTTCAGAAAAAACCCTGTCATTTGAGCCAGCTGTAACGTCAGTGAATGTATAGAATCAGTTATTTTCAAAAGCCTCTCTCCCGATGAAAAGTCCTTCCTTTGACAGAACTGAAGATTGCCCCTATGAAGGGACTCTTGAGATGAAATGAGAAGTGACTTTTTCTTGTTTATGATGAGACCCAGGGTTCTGAATAGACAACAAGTGTTCTGAATGTCTGCCTCTTATTCTTCTTTGTGTTAGCCCGTCAGCAACCAATCGGCCAAATACGGGAAGACAGAAATGTCTTGCATTCTTAGCTGCGCTGCTACTGGAGCTCAACATTTGGTAAATACTCTGGATGCAGTGGAGAGACTGAAAGGGAAGATTCTGTATTGAAAGTGGTGTAAACCAGGGACAAAGTATACGTACTTTTGGTGAGATGGTCTTATGGTAATATGGAAATATGCCTCTTTGAGGTCAAGAGCAGTAAAATCAATCTAGAGTAGACAAGGAGCGATTGATTAGACCCAGGGAAGGAATCCTGAACTGAAACTTCCTGGTATATTTGTTTAGATCCCAGAGATCTAAAATCGCTCTGAAGTCTCTGTTCTTTTGGGGGATTAGGGCACGTCTACACTTAAAATGCTGCATCAACGCAACTGCACCGCTCTCCCCTGCAGGCAGCTTAGAGCGTCTTTCTTAAAGCTGTACAGCTGCCCTGATGCAGCTGTACCACTGCAGAGCTTTAATGAAGACACTTTAAGCAGACGGGTGAGAGCTCTCCTGTCCACTCCCCGAGAGGTGGCAGCTATGTGGCTGAGAATCGGTCTCCCGCTGATTCAGCACTGTCTACCTGGGGGTTAGGTCAGTATAACTACGTTGCTCAGGAGTGTGGATTTTTCATGTCCCTGAGCAATGTAGTTATATCAATATAGGTCTGTAGTGTAGACAAGACCTTAAAAAGTAATGGGAGTAGAACCCCTTGTTCTGGAAGTCAAGGGAACTCATTCTATAGCTCCCATGTTCAGAAGAACTTGTGCCTCTATCCATAATAGTCTCTCCTGGGAGAGGTTCCTGGAGAGGGAGGGGGTGAGAGGTTGTATCCATAGGGGCGGAACAATTTTTAGGGGGGCGGAGGGGGCTGAAAGCAATTGAACCAAATTGTAAACCCTGTATGTGATGGAACCCCCTTGAAGCCAAGAGGTGCTACTGCACCCCCAGCACTCCTAGTTCCAGCACCTATGGTTGTATGGAGGGAGTGATCTGGATTGGGTGGTATAACCTTCTCTTATCATATACAAAACTCATCTGTCTGAAGTGATAGTTGTCCAAGCCGGTCTCCAAACTGATTTACTAAAATTGGTTTGAGGCTCTTGACTAACATGTCAAACATGAGGCCTGACATGTGGTAAAGTAAATGTGGCTGAAGGATTCTGTATACGCATCTGCAGTTTGAAGGGTTTCTTCCTGTTACATGTCTGTGAATGTTTGTTGCTGATGGTGCTGCTGATGTTATGGTTCCTCTGATAAGAGGCAGATGAAAAAGGTGGTATGTACTGCCTGTGATATCTGAACACCAGAGTAGAAGAGCTTCTTCTGAAAGGTGGCATGAGTCCTTGGGTCTATCCAGTGTGTCACCAGTCTTTACAATAAATAAGCCATCTTCTTCTAAAGGTAAATCTTCTATTTTGGCCCTGGTATCCAGTGGGAGAGAAGATGAATGTAGCCAAGCATGTCTATAAAGAGATATTGCCATTGTCAATGATCTACAGGCAATATCAGAAACATCAAACAATGCCCTAAGGACATGTGTGGCTACATTTTGGCTTTCATTAATCATGGCTGATGTTAACTTCCTTTGATCCTTTGGGAGTTGTTCAGTGAATAGAGCCATTTCTCCTGGAATGGAAATTGATATCTAACCATCACCACTTGGTAGTTGGATATACACATATTTAAGGATGCAGAAGAAAATGATTTTCTACCCAAATAATCTAATTTTCTTCCTTCTTTATCCATTGGGTAGAAAATCTTGGTTTTTGAAGAGAAGCTGCTATGACCAGGGAGTTTGGTTGAGGATGTACATGAAAACAAGAGAGCCCCTCCTGTGGGATTTGATACAATTTATCAGCCTTTTTGGAAACTGGTTGGCATGAAGATGGCTTGGACCAAAGGGACTATGCTATTTGCTATAACATTTCTAATGTGGGCAAGGAGACTTTAGGTTTCATTGTCAAACCTAAGATATCAAATACCAGATGTGAAGTCTCCTTTAAAGCTATGTATGGTAAATTCAGGGTTGATGCCATCCTATCCATCTATTCTTGGAACTGAATTGCATCCTCAGAGGGAAACAAAGCTGATGGTACTCCCTCATTCTCATCAGGAGATGAACTGCTCTGCAACTCTCCTAAGTCATAAGGAAACATCCTCGGAAATCCCTCTTGATATTCCTCTTCTGAGGTTACTTCCTTTTCTGCAGTGGAGGAATAAGGCAATGGTCTTGGATATGGGGCTGACAGATCTGGACATCTCTTTTCTGTTGAACACGGTGTTCCGGCCCTGAAGAGACCAGTCTTCCAGCATGCAAAGAAAAATGAGGAATTGGCCAATATGGCCATAGCATTCACAGAGGTATAGGGTAGTCCTGCCAGCTTTTCCAGTGTCATAGTCTACAAAGGCTATCCAGGGAATTTGGGCTCTCTCCTTGTCGGAACACTTTTTCAGTGAAAAGAACGTCCGGTCAATACCTGTAGTGGATCTGGTTCTAGCTCTGAACTCAGATCCAATTCTGGCTCCGACACTGAAGCCATTGATTAAACCTATGGGGTAAGGACTCTAAAAAGAGAGGGCAGGGAAATGATCTTCCCTGGTGACCTCCCTGCAGGGTGGAAGTGGAAGTGAAGCTGAACTTTCCCTGAAACTTTGTTGTCTTGGTCTTTTGTTCAGAAGAGACTGCATCTCAGTCAGATCCGTAGAGGGTGTGGATCCAGGTGCATTTTAGCTGTCACCTCAGTTATGTGCTGTGGGTTCTTTGTTAATGTATCCTCAGGTCTTGATCTCAGGCTCATAGTTTTGGGTGCATCTTGAGGTCCCAAGTCTTTCTACTTTGGTTCTACCCTGTGCGAGCGATTAGAGGAGCTGCTGGAGACATGCTTAGACTTTCTTTTCCTTGGAACTGAGGAAGATCTGTTGGGCATATCTTGTGGATCCTTATGACTTTTGTTCAGATCCGGGACTGATGTAGGTTGCACCATGGTTGAGGTCGGATCCAAGAGGACCACTGGAACCTCAGCTGACTTGGAACCAGAGCCTGGTACTGAAGCCAAAGCTCTTAACAGATCTGGATGACTCTTTGGCTCCAGCAGTAGACAGAGCTGACTCCAGTCTCCTGCTTTTGAGCTCCTCCTTAGCAGCTAGCCCCTCCTTTTACAGAAGGACCTGCCATCTATTTCGGCTGTGGATGTGTGGCATATTTGGCAGTATGCCAGCTAGTGATTTTCACTTAAGCATGTTAAGCATTGTACATGTGCATCACAGGAAGGAAAGACAGCTGGACATGACATATCTTTTTTGGAAGCTGTATTTTTTCACTTTGATGTCTGTCATAGTCAGTAAGTAAACTGTTTGTTCCATTATTATCTATTTCTAATCTATCTTTTAACAACTGTAACCTATACTAGGTATAATAGCTAACTAACTACTAAAATACAACTAATTACTAACCTACATGTATTATTTTTATTATTATTAATTTATATTTGTATTTTTATTAATTTTTGTTAGGCTACAGCACTAGCGACAGTGCCAAATGGACAGAACGGGGTTCATGACCTAATGCTGCAGTGGTTGGAAGGAATTGAGATGGCAACAGCGCCAGTGCCCCCGACCCGCACGTAGGCTGGGGACTGGAGGCAAGGGATCAGGCGAGGGGTCAGGCATTTCTAACAGGTGCTGCGACTAGAAGATTCTACCATCCTACCTCGGTGCAACCCAAGAGGAGAATGTGCAGCGGACACTCCAAGAAGAACTGATATTTCTGTATTCATTGATGGATGAGGTTAGAAATACTGAACAGCTACCTACTGTCCATCCTGTGCACTGAATGAGGCAGGAGGCCTATGGAAAAAATAGTATGTGACTCTATCATAATGCATGCACACAATGGGGGCCAAATTAGTACTGCATGGGCAAACTTAACATGGCATTTCCTAATATAACTTCTGAGGGCTTGAATTTGAAACCTTTATGTTCTTTTTTGTAGTAACATCAGTGATAGTAATATAATAAACTGCTCCTTACCCCTCTCACACTGAGGGCCAGTGAACCCGTAGACACAAGCACAACGGTTTGGTCCAATGCACCGACCTCCGTTCTGGCAGCCATTTTCACAGACAGCTATTCAGAAATAGAAAGATGGGTGAGCTGACACTAGACAGTGGTCTAACAAAGTACACCAGGAAATTCTGCTCTAATTGAAAACCCATGATGCAAGATGCATGACAGTTGCAGAATTTGAAGCATCCCATGTTTTATGTTAGATATTATTTGCAGTTCAGGGATCTTCCCCACACACTGATCCTAAAGAGAAAGGTATGTTATTTTTTTTTCAGCAAGGCAACTCTGATTTCTTCCTGTTTATAAAGAAATAAATTATAAGTGGACTGGAAACCAACAGCTCAGTCAACAGAGAGATTTTGCTAGGTGCTAGACTCTCAGTTAACACAGCTTAGCTCTGTGATCCAATAATGAAGAAGTACAAAATTAAAAACTGTGAAAAGGGAAAACTTGTGCTAGATATGCCCAAATCTGAGCAAAATGGTGCATGTCAGAAGTCAAGTGATCATTAGGGATGTTGATTAATCGCAGTCAACTCACGCAATTAGCTCAAAAAAGTTAATCGTGATTGAAAAAATTAATCGTGATTAATCGCAATTTTAATCACACTGTTAAACAATAGAATACCAATTGAAATGTATTAAATATTTTTGGATGTTTTTCTACATTTTCAAATATATTGATTTCAATTACAATACAGAATACAAAGTGTACAGTGCTCACTTTATATTGCACGGTAAAAATGATAAACAAAAGAAATAGCATTTTTAAATTCACCTCATACAATACCGTAATGCAATCTCTTTATTGTGAAAGTGCAACTTACAAATGTAGATTTTTTTTGTTAAGTAACTGCACTCAAAAACAAAACAATGTAAAACTTTAGAGCCTACAAGTCCACTCAGTCCTACTTCTTGTTCAGCCAATCGCTAAGAGAAACAAGTCTATTTACATTTAAGGGAGATAATTCTGCCCACTTCTTATTTAAAATGTCACCAGAAAGTGAGAACAGACATTCACATGGGACTTTTGTAGCCAGCATTGCAAGGTATTTACGTGCCAGCTATGCTAAACATTCATATGCTTCTTCAAGCTTTGGCCACCATTCCAGAGGACATGCTTCCATGCTGATGACACTTGTTAAAAAAATGGGTTAATTACATTTGTGACTAAACTCCTTGTGGGAGAATAGTACATCTCCTGCTCTGTTTTACCCGCATTCTGCCATATATTTTGTCTTATAGCAGATTCGGATGATGACCCAGCACACGTTGTTCATTTTAAGAACACTTTCACAGCAGATTTGACAAAACGCAAAGAAGGTACCAATGTGAGATTTCTAAAGATAGCTACAGCACTCGACCCAAAGTTAAGAATCTGAAGTGCCTTCCAAAATCTG
This sequence comes from Chrysemys picta bellii, assembly GCF_011386835.1. Lineage (NCBI taxonomy): Eukaryota > Metazoa > Chordata > Testudines > Emydidae > Chrysemys > Chrysemys picta. Next base: position 2,048,607 of record NC_088815.1, on the reverse strand, counting down.
AGAGGGACGAGGTGTGGAGCATGCTTTCAGAAGTCTTAAAAAAGCAACACTCCAATGTGGAAACTACAGAACCTGAACCACCAAAAAAGAAAATGAACCTTCTGCTGGTGGCATCTCACTCAGATGATGAAAGTGAACATGTGTTGGTCTGTACTGCTCTGAATCACTATCGAGCAGAACTGTCATCAGCATGGACGCATGTCCTCTGGAATGGTGGTTGAAGCATGAAAGGACATGTGAATCTAGCGCATCTGGCACGTAAATACCTTGTGACACCAGCTATAACAGTGCCATGTGAACACCTGTTCTCACTTTCAGGTGACATTGTAAACAAGAAGCGGGTAGTATTATCTCCTGCAAATGTCAACAAACCTGTTTGCCTGAGTGACTGGCTGAACAAAAGGTAGGACTGAGTGGACTTGTAGGATCTAAAGTTTTACATTGTTTTATTTTTGAATGCAGTTATTTTTTGTACATAATTCTACATTTATAAATTCAACTTTCATGATAAAGAGATTGTATTACAGTATTTGTATGAGGTGAATTGAAAAATACTATTTCTTTTGTTTTTTATAACACAAATATTTGCAATAAAAAATAAATATAAAGTGAGCACTGTACACTTTATATTCTGTGTTGTAATTGAAATCAACATACTTGAAAATGTAGAAAACATCCAAAAATATGTAAATAAATGGTATTCTATTATTGTTTAACGGTGCAATTAATTGTGCGATTAATTGTTTTAATCACTTGACAGCTGTAGGAAGACTAGGGATCTTTCTCACACACTTGCATTGAAGAACCCGGGACAAGCCTGACTGGAACTCAGTGACACTAGCAGCAAGTTGATGTAGTGATCTGTAACATGAAAAGAGCAGCTGACTACCTGAGTGGAAATCCGGAATCCCAAGGACAAACAGTGGGCAAAACCTGGCGTAATGGGATGTGTCCCTTCAGAACAGCAGTGAGTCTACAGGGCGATGTTGGGAGGTTCACAACATGATTATAAAGGAAAAACAATTTTCTGAGATACCACTTGACAGCAGGTGCACAGAGCCAAATGGTCAGAGCTGTCTGCCTCCCCACCAGAGTGAAACAACCACCCTTTGACTGCTTTCAAAAATGGCGGCCTTCAGGTGGGAGGTGAACTCTGCAGATGCACCTCTGAACTCTGGGTCTGCACTGACCAAGGACAGCAATTGTGAGTGGGGTGCAGAAAAGGACGGGCACGTTAAAGGGACTTTTGGTTGCTGGACTGAAGAACCTGAGGGAAAAGGACACTGCCCAACTTACTTGGGGGAGGGTCTTTTGCTCATGGTTTATGTTTATGAATCCTGTTTGTGGTGTTTTCCTGAATTAATGCTGAGTTACTTCCCTCCTTTTATTAAAAGTGTGTGCGGGGGGTTTTCTACACTCAGACTGTGCTTGCGAGAGGGGCCCAGGGCGTGGTGTGTAATTGTCCTAGGTTTTGTCCCGAGCCGGTTTTGTGTTGTATTGTTGAAGAGGAACCCCTAGATACTGAACCCGGCCCTTGTTGCTGCCAACTCTGACTGGCAGAAGGGTTATAGTTGGTTTGACAAATCCATGCTGTTACTTTTCACTTTATTATCTTCTAGGTGTTTGCAAATGGATTGCTTAATTGTTTGCTCCATTATCTTTCCAGCTTATTGGTCTGTAATTTCCCGGGTTGTCCTTATTTCCCTTTTCGTAGATTGGCACAATATTTGCCCTTTTCCAGTCCTCTGGAATCTCTCCCATCTTCCATGACTTTTCAAAGATAATTGCTAATGGTTCAGCTATCTCCTCAGTCAGCTCCTTGAGTATTCTAACATGTATTTCATCAGGCCCTGGGGACTTGAAGACATCTAACTTTTAATTTTTAACTTGTTCTTTCCCTTCTTTCTTTTAACCTTTGATCCTACCTCATTTTCACTGCCATTCACTGTGTTAGACGTCCAATCACCACTAACCTTTTTGGTAAAAACTGAAACAAAAACCTCATTTAGCACTTCTGACATTTCCATATTTTTTGTTATTGTCTCCCCCCCCCCCATTGAACAACAGGCCTACCCTGTCCTTGGTCTTCCTCTTGCTTCTAATATATTTGTAGAACGTTTTCTTGTTATTCTTTATGTCTCTAGCTAGTTTAACCTCATTTTGTGCCTTGGACTTTCTAATTTTGTCCCTACATACTTGTGTTATTTGTTTATAATGTATTTGTTTGTAATTTGACCTGGTTTCCACTTTTTGTAGGACTCTCGTTTGAGTTTCAGATCATTGGTTAAGCCAGAGTGGTCTATTGGCAAAATTTCCATCTTTCCTATGCAGTGGGATAGTTTGCTCTTGTGCCCTTAATAATGTCTCTTTGGAAAACTGCCAACTCTCTTGAAGAGTTTAAGGCCAGAAGAGACCACCAGATCATCCTGTCTGGCCTCCTGTATATCAGAGACCACCAAGCCCACCCAGCCCCTGCACACTGAAGCCAACAACTGAAATAAGACCAAGGTGTTACAGCCCACAGCAGACTAAACTATTACGTGCCACAGGCACAGAATAGGAGGGAGCGAAGTACACCAATGAGTGGGTGATTCCACCAGAGGCAGGGAAATCACACCTAACTCTGCCTGCCCCTGGGGGGCAGGACTAGACCAAGGGCATATAACAGGCCACTGTGTCATAGCAATAAGAAAGCTGATGGGTGGAAACCAATCTGACTCACCTGTGTGTTAATATTGGTAAAACAGATATTAGAGTTATAAGAATGTGTTCAGTGTTTAGACTTTAAGAAATGCTTATAGGATGCTGCATGTATTAATTTTACCTATAATATCTGCACCCCATGTTACAAGGTAACATTTAAGTGTTTGCTCTGTAACTATCAAAATGTTAGCTAAGACTGTAAATGCCCTAGTCAGGAGAGAAGTATTACCAACTGTGAAATGCTAGTTTACCACAAAAGGTGTCATCTCCTGCCCAACAAAAGAAGGACACCAGGCAAGCTATAATGGAACATCAGAGGACAAAAGACTGGTTGCTTCCCCCACACTGACAAAGAGGGGACATACATAAGCCCTTGTTCCATCACAGCTTGAATGTGTCGCAAGGACATAAAAATCCCTGTCAAGGAAGAATTGTTATCACTGTGCTGCTTGGAATTCAGAGAGGGCAATATTTCTAAGCATCAGCAAGGGATCCCCAAGCTGCTTGGCTTGGGTTACCTTAAAGGACATACAGTGCTTGCATAGCAGTGGCTATTAATTTTGGAACCTAAGACTAAATCTCGTGTGTGTGTGTGTGTGTGTGTGTGTGTTTGCCTGTTTTAAACTTGTAAATAACTCTCATTTATTTTTCTTAGTTAATAAATCTTTCATTAGTGTTATAGGATTGGCTACAAGAGTTGTCTTTGGCCTGAGACTTGGGGTAAGTGACTGCTCCTTTGGGACTGGGAGTAACCTGAATATTCTTGTGATTTTTGGTGTAAGCGACCATCTATCACAAAGTGAAGCTTGCCTGCGAGGCAAGATAGTCCACAATGCCCATGGGAACTGTCTGTGACTCTGTGGTAAGGCTTCTACAGGACTTTAGGAGTGTACACCTGTTACTTGGTTGGAGAAATCAAGGCTGTTCCAGCTGGTAGTAGACATTGTCACTGCCTGCAGGGTTACCAATGGAAGAGCTATTCACCTAGCCTCCTGAATGCAGCACTGCCATTAACACAAAGGCCCCAGGGGCAAATAACTCAGGAGGGACATACAGGTACTCACGTTGCCCACAGTAAGTTCCAGTGTATCCTTTCTGGCAGAGGCAGGATTCCTCATTGCAGCTTCCCCCATTCATGCACCTGACATTGCAGGTTTGGACTGTGGAGGAAAGCAGGAAAACTTGATAAGAAGCCACCTCCTCTCTGTGGAGCTGCAAACCACTCCACCAGGCAAACAGGGACCTTGCACCCTCACATGTGGTGCTGCTTCTTAATGTGACAGCAGCTCATGGTAGAATCAAAGACACATGCCCAGCTCCCATTAAATTCAATGGAAAGACTCCCATTGGATGTGAGCCTACGGGGGTTAGAACCATTAATGCCTTGGATAGCTACTGAGGATATTCTATAGACAGACCAGCTCAGTGTTTCTTACACCAGTGTAAGCAGAGTCAGGATGAACTCTACCCTGACATCTGGTGGTGAATTATGGCGTGTGTGGAAAAGAACTCCAGGGGCTGATCTTGTTTGCATAGGCACACCCACCCGCCTGGCATGAGACAACAGCAACTGAAAGTGGTTACTTTGTCTGGTGTGGGATCCCCAGTTTCTCTGTAATTGGGGCAGGAAGAATAAAGTTTTGTTACCCTGATTCTGTGAATCAAGGCCAGTGGAACTGTTGTATGACAGAAGGACTCACCATTACCTAAGTAGCACTTGCTTGACAAGGGGCATGGGTTACAAAACCTAGTGAATTAAGAGAAGCTGGGGGCAGGTATTTATATGTGGTGGTGTGGGCACCTTTTGTGAGTCTGAAACACCAATTCCACCTCCACCTCCTCCCCACTATTACATGTCAGAGCTAACTTTGATTCTATTAAGAATGTAGTTACAGGCTGCTGAGCTGAATTCACTTTGGGCCAGTAGTGTACCAGCACTTGGGATCCCCTACTCTGAGCTGAAATCACAGAAGAGCTAAAGTTAATAAGAGCTGAGATCACTAAGACTGTGTTAATTAGTGGGGGAGCCTGAAGCTATATTGCTAAGCGGCTGGCGGAGCAGTTTGCGGGGACGGCTGGAGGAGCAGCTAGCAGAGCAGAGCCTTGCAGGGACGGTTGGAGCGGAGCCGAGCGACTCACAGGTCGGTGAGCAGAGCGGAGTAGCTCGTAAAGCAGAGCAGAGCAGTTCGTGGGACAGCAGGAGCGGCTCACGGGACGGCTGGTGGAGTGGAGCGGCTCGTGGTGAAGGCTGCGGCGGAACCCCACAGAGAGGCGGCCGGTTGGCCTCGGATCACGTAAGGTGCCCCTTCACACCGTGCGCGCCCCCCCTTTGAACTCTGGGGCTGCACTGACCAGGGACAGAGACTTTGGGGGTTGTTGGACTTTTGGGACTTTGGTGATTCTTGGGTTGCTGGACCCAAGAGACTTTGGGGTTGTTGGACTTTTGGGACTTTGGTGATTCTTGGGTTGCTGGTTTCAAGAACCAATGGGAAAGGACACGGCCCAATTCGCTGGGGTGGGTCTTCGCTCATGGTTTGGTCTATGAACACTAGTTGTGGTGTTTTCCCAATTTAATGCTATGTCGTTTACCTCATGTTATTAAACATTTTCTGCTACACCGAGGCTCTGTGCTTGCGAGAGGGGAAGTATTGCCTCTTCGAGGCACCCAGGGGTGTGTGTAAGATTTTCCCAGGTCACTGGGTGGGGGCTTGAGCTGGTTTTGTGTCACGCTGTTGGGAGGGGACCCCTATGTACTGAACCCGGCCCTTGCTGCTATCAACTTGGCCTGGCAGAAGGGTTACACCAGTAAATCCCATTGTCTGCCTCTGTTCCATACACTCAGGGTGCTGTTTTTATCGTACATGCCGGTAATGAACTGATGAGTTGGGAAAAGCCAGAAGCAAAAAAGTTATGGCCAATCCTTCCCCAGAGTGAGACACCTCTTTTGTCTAGGCCATCTCACGGGGACAGTGCAGGACTGTTCCCCACAAAGGGCCTGAGCTTCAACTGGAGGAAGTAGGCATCATTCCCAAGATGTCAACGTAATCCACCTGAGGATCTGGCCCAGTAGATTTTCCTCAGATTTGCCCTGTCCTTCCACAGCCTCATAGGAGTCATTGTTTGGCAATATTGCCTGAGATTTATCCCAGCTGTTTCTGCTTTGAGTTTAATTCCATGCCTCTTAGTTCCTGGTACATTCCTGACCAATTCCTCTCTCTCTCTCTGCACATATTGAAGGAGACGTATGTTAACAACTGTTCTCTTTTTTCCTAAGCAATCCAAAAGATAAATCACATCTTAAAAGGAGGACACATACTTTTAACATGGGTCCATACAAAGCCCTGTTGTCCATACAGAAGGGAGTTGTAATTAGGCTGAACTTCCCAGAAACATCTCTGAGAGTGGTTGCCATGGCTTTGCCTCCTCACTGCACATGAGACAGCAGCTCCAAACAGACTGGGGGCAGCACATGCTACATGTCTGCGCAACGGGTAGTAGGAGCTGTGAGTGAGCCTGCATAGCCAGATGCATTGCACATGCTGTGGCTACCCTGGGCAGGCACAGTGCCTCCTAGCACCACTGCTTATGTGATGCCCACCCCATTAGAAGATTAGGATTGGAAGAGACCTCAGGAGGTCATCTAGTCCAACCCCTTGCTCAAAGCAGGACCAACACCAACTAAATCATCCCAGCCAGGGCTTTGTCAAGCCGGGGCCTTAAAAACCTCTAAGGATGGAGATTCCACCACCTCCCTAGGTTTCAGAGTAGCAGCCGTGTTAGTCTGTATCCGCAAAAAGAACAGGAGAACTTGTGGCACCTTAGAGACTAACACATTTATTAGAGCATAAGCTTTCGTGGGCTACTGCCCACTTCTTCGGATGCATATGCATCCGAAGAAATGGGCAGTAGCTCTAATAAATGTGTTAGTCTCTAAGGTGCCACAAGTACTCCTGGCACCTTAGAGACTAACAAATTTATTAGAGCATAAGCTTTCGTGGACTACAGCCCACTTCTTCGGATGCATATAGAATGGAACATATTCCATTCTATATGCATCCGAAGAAGTGGGCTGTAGTCCACGAAAGCTTATGCTCTAATAAATTTGTTAGTCTCTAAGGTGCCACAAGTACTCCTGTTCTTCTTTTTGTGGATACAGACTAACACGGCTGCTACTCTGAAACAAGTACTCCTGTTCTTTTCACCTCCCTAGGTAACCCATTCCAGTGCTTCACCACCCTCCTAGGGAAATAGTGTTTCCTAATATCCAGCCTAGACCTCTCCCACTGCAACTTGAGACCATTGTTCCTTGTTCTGTCATCTGCCACCACTGAGAACAGCTGAGCTTCATCCTCTTTGGAAACCCCCTTCAGGTAGTTGAAGCCTGCTATCAAATCCCCCCTCATTCTTCTCTTCTGCAGACTAAATAACCCCAGTTCCCTCAGCCTCTCCTCATAAGTCATGTGCTCCAGCTCCCTAATCATTAAAGGCAGGGCCTTTAAATCCTGATTTAAAGGGCCCAGGGCTAGGGCTGTGGTAGCAGCAGCTGGGAGCCCCAAGCCCTTTAAATCACCCCATGAGCTCCCAGCTGCAGAGGTGGCTAGGAGCCCTGGAGTTCGGGGGTGATTTAAAGGGGGCGATTTAAAGGGCCCGGGGCTCTAGCTGCTTACCGCAGTGGAGCCCCGGGCACTTTAAATTGCCGACGGAGCCCCGGGGCTCCAGCAGCAGGACCCGGGGCTCTGGCTGCCGCTACCCTCCAGGGCCCTTTAAATCGTCTTCGGAGCCCTGCTGCTGGAGCCATGGGGTAGCAGCGGCAGGACTCCGGTGGCTATTTAAAGGGCAGCGGGAGCCCTGAACCCTTTCAATAGCCACCAGAGCCCTGCTGCTGCTACCCCAGGGCTCCAGCAGGCTCCGGGGGCTATTTAAAGGGCCCGGGGCTCCCACTGCCTCTACCGTCCCAGGCCCTTTAAATTGTCCCCGGAGCTTTGGGGTAGCGGCAGTCAGCATGGGGCAAGAGCAATGACTGCGGGCGGCTGTACTGGTGGAGGGTCCCACCGGAAAATGAAAGGGTCTGAGAGGGAAGGGCGGCCTGCTCTGGCAGTAGTGGAGGGGGAGCACTAGGACCCTGCGGCGGCAGTTAATGCAGGCAGGCAGCATGGAGCTTCAGGGGAGAGGCACAGTGGGATCCAGGGAAGTGCATGGGGACAGCAAAGGGGGGCCGGGGCACACTCAGGGGAGGCGCGGGAGGGCAGCAGGTGGGGCCAGGGGAGAGACCCGGCCCTGAACATTCGAGGAGCTGGGCCCCCGGACCCTCAATATTGCTGGAACCAGGAGGAGGAGTCAGAGAGGGAGAGAATGCTCCGTTTTTCTTACCGGTCCTCCGTACCGGCCCGTACCGGCTTACTTTCACCTCTGAGCGTATCTACCTCTCCCCCACAGCTTAGTGTCATCTGCGAACTTGCTGAGGGTGCAATTAATCCCACCATCCAGATCATTGATAAAGATGTTGAACAAAACCAGCCCCAGGACCGACCCCTGGGGCACTCAGCTTGATACTGGCTGCCAACTAGACATGAAGCCATTGATCACTACCCGTTGAGCCCGACGATCTAGCCAGCTTTCTATCCACCTTATAACCCATTCAGCCAGCCCATAGTTCTTTAACTTGCTGGCAAGAATACTGTGGGAAATTGTATCAAAAGCTTTGCTAAAGTCAAGTTATATCACATCCACTGCTTTTCTCTCATCCACAGAGCCAGTTATCTCATCATAGAAGGCAATCAGGTTAGTTCACCCCATTCCCCTACCTGCCCACACTGCTCTCCCTGCACAGGCCTCAATAGCTCCCTAAATGGGCACATTTTGCATCTTTCCTGTTGGAGTGCATCCCTTCAAGCACTTAGGAGCTCCAGGAGTAGGAGAGGGACTCCTGGAAAGCCTGCACGAGTGAGGGATGGCATTAGAGAGCTCCGGACTTTGCGTTTGAGGAGCTCAGCATATTTGCTCTGTATTTATTTCATGCATTTCCAGGGCACCTCTTACAGTGTGTGCTGCAGCTCATGCTTCTTCTCTGTGGCCAGAGACCAGGCCCAGTTTAGATGAAGGCTTAAGCAATAAGCTCACTAAGATTGGGGCTTCAAAATCACTGCCTAGACTGTCAGACACTTGCTAGTCTCTACTGAAAATGGTGTTGATTCCAAAGCTTTTTTGTCCTCCAGTCCCTGAGCTGAATGAATCTAGCCTCACTGTGCTTATTCACTCCAGTGAAACCACACTGGGAAAGCAGCTGTGTGAATGCCATCTCCAAGGGCTGCACAGTGGCACTGTAGAGAGATCTGGCCACCTACACATGCCAGTTCCTGTCACCCCGTTTTTCTTAATTTGTAGCTTCCTGCATTCTTCCCCCTCACTGACAGCTCCTGGAACAAGTGGGCTTTTATAGTGATTGGTAGGGCCCTACCATGAAAAACACTTTATGGATCATGAAACCTGGCATAAGTACTTTTTGTGTACTTTTACCCTATACTATGATCATAGAATCATAGAATATCAGGGTTGGAAGGGACCTCAGGAGGTCATCTAGTCCAATCCCCTGCTCAAAGCAGGACCAACCCCAACTAAATCATCCCAGCCAGGGCTTCGTCAAGCCTGACCTTAAAAACCTCTAAGAATTCAGACTCCACAACCTCCCTCGGAAACCCATTACAGTGCTAGTAACACCACCCTCTTAGTGAAAAAGTTTTTCCTAATATCCAACCTAGACCACCCCCACTGCAACTTGAGACCATTACTCCTTGTTCTATCATCTGGTACCACTGAGAACAGTCTAGATCCATCCTCTTTGAAACCCCCTTTCAGCCCCCTAATAATTTTTGTTGCTCTCCACTGGACTCTTTCCAATTTTTCCACATCCTTCTTGTAGTGTGGGGCCCCAAACTGGACACGGTACTCCAAATGAGGCCTCACTAATGCCGACTAGAGGGGAATGATCACATCCCTCGATCTGCTGGCAATGCCCCTACTTATATCTACCACTCCTCCCAGTTTAGTGTCATCTGCAAACTTGCTGAGGGTGCAGTCCACACCATCCTCCAGATCATTAATAATGGCACAGTGAGGCTAGATCCTTACTATACTATCTATACTATAAGGTAAAAGAATACAAAATTAAACAGTGTTTCTCACACTGGGGGTCCTGACCCAAAAGGGGGGTCACAAGCCTATTGTGGGAGGGTCACAATATTCCCACTTCTGCGCAGCTGCTAACGGCGTTGCTTACCTTCAAAGCTGGGTGGCTGAAGAGCGGCGGCTGCTGGCCGGGTGCCTAGCTCTGAAGGCAGCACCACTGCCAGCAGCAGCGCACAAGTAAGGGCAGTATGCTATGAACACATCCAGGAAATATGCTATTCATGTCACGACCAACCGTGAAAAATGTGTTGTTTCTTTGCAATTTAAGTAGACCCCTAGTTCTGGAAGAACCTCAGAAGGCTCAGCAGTTTAGGTTAAGATTTGGGGAAGGACCCAGGAGTCTAGCTGTTTATCCAAAGCTACCCTAACCTCTGGTGGTTTCTTTGTTCCACCCCCCTCTCAATAACCCCTGGACTTCAGCAGTTTAGCAGGAGCTTCAGATGAAGGTTGGGTGCTAGGGCTACTAGAATTCTTTGAGGGAGTCAACAAGCATGTGGACATGGATGATCCAGTGGATATAGCGTATTTAGATTTTCAGAAAGCTTTTGACAAGGTCCCTCACCAAAGGCTCTTAAATAAAGTAATCTGTCATGGAATAAGAGGGAAGGTCCTCTCATGGATCAGCACATGGTGGCCGGTGACCCAGCCATTGGGGGAGGCTAGCCCCTGGCCCCTCCCCTTGTGCCCAAGGTCCCTTCCCTCCCCTTCTGCCCCCCTTCTTCTGCTCCCCTCTTTTCCCCCTCCCTCGCAGGAGCCCAGAGCACCCACACCGGGGTCCCTAGCCCCAGCTCCAGTGCTTCTGGCAGCCGGGTGGCATGGCTGCAGCGCCCCCAGCCCTGGTCTGCCCAGTGGCTGCGCTCCCAACCTCAGTGCGCTGGTCAGCGCGGCCCCAGCACCAGCCGCCCTGAGTCCCTGCAGGAGGCAGGCCAGCCAGCCCTAGCCAGCCTGGGCCAGCCAGAGCAGAGCGCTGGGAAACGCAGGAGGAGCAGAGCGCTGGGGGCAGAGCATAGGTGGGGCCACGCTAAGCTGTTTGGGGAAGCACAGCCTCCCTCTGCCTACGATACCCGCCACCCATGGATCAGCAACTTGTTAATAGGAAACAAAGGGTAGGAATAAATGGTCAATTTTCAGAATGGAGAGAGGTAAATAGTGGTGTCCTCCAGGGGTCTGTTCTGGGACCAGTCTATTCATTTGCAGATGATACAAAACTACTGAAGATAGTTAAGTCCGAAGAAGACTGCGAAGGGTTACAAAGGGATCTCACAAAACGGGGTCACTGAGCAAGAAAATGGCAGATGAAATGCAATGTTGATAAATACAAAATAATGCGCATTGGCAAACATAATCCCAACTAGACATATAAAATGATGGGGTCTAAATTAGCTGTTACATGAAGAGATCTTGGAGTCATTGTGGATAGTTCTCTGAAATCATCCACTCAATGTGCAGCAGCAGTCAAAAAAGGTAACAGAATGTTTGGACTCATTAGGAAAGGGATAGATAATAAGACAGAAAATATCATATTGCCTGTATATAAATCCATGGTACACCCACATCTGGAATATCACGTGCAGAACTGGTCGCCTCATCTCAAAAAAGATGTATTGGATTCGGAAAAGATACAGAAAAGGGCAACAAAAATGATTAGGGTATGGAACAGCTGCCATATGAGGAGAGATTAGTAACACTGGGACTTTTCAGCTTGGAAAAGAGACAACTCAGAGGGGATATGATAGAGGTCTATAAGATCATGACTGGTGTGGAGAAAATAAATAAGGAAGTGTTATTTACTGCTTCTCATAACACAAGAACCAGGGGTCTCCAAATGAAATTAATAAGCAGCAGGTTTAAAACAAACAAAAGGAAGTATTTCTTCACACAACGCACCGTCAACCTGTGGAACTCCTTGCCCGATGATGTTGTGAAGGCCAAGACTATAACAGGGTTCAAAAAAGAACTAGATAAATTCATGGGGGATACGTCCATCAATGGCTATTAGCCAGGATGGGCAGGGATGGTGTCCCTAGCCTCTGTTTGCCAGAAGCTGGGAATGGGTAACGGGGGTTGGATCAGTTGATGATTATCTGTTCCATTCATCCCCTCTGGGTAAGGTGACCATATTTCCCAAAGAGAAAATGGGACACCCCCAGCTGCTCGGGCTGTCAACCATCCTGGAACCTTGCCTCCCCCCATGCTGGAATGCCTCCTTTTGAAAAAAATGTCAGGATGGCTGGGACAGGGCTTAAAAAAGAGATTGTCCCGGACAAAATATGGTCACCCTACTTCTGAAGCATCTGGGATTGGCCACTGTTAGAAGACAGGATACTGGGCTAGATGTTCTTATGGGACAAAGGCCAATATTTCCGAAAAGGTACCTGGCTGTTACTTTCCTGGATGACACTCTTCCCTGGTGTAACCACGCAAAGGAGCATGGAGTTAGAGCAGAGCTGAATTTGCTGTACGTGTACTGAAGCCTAGGCAGACTCAGTGTGAAGCCAACATGAGCAGAGGAATTTGTAGTGATCAGGATTTTATCTGTCTATTACCTATGTCAGGTATTTATAGGGCACCAGTCACCACAGCATCTAGGCACAGAAAGGTGAAGGGATAACCCTAGGTAACTGTTACTATGGTTAGATTAGATTGACAATATATTTGTAATGAGAGCTCTGCCAGTAATCAGTAATGTGTTTTACAGACAAAGTCCCCTTTGATTATCACTATCCAAGTGTCACTTGCAACTTACTCTTCCACATGCAACAAAAGTGACCCTGGGTCATGACAGAAAGAAGCCAAGTGGCTTTTATTGCCTGCCTTTGGCATGCAGCTGGCCTGCTTTCCCTCCCTGGAGCATTAGTGACCAGTGCAAACCCAAACACCCCTCCAGTACAAATGCCAGACCCCCAGGCACACTCCTCCTGGGGAGCTTACCCGCCAGAGTGCATTGTGAAATCCTCCCCTGCTGACCCAGTGGAATGCTAGGCACGTGCCCAGACATGTATACTGTATACGCATTCCCTGCATTCCTGCGAGATTGCAAACATATGGCCACCATCCTCCCCGGGAAGCATTGTGATGGGCTGGGGTGCAGGGGAGCACACACATTCCTGTATGTGCTGCAGTTTTTTGGGATTCAGCAGGACTGTGGCACAACGTGGCACTATAAAGTCTTGCAATTCCTTCCCTGAGTTAAAGGAACACCCCGCATGGGGTTTGAATTGTGGGGACTATTTCCCTGTGATTGGATCAGTGGCCAGTTCACAATGGGTTTTCCACAGAAAAGTAAATGTAGCAACAAATCCCCTGCCAGTCTATAGCAATGTTCAGCTGAGGACCTCAACAGTACTTTCAGGATCTCAATAATTTCTTACTGTCAATGGGAACCAGCCTTCAGTGAGATTTACTGCCCTGCCTGTAACTGAATTCCCTTAGGTGGCGATTTCTCTCTGGACAGGCTTTTGCAGCACCTAGGAAGGTTCCTTCAGACAGACAACCAGAAGGGAGAACAGCCCAGTGCCTCTCAACTGTCTCCTGATGTCAAAGCGAGGCTGGCTAATGCCTAAGCACAGCACAGCTTTATGTCGGGGTGTTCTCTACAAACAGAGAAAGAGGAGAAATGAGCATATCTATGGGGATTCGGGGGAGTGCTAGCTCTAGGGGACTGAACCGTGGCAAAACTCCCATTGACTTCAGCAGGAGCCAGACTAGACCCAGTGAGAAATGGAGACAGTGAAATGGTATGGGGTGTGTCTACATTGCAGGAGGTGATGTACCAAGCTAGCTTTGATTTAGCTAGCTCCACTAACAACCGCAGTCAAGCCATGGCAGCAAGTGCTGTATAACTTTGCCCAGGACCCTGGTGGCTAGCCAGTGCTGCTGGGACTTCACTGCTATTGTTATCTGAATTAGCTAGATCAAAGCTAGTGTGGTTATGACTACATGTGCACCTCTGATTGCAGGGTAGACATAACGTTAGAGTAGCTGCAGTGAAATTGGCTGAACGTTCAGTGCATGCCTCGAGGCGCCTGGACCATTTGCAAAATCAAATACATTCAAAGATTTGTGTTGGCAGGAATTGTTGGTTTTTCATTACTTTGAAAAGTTGGGGAAAACCAAGTGAGTGGCTACCAGCAGTGATTACAGAAGCAGTGATGTCTAGTGGTTTGAGCAGAGGACGGGGGAGCCAAAATTCCTGGGTTCTAGTCCCAGCTCTGCCACTGAATCACTGTATGACGTGGAGCGAGTCTCTCTCGCCCAGCGTGTCAGATGGGTCTAATAATGTAGCCACCATTTGGGAGTGTGGTGAGGCCGAATGGATGAGTGTTTGGAAAGGGCTTTGGGACCCAAGAGTAACAGACATCTAGACAAGGAAAGCAGCATTAGGTGCAATGCTCTTAAGCAGCTAGTGCAGCACTTGTGAAAGTACTGGGGCACACACAGCTTGAGTTCTGCAATATTCATTCCTGAATGTGACTTTACTTTAAATATTGGAGAGTCTGTCTGGGAGCCATAGAGCAACCATTGCTGACTGTCATGATGTTATTGCAAGTCACATGGTATTTGGGGTTTTCTTAAAGCCCCAGTTCCTGGAGTCGGGTCATTTGTGAAACTCTCGGCTATTTTTAAATTATGTTTGTTGTCCCTCATGATTGCAGAGAAAAGCTGGAAAACATGGTTCCTAAAGGCTCAAAAACCAAAAGGCAAAGAAAAAGACGAACACCCGGAGACTGAAAGAGAACTGGCTGCAGACATGCCATCTGAACCAGCTGGAGCCTTTCTTGCTGTGGCTGCCTGACAAAGGGGAGAAGAGGGTGAGGGTGCATTTCTACACTATGAGGCAGTTTTGACCCACAGTTACTCCCATATAACAGCAAAGGCAGTTCCACAGGAGGAACTGAGAGCAGAACTGGCATTTCCAGGCAAGCTGGGATAAAGAGTAACATGACACACGTGCGGCACTGGACAGAGAAGCCAACTTTGCAGAGGCTATTCTCATATTTGTGGAAGTTTTGGCAAATGTATCTAACTGCACTGAGGAGATGGCAAAGCAATCCTGCCCCTGCCATCTCAGGGACAGAACCACCAGCTTTCGTGCAGGTTCCTGTTGCACCCAATTCCCTTCCCTTTCATGTGTGCACATGTCATGAGGTGAGCTGCAGAGTGGATAGAGGTAACCCACAGGGAGCTCATTTTCCACAACCAGCCACCAACCGCAAATGATCAATGTGACAAAGCAGCCAAGCCAGACCAGTATGTGCTGGCCTGCATCCTGCAGCAGATGCCAAGGTCCTGGCAATGCAACCCAAAGCTGGCCCCAGGGGCCTGGAGGAGTGGTGTTTCCCACACAATGGGTCCTCAGCCCCCTTGTTCAGACTGTGAGAAGGGAAGAGTGTGCTGTGTGGAGAGTCACTAGTAGGTGAATGGCTGTAGTGTCAGTCATTTCCAGAAGCCCTGAATACATCTGGCAGAGATGATCATGAGCACATGGTAATATACTGATCCCCGACAGCTCCCTGCTTTCTGGCTATCTGACTGGTGCTGTTGGTTTCAGATGCCAGAGCTGCCCAGTTCTCCACAGTTTAGTCCTTTGTACAGGTCTGCTGGGAACCCTGACCAGTTTAGTGTTTCTCTGGCTCCTGGCTCATTGTGGGGTGGGCTGCACATGGAATCAGAGAGCAATCTGGGTGCATTCAGAAATAGCTGTGGCATTAAAGGCTTCATGATCCCCTTCTTTTCCACGGCTCCTCTTCTCATGCAGATTCCTGGGGGCCCACAGGGCTAAGCCAATACCTTTTTGCCTTTTCTATTTTGAATAATTCTCAGTGTTCTTGTTTAAGTGCCTTGAGTGTGCAGTTAGTTCACTGTGTGGATGATTTGGGGCTCCCGGGGGTTCACTCACATTGGTCACAGGGGTCAGAGAGCAAGGCAGGGGGAGGGAGATGCATTTTTGCGATTCCTGACTCTCCAGTGTATGACCTTCAGATGTCATCTGAGCCTACCTGAAACAGCCAGACATTTCTTTCTGACACCCAAATCATGGCCTAAGCCAATCCTTTTAGCGCAGCACTTTTATTTCCTACATAAACATGGCTAACAAAGAGTTTAATCACCAGGAACAGTCAGCAGTAGATGGACTTTTTGGCAAACCATGTCATGAATGCTTTGTCACAGTGAGAACTGGCTCTGAGAGATGCCCTGCTGGAATTCACTATGCCAAGGTGGCTCACTGGGTAGCAGAAATTACAAAGTAATTAATTTTCTTTCAGCACAGAGGGACAACGAGGAGCCCTTCAGTGAGAGCACAGCTGGGGTTTATGGCCTTTGCAATTCTTGCTACGTTTAGAACTAGAGCAGGGCAAATAATGTTTTTTTCGGTTCACTGGAAATTCCAAAAAATAGGGAGGAAGAAATAGTCTCAGGTTGAACTGAAACCAAAGTTTTTAGAAATTTTTGATGAATCTAAAGTTTTAAAAAATTCATTGCGAGTCAAACAAAACATTTTGTTCAACTCAAAGCGAAACGTTTCATTTAGAAGTGAGCATTTTAAAAAGTTTTTTATTTTAAAAATGTTAAATTTAAGGACATTTTGAAACAAAAAGTCATTTCAAATAGAAAAATTTTGTTTAAAAAAATGAAATGTTTTGAATTTGGGGAAATTTTTTTTAGGTTTCTTTTTTATCAAAACAATAGGGTAAAATCTCACAAATTTCACAGAATGGTCTGGTGATGCCGAATCTGCATTTTTCACTGGGAAAAAATTTCGTTCAACAAGTTTTGCACAGCTCTACCTAGAACCTGTAGTGCTGGCTCCCAGGACACAAACTATTTCAGGACAGCTTACGGAGCTGGTTCGGTGCTTGGACATAGATAGTCAGCATCAGGGTGGGACTGGCAATCATCTGATATTCTCTTACCTCCACCAGAGCCACAGTTGGGGGACAGCTGCCCATTGGAGCACGTGCACATATTCGGCCGCGAACAAAACCCATCGCCACAAGAGTTCCGGCAAATTGCTGGAGAGAGACAAGCAGAAACTGAACAGTGTTGCCCTGTGGTGCCATGCACTATGGCCTGCTGTCAGAGTTTCCAAGGCCTTCTGTGAGCATCTAGTCTGACCTCCTGCAATACACAGGCCAGAGACCTGCCTCCCAAATCCCTAGAAACACAGCCAATGCCCTTAGCTTCCAGCAAAGGCCTGACCTGGGGTATCTGGGCTATTGGTGCTACGGCATGAACTAGGGTTGCCAACTTTCTAATTGCACAAAACCGAACACCCCTGACCCGCCCCTGTCCCGCCCCTTCCCCAAGGCCCTGTCCCTGCCATGCCCTTCTCTGGGGCCTGAACCCCCCTCGCTCCATCCCCCCTCCCTCCGCTGCTCGCTCTCCCCCACCCTCACTCACTTTCACCCGGATGGGGCAGGGGGTTGGGGTGCAGGATGGGGGTGAGAGCTCTGGCTTGGGGTGCAAGCTCACAGGTGGGGCCGTGAATTAGGGGCTTGGGATGTGGGAGGGGGCTCGGGACTGAGGCAGGAGGTTGGGGTATTGGGGGGGTACGGGGTGCAGGCTCCAGGAGGGAGTTTGGGAGCAGGAGGGGACGCCGGGCTAGGGTAGGGGGTTGGGGTGAGGGAAGGGGTTCGGGGTGCAGGGTCCTGGTGACACTTACCGTGGCTCCCAGGAAGCGGCCACCAGGTCCTTGCAGCCCCATGGTTCATGGGCGGCCAGGGAGGCTCCGCGTGCTGCCCTTGTGCCCACAGGCACCGCCCCCACAGCTTCCACTGATCATGGTTTCCGGCCAATGGGAGCTGCGGAACCAGCCCTCAGGGTGGAGGCAGCGCGCAGAGCCTCCCTGGCCGCCCTGCACCTAGGGGCCTCAAGGACCTGGCGGCCACTTTTGAGAGCTGCACGGAGCCAGGGCAGGCAGGGAGCCTGCCTTAGCCCTGGGCCCCACTGCGCTGCCAGCTGGACTTTTAACAGCCCGGTCAGCAGTGCCGACTGGAGCAGCCAGGGTCCCTTTTCAATCAGAGGTACCAGTCGAAAACCAGACGCCTGGCAACCCTAGCGTGAACCTGCTCACAGTGAGGATTAATATTCCTCTAAAGAAGATTAAAGCTTCCATGGCTGCTGGAAATTGCTGAGCAGCACATGGGAACACCAGCCTGAGCAGAACAGCAGCTGGAAAGGCTGCACTAGCCCCCTAGGGCTGACAACCTTCCTGGGGATGCACTCCGACCGAGGGGTGAGGGGGCACGATGTTTCCTTTGGACCTAACCCTCCCAAGTCTTGTCCTCGCATAGTTCCCCCCTCCCAGTGATGGTTGGGACTGAAGACACACACAGCACCAGTTCTGCTGGTTTCAGGTGTTTGTCAAAGACTATTGTGATGACAATTTGCCTTGGGCCAAGTTTAAAAGTGTTGTCAAGTTTTCTGTCTTTCCTGTGAAAATTTCAGATCCCTGGGGGGTGGAGGAGCGTGTATGTGTAACTGAGACCTCCTTCATCTGTGAGACCGTGGGTTAGATCTTAGGCCTTGGCTACACTCGCGGAAGCGCGAGTGTAGTCGCGCCGCCAGCGCTGTGAGAGCTCTCTCGCAGCGCTGCAAGTACTCCACCTCTCTGAGGGGAATAGCGTGCAGCGCTGCAGGCACTGATTACACTGGCGCTTTACAGCGCTGCACTCACTGCGCTCAGGGGGGTGCAAGTGCAGCGCTGTGAATTGCCAGTGTAGCCAAGGCCATAGAGTCACAGAATCATAAATTCCAAGGCCAGGAGGGATCATCGTGATCATCTGCTTTGAACTCTTGTATCACACATGGCAGAGAACTGCCCCAGAATAACTTCTAGAGCAGATCGTTTAGAAACACATCCAGTCATGATTTACAAATTGTCAGTGATGGAGACTCCACCGCGACCCTTGGTAAATTGTTCCAGTGGTTAATTACCCTCCCTGTTAAAACTTTACACCTGAATTTGCCTAACTTCACCTTCCACCCTTTGGCTCATGTTAGACTTTTCCCTGCTACACTGCAGAGCCCATTATTCAATAGTTGTTCCCCCTGTAGATACTTATAGACTGTAATCATCACCCCTGAAATCTTCCCTTTGTTAAGATAATAAATTGAGTTGTTTGAGTATATCACCAGAAGGCAGTTTTCTAATCCTTTAGCCATTCTCGGGTCTCTCCTCTGAACCCTCTCCAATTTATCAGCATCCTTCTTGAATTATGGACACCAGTGCCAAACACAGAAGTAAATGAACCTCTCTTCTCCGACTGGAGATTCCCCTGTTTATGCATCTCAGGCATTAGTTTTCTTGGCCACAGTGTTGCACTGGGAGCTCATGTTCAGCTGATTTTCCATCACAATCCCCAAATCTTTTTCAGAGTCACGGCTTCCCCAGATAGAGTCCACCCTCCTGTATGCATGGGCTCCATTCTTTGTCCCTAGAGGGATACATTTACATTGAACTGTATTAAAATATATATTGCTTTCTTCTTCCCAAACTATCAAGTGATCCACATCGCTCTGTATCAGAGACCTGTCCTCTTCAGTATTTACCCCCCACCCTCCAATTTAGTGTCATCTGAAACTTTAACTGTGATGATTTTATGTTTCCTTGCAGGGCACTGTTAGAAATGTTAACTAGAGGAGGGCCAAGAACCTTGCCGAACCCCACTGGAAATACACCTGCTCAGTGACAATTCCCCATTTACAGTTATGTTTTGAGACCTCAGTTAGCCAATTTATAATCCATTTAAAGTGTGCTATGTCAATTTTATATCATTCTAGTTTTTAAGCAAACCGTTGTGCAGTACCAAGTCGTAGAGGAGCCCAAATATATTACACCAACACTAATATCAACCAAATTTATAATCTCATCAAAAAAGGCGTCAAGTTAATCTGACAGAATCTATTTTCCATGAACCCATGTTGATTGGCATTAATTATATTACCCTCCTTTATTTTTTTATTAATTGAGTCCCAAATCAGCTGCTCCATCATCTTGCCCAGATGAAGGCAGGCCTATTATTACCCAGGTCATTCTGTTTATCCTTTCTAAAAATTAGCACAACATTAGCTTTTTTTCCAGCCTTCTGGAACTTCCCCAGTGCTCAAAGACAGATTGAAAATCAGCATGAATAGTCCAGTGAGCTCCTCAGCCAGCTCTTTTAAAACTCTTGGAAGGAAGTTATCTGGATCTGCTGATTTTAAAATGTCTAACATCATTGGCTTCCATTTAACATCCTCCAGAGATACAAGTGGAATGTCAAGAGTGTTCCCAACATATGATGAAACTATATCAGGGACCTAGCTAGGGTCAACTGGAGCTCTATCCATTGTTTTCCATGCCCGACCCCCTTCCCTCTCTCCTTTGTGGGAGTGCTGCTCTGCCCCCACGTCAGACCAGGGAAGCCAAATAGCATTCTGGCAGTATTGTTTCACCTGTGTAAGCAGAGATTGATTAGAGCCCAGCAAGAAGCTCTCATCTCTGTGTGTTTTATAAAAAACGATGACAATGTAGAGTTCCCAAGGATGGCATGTGTTACAGCTCTGCAGGGCATCAGCTGGCAGTGCTGAGTGTCACTAACCTCACATGCCATTAAGCCACAGAAGGGGACCAGACTAACCACCAGCACAGTTATTCTGGTATGGCTCTGCCAGTCTAACTTCCCCATGGGGACATTCTATTCCAGAAGAGTTACTCTGCTTCCTCAGTCAATATCAATTCAGTGTTCACTCTGGGGGAAGACTGCCCCCTACCGAATCACCAACTACGTACAGCACCTGGAACATTGTGGAATTCCTGTCTTCACCCAGCTGTCGCTAGCCTAAAAAGTGTATGTTATCAGCCCATTTTGCCACCTTACCATTCACCCCATATCCTTAGATAATACCAGTCCTAGTACAGACCCTTTTGGCACCCCACTGTTATATTTTTGCCATGAAGAAAATTGACCATTAATTCCTACACTTTGTTTTCTGTCTTTTAGCTGGTTTTTGATCTAGGATAGAACTTTGTCTTTTGTCCAAAGACTAATTAATGGAGCTGATCAAAACTGGGATTCTGTTGATAAAAAGTTATTTCTGATGACATTTCTCAGTGGGAAATAATGAAATAAATGAAATGAAAATGTTCATTTTGTTTAATTTCAAATTGAAATTTTTATTTCATTTTGGTGTTGTAAAACCAAAACTAATTCAAAATGGCAGAGTGGGGGAAGGAAAAATGAAATTGTGTAAGTATGTCAATCTGTAGCTTTTCAAAGTTCAAAAATTTTGAAAGAAAACTTCTTGTTCTAAAATTTTTGCTAGAAAAAAAGTGTTTTCAACCAGCTCTGCTGATTAGTTTCCTTACTAGCTTCTAGTGAGGGTCTTTGCCAAGGGCTTCTTGAAAGTCGAAATAGGAAGATAGAGTTTCCTATACCAGATCAGCTGATCTACCTAGTCCAGTGTCCTATCTCTGACAGTGACTAGTACCAGATGATTCAAAGGAAGATGTAAATCCCTGATAATAGACAATTTGTAGTGACAATGTGTCTTTAGATTTAGGCACCTAGTCTCTTATAAAAATGTCTTCCTCCAAGGAAGCAGTTTTAAATTAACTTTTCTTGCTTGGGAGTCACCTTTGGGGACAAATGTGCTAGAGCAGGAATCCAAACTGTCCGATTTAAAGGCCACAGTGACAATTCTGCATGAGTCTAAGAGCCATGCCTTATTTCTATTAAATGGTGCAGATTATAACCACTCATCTATAATCATCCTGCAGAGACTACACACTCCAGCATTCAGTACTCCTGCTAAAGCAGATTAGGAATATTCATTTCACCTGCTGCGAGGGTGGATTGTGTATTTCATCACTGCAAGGTAACTAGTTCCCTGGGAGATGCCCTGTGATGTCATTAAAAGGGAAGTCAATACTCACGAACAATGCACTGATTTCCTCCTGGTAGCGTTTTCCATCCAGGGCAGCAGTAAGAGTGGAACCTTGAGCCGCAAACATTAGGTCTGTCATTTAGAAAACAAACATTTAGAATCAATTTTATTCTCCATTCTCTGCAGCTAGAGTAGCCAACAAAGTTCCATTGTCATGTTAGAGCATTTTAAGGGCCTTTGATGTGGCATATCAATTGGTCCTGCTTTGAGCAGGGGGTTGGACTAGATGACCTCTTGAGGTCCCTTCCAACTCTGATATTCTATGATTCTATGATATCACTGCCAGTTTATGTTCCCTCAACCAGAGGGCAAAACTGGCTTCAACAGATAAATCCCATTAAAGAGAATCAACACACATTATTTTAATAAAACCTCAATTAACTTTTAACCTCTCTTTCAATAAAGTAACAACCATAGCACATAGCTGTACCTACACCCATGTGGAGGAGCACAGCCAAACGGCATGTGCATCACACTGCCCATTACTTAGGATAAACAGCATGAGGGCTGGCTGCTCAGGGTGCAGAGTTGTGGTATATGGAACTTTTCATTTCCATCCTCTGGTTTCAGGTCCAGACCGGGGCTGGAAGATACTGCTGTCCAAAGGCTGTTCAATGGATGGTGTGAAATGAGTTGTGGCCTCCCACTTGCACCTGGTGTAAAATTGTCTGTGCACAAAATGGCCGTATAAGCTGGCACTTGGTGGTTCTCTTGAAGCTGCCTCAGCACTTGTGTATTTCCAGACTCTCAAATATTGATTTATATGTACGTTGAACCTTAACTCTGTTTCCTGGCTTTCTGATACTTGGATTGTTGTTTTTTAGTTAGAACACTATTGTAGTGTAGAGAGAATAGATCAGCCAGTGATCTGGACACTTGTTTGGGACATGTGAGTTCTGGGTTGAATTCCCTGCTACACCACAAACTTTGGGCTATCTTGGCAATTCACCGAGTCTGTCTGTGCCTCACATTGCCCTCTGTAAAATGGGGGAGATAGCACTGCCTGCCTCACAGGGGTTATGGGATAAGTAAATACATTAATGACAGTGAGGCACTCCGATACTTCGATGAGGGCCATATAAATACCTAAGATAGATTTAACAGCCTTATGTTACTGAGATGAGCTCTCAACCTTTCCCCACTAGATATATTTACTATGCTATACAACAGAGGTACTGTATGTTCTGCACTAGAGCTGGCCAGAAAACAAGAATTCAGTTTCGCAAACAATTGTGAGGTTTTGACATTTGTTCTGCATCAGAACGAAAACGAGACCTTTCAAAACTTTTAGTGAAAACCACAAGAGAGAGAGACAAACCACGCAAGAAGAACCAGGTAATTAGGTCACTCATGGGGGATGAAACACAGACTCAAGTCCCTGCTCTGATTCAAGCAGAGAAGGGACTTAAACCTGGGTTTCCCTCATCCCAGATGAGTATCCTGACCCCTGGGCTATTGGCTATTATGGGATGGCAGTAACTCCCTCTTTCTGGTTTTGACCAGAAATTCCGTCTCTTTGACCCAAGAAACCTTCCCAACAAAAGTTTTGTTGAAACTGATACATTCCCGGGAAAAGTTTTGGTTTCAATTAACCAGCACTGTCTGACAAAACAACGTCTCACTGAAAAACTCCCTCCCCGCTCTCTTCAGCACAGAGGGTCCATATGTACGTCGCTCAACAGCGCTGGACATGGGTCAGTGCTGATCTCTCTCACGTCCATGTGACTGCACTGGAATTCCTGTTGACTCACACCCTTGCTGGGGAGATCAGACTAGGGCTTTGAGGCTTGTTTCTCTGCATAAACGTTTGCTGGTTCCCTGATTTTACTGCTGTGGTCTGTTACCCAGTTACTGGGTACCTATGAGCTGCACTGACCTCCTACGTTGCCTGTCAGTCTTAGATCCCTTCCTTTGCTCCCTGCAGGGCCGGCGCTTCCAATTAGGTGACCTAGGCGGTCGCCTAGGGCACCAGGATTTGGGGGGGTGGCATTTTGCTGCCCTCGGCAGCAATTCGGCAGCGGGGGGTCCTTCCGCGCTCTGGGTGTTCGGCAGCAATTCTGTGGCGGCTCCTTCACTCGCTCCGGGACCCGCCGCTGAAGTGCCCCAAAGACCAGGAGCGCGGAAGGACTCCCCCGCCGCAGAATTGCCGACGACGACCGGGAGCGTGGAAGGACCCCCGCCTAGGGCGCCAAAAACCCTGGTGCCACTCCTGGCTCCCTGCATATCTTTCTGCTAGGAGAGGCTGCACTAGCTGTGTTGATGCAATCGACAAGGGCGGGGGCGGGGGAGGGCAATGGAATTCAATGGGTGATGCTTTTCTGAGGCTGCCTGATGGAACCTAGAAGATGGGACTGGGATGGGGCACGGTGGAGCATTTCTGGAGGTAAGGGAATCCCCAAAGAGTCTTCAAGAGTCCCTGAGGCACTCAGCTAGGTGTCCTCAGCCCTTCAGCATTAACCGAAGCAGCCATTTCCCCTTGGTCGTGGTTTTGTTTGTTTTCCTTTGATTCCAATTGAAGCTTTATTCATTTTCATGAAGCAAACAAAGCAAGACCCCTGGAGCATGCACACATAACGACGTCAACACTGGAAGGTACTTTACTGAGGCCTATCCAGAGTGTTGTGTCATTGTTACACTTCACTAATTCCTAGCTAGACAATTCATTTCCCACGCCTACATGGAACAACCCAAGCTTCCCAAGCAAACCTCCGACAGAAAACATGAGACACCAAGCCACTTCCTGTCTG
Source organism: Chrysemys picta bellii (assembly GCF_011386835.1). Classification (NCBI taxonomy): domain Eukaryota; kingdom Metazoa; phylum Chordata; order Testudines; family Emydidae; genus Chrysemys; species Chrysemys picta. The sequence goes on along the minus strand of NC_088815.1, from coordinate 2,024,044 downwards.
CACACCAGGCACTGTCAAGAGAGGAATCCTGAGAACACGCTGCTAAGAAAACCCTGACAAGTATTCCTCTGAGCAAGAGCTGCTGAGGTGTTAACATGGGACCAGACTGGTGCATCAGAGATAAGGGAAGGCACGCAAGAAACTTCCCCACCTTGCCCAAGTCACAGCTGCAGACCTTGATCTTGGGCAGCACAGAGGATGCTTCCACAGGATCCACCCTAAGTCAATAGCAGTGGAGCATCAGAATGGAAAACACATGACAAGTATGTATCTAAGACGTTACAACATCTCAGTATGACAGGGATGGCCAACCTGAGCCTAAGAAGGAGCCAGAATTTACCAATGTACATTGCTAAAGAGCCACAGGAATATGTCAGCAGTCCCCCGTCAGCTCCCCCCCAGCGCCCAGCGCCTCCTGCCCCGCCGATCAGCTGTTTTGTAGCATGCAGGAGGCTCTGGGGTGGAGGGAGAAGAGCAAGGGCACAGCAGGCTCAGGGGAGGGGGCAGGAAGAGCCAGGGGTTAAGCAGTGAGCACCCCCCAGCACATTGGAAAGTTGGCGCCTGTAGCTCCGGTCCCGGAGTCGGTGCCTATACAAGGAGCCGCATATTAACTTCTGAACCAACCCCTGCAGTATGACCTTATGTGGAGGAACAGCCTGAGGCTGTATAATTCATAGATACATACATTATAAGGCCAGAAGGGAGCCCTGTGATCATCTAGTCTGACCTCCTGCCTTGCACAGACCAGAGACCTGCCCTGAATTAATTCCTGTTTGAATTAGAGCAGATCTTTTAGAAAAACATCCAAACTTGATTTAAAAGTTGCTAGTGTGGAGCATCCACCACAGCCCTTGGTTAATTACCCTCATTGCTGAATATTTACACCTTATTTCAAGTCTGAATTTGTCTAGCTCCAGCTTCCAGCCATTGGATCTCGTTACACCTTTGTCTGCTAGAATGAAGAGCCCTTATTATCAGATTTCTTCTCAGCATGAAGGTATTTATAGACTGTGATCAACCGCAACCTTCTCTTTGTTAAACTAAATAGATGGAGCTGCTTGAGTCTGTCACTATAAGGCATGTTTTTGAATCCTTTAATCATTCTTGTGGCTCTTTGAACCCCCTCCCCCCCAATTCCATCAACATTCTTCTTGAATCATGGAAACCAGACTTGCAGCAGGGGTCACACTAGTGCCAAATACAGAGTTAACATAACCGCCCTACTCCTACTTGAGATTTCCCTGTTTATATATCCCAGGATCGCATTAGCACTTTTGGCCACTGTGTTTCATTGGGAACTCATGTTTAGCTGATCATCCACCATGACCCTCAAGTCTTTTCAAAGTCTCTGCTTCCCCGGACAGAGCCCCATTCCGTAAGTATGGCCTACATTCTCCTTTCCTCGATGTACAACTTTATGTTGGCTGTATTAAAACATGTATTGTTTGCTTGCACCCAGCTTACCAAGAGACCCATATCGCTTTGTATCAGAGACCTGTCCTCTTCAGTATTTACCACTCCCACAATCTTTGTGTCATCTGCAAACTTCATCAGTGGTAATTTTATGTTCTCTTCCAAGTCACTGATAAAAACGTTAAATAGTGTAGGACCAAGAATGGATCCCTGAGGGCCCCATTAGAAACCCAGAGGCTCAGTGATGATTCCATGTTAACAATTACATTTTGAGAGCCTTCCGTTAGCCTGTTTTAAATCCATTTAATGTGTGCCATGTCGAATTTGTATCACTCTAGTTTCCTAATCAAAATGTCATGTGGTAACAAATCAGATGCCTTACAAGAGCCTAAGCAAATTATTGTAACATGTTATCAACCAAACTTGTAATCTCCTCAAAAACAGATCCAGAGTTAGTTTGATTGGCTCTATTTCCCATAAACCCCTGTTCATTGGCATTAATTCTATTGCCCTCCTTTAATTCTTTCTTAACTGAGTTCTGTATCAGCTGCTCCATTAGGTTGCCCAGGACCGATGCCAGGCTATAATTAAAGACTAACAGACTGCCTACACACAAGGGGACTGAAGTCAGGTTGCACAGGTAACCCTAACTTTGGCATTTCCTTAACCGCGCAGCTTGGAAAGTTCTCTTCATTTGCTTTCATCGCAAATTGCTGGGAGGAGGAGAATTCCCCAGTGGGTAATGCTCCAGTGGGATTTGCAAACTTCAGCAACTTGCAGAAGGGGCTTTCTTTATTTAAAATGTGCCTCCACATGAGAGCAGTTGTGTGGGGGCAATGGCAGCTCCAGGATACCGCAAAGGAAACATCTAACTCACAAGCCTCTGCAAACGCCTCCTTTTGATACTGAAAACTGGCTAATGTTCCCCTGAGCTTCATTTCCATTAGCAAGTTCTTTTCACATTCCAGTGAACAAACAGTTCCCCACTGGCTTGTAGCCCTAGTGCTGGGATGTATTGTTGTAGTGTGTGGGACAGCTGTGATGGAGCCATACCTGATCAATGGCTCCATGTCTAGTTGGCAGTAAGTATCAAGCAGAGTGCCCCAAGGGTCGGTCCTGGGGCCGGTTTTGTTCAATATGTTCATTAATGATCTGGAGGATGGTGTGGACTGCACTCTCAGAAAGTTTGCAGATGACACTAAAATGGGAGGAGTGGTAGATACCCTGGAGGATAGAGATAGGATACAGAGGGACCTAGACAAATTAGAGGATTGGGCCAAAAGAAACCTGATGAGGTTCAAAAAGGACAAGTGCAGAGTCCTGCACTTACGACGGAAGAATCCCATTCACTGTTACAGATGAGGGACCAAATGGCTAGGAAGCAGTTCTGCAGAAAAGGACCTAGGGGTTACAGTGGATGAGAAGCTGGATATGAGTCAAGAGTGTGCCCTTGTTGCCAAGAAGGCTAACGGCATTTTGGGCTGTATAAGTAGGGGCACTGCCAGCAGATTGGGGGACATGATTATTCCCCTCTATTCAACATTGGTGAGGCCTCATCTGGAGTACTGTGTCCAGTTTTGGGCCCCACACTACAAGAAGGATGTGGAAAAATTGGAAAGAGTCCAGCGGAGGGCAACAAAAATGATCAGGGGTCTGGAGCACATGATTTAGGAGGAGAGGCTGAGGGAACTGGGATTGTTTAGTCTGCAGAAGAGAAGAATGAGGGGGGATTTGATAGCTGCTTTCAACTACTTGAAAGGGGGTTCCAAAGAGGATGGATCTAGACTGTTCTCAGTGGTGGCAGATGACAGAACAAGGAGTAATGGTCTCAAGTTGCAGTGGGGGAGATTTAGGTTGGATATTAGGAAAAACTTTTTCACTAGGAGGGTGGTGAAGCACTGGAATGGGTTACCTAGGGAGGTGGTGGAATCTCCTTCCTTAGAGGTTTTTAAGGTCAGGCTTGACAAAGCCCTGGCTGGGATGATTTAGTTGGGAATTGGTCCTGCTTTGAGCAGGGGGTTGGACTAGATGACCTCCTGAGGTCCCTTCCAACCCTGATAGTCTATGATTCTATGATTCTGATAGGAAAGCTCAGTTTACAGAGACCCATTCATTTTACTCTGGCAAACACTTGGGACCTCAGCCCAGAGTCACACTAGCGAGCAGATGATGCTGTCATTGCATTATTGTTCATTCCACTCCTGCCCTGCATCCCATCAAAAGCAAAAAGCTGTTAAACTCTCTATATCACTTGTATATGTAATTATAAATACATATAATTCATATGCATTATAAAAAGATCATTGCTTTATAGATTTTAAGGCCAGAAGAGACTAGTCTAATCACTCAGCCTGACCTCCTAGATAACACAGGCCAGAGAACCTCACCCAACGATTCCTGCATCAAGCCTGTTCACTAGAAGAAGGCTAGACAACTGGAGATGTAACATGAAAGGTAGGAAATGTTATCATATATTTATAAGCTTCTTTTGGTTAATTATCATATCACCAATTGCCCTGAAAAAAGTTCTAACTACAGAATATACAAAATCTGTAGGAGTCTGGAGGATAAGGGAGGGGGATTCGTAATCTGTAGCTGCTATTTAATCAGATAAGTATCCCAGAAGGCTCTGGTTCCTGCACAGATCTCTGTCCTGTCTTCCCAGGAGTTGAGTGTGCCTGTTAGTTATATACTGTATGGCTGTCTGGCATATCCCGCAGTGACGTCACAGTATCTCGTGTGACCTCTTGTGGCTTGTACATAAGATCTGTGAAGAGCAAGGTTGTGAAAAGATGTCACATGGTGATGTGTAGGCTCCCATTGAAGACTTGGGTATCACGCGTGGCCCTTTTTTCAATCCGTTTTTCTGCATCTGTCTTTCCTTGTTTGTTAGTTATATATTATACACAGCTGAATGACTCCACAGCACTTTCCAGGGGAGAACGCATTGGACAGTATGTATCTCTCACATAAAGTGCAAGCTTTAACTACAGTCTCCATACGCTTCAGACCATTCACAAATTCCAACAAAACCATCACACAGCGCTCACCATGCAAACATAGAGGCTGCGCTAGTTTCCTGTCACTTTCTACCACCCACTCAATTCCTTGCAGAGAGCAAGCATTGTCTCAGTGTCACTTCAGCCCTTTCAAGCACCATCCCCATTACTAACTGCGTGAGCATTTCAGAGAATCTGCTCTAGCTGTTACTGCCATTTCCCTTTGCTATCAGTTATCATCTCCCCTCACATTACACTGAGCTTGGCTGAACATTCCTTCAGCCCATGCCGGCAGCCTTTTTGTTAACACGGTGCATGATGCTGGGGTGTATTTGTTCTAAACAAGGAAGCCTTAGTGTGGTTGCAACCCAAGAGTCCATTGAGTCCATTGTGGCTGCAACCCAAGAGTCGAGAGTCCCTCACGCGAATGGGCGATCTGTGAGCAAAGCCTTCTTTGCACGCAGTGCTGGACCAGCTGTGCTCCATTCCATTCCCTGAGCAATGCTGAGCAGCCGGGATCCCTGCACTAGTCATTAATGGTCCCAAGGGTCAGTACTGCAACTGAGGGTGCAGAGAAGCCGCAGCCAGGCCCCTTTTCATGGCAACACCCCCTACGCTGGCTCTGCGCAAGCTCTGCTCTCTTTGCTGGGAAGATCATCCCATGGCTGTCTATGCCAGGCCAGATTTCCAAATGTGCTTGGCAGTCCTGAGCCCCCACTAAATCAACAGAGAGTGTTCCCCCAGCCCCTGGGAGCCACTGGAACTGCTGAGCTCTGTGAAACCTGTCCCTTTGGCTCGATAGCTGCTTTGCTCCAGTCTTGAAAAGCAACGTGCCAGTCAGTGCAGCCAAGGATTGGGGCCCAGCAATTCTGCATCATAGGGCAGCCCAACCATTGAGGCTTTCCAAAATAACCCACAAATCTTCCTGCTGGCCTGTGGGTAAGATCTGGACTTGAGAGGGGCAGTGACAGCTTGTCATGTCTCTGAAGGGACTTAGCTGGACGTATCCCATCTGCTCTGGGAGTTTGGCAGTGGTAAAGGCTACTGCTTCAGGGCTGAGTGTGCCACCACATCATACAGCACTTCTCTCTCTCTCTCTCTCACACACACATACACACACACACACAGAGTTGGCGTCACTGACACTTCAGGCTCTGCCTCACTAAGAGAAAAAGAACAAATAAAGTAAACATACCTAATCCTCATTCTATGGGCCCCCCTAGAGCTGTTAATTTGAGAAATTTACTCTTTCAGATGAAAGATCCATGCAGTGACCCAGCTGCATAGCGTGCATTCCAGAAGAGGGCTCTAAAACTTCCCAGGCAGAACAGTTGTTTGGTTATCCATTCCTGGGCCCTGGATCCTGTAAGAAGCAACAGGATAAAGGACCCTGGTTTGGGTTTGTTCACTATCAGCTCAGAAGCAGTAGATGCCCTCTGATGAACTAATGGCAAATTCAGACACATTGTAGAGCTTCTTGCTGATGTGCAACAAGATTTCATGTAGTCGAACCCTCTGTAGCAATGACTTGGTTGGCACAGGTCAAGGCTTTGTACACATGTTTTGTGGTATTCTGGGAGCTCCAGACTTCTAATGTTGAGCAAGTAGGCTCCCATGTGAAAATATTTCTGCTCTTTCTATTCTTTCCAATGACTCTTCAACATGACTTTGAAGATCTCAGTTCAGCCTAGATTATGCAGCTCAATCCTTGATGTAGTAAAGGTCACTTTTCTAGTTCCCCTCTTCAGTAGGCTCAGCATGCAGACTGATCTTCTCTGCAGAAATTGTTGTAATTTTGGGCACTATATTAATTCAGCATTTCCATGCTCCACCAATCTATCAGTCATTCAGGCACATGGTTGCAAACGGAGCAACACCCAGCAGGGGGGTCTTTAGTCTATAATGCCAATATTTTCACACTTGGGTACCTTAGGCTAAGCACTCATGGTAAAGCCTATTTAGCCACCAAATACCTTTGGGATCAGCCTATTTAGCTGCCATTAAGGTCGGTGATGAAAATGAAACCAACACTTTGATTTAGCTGTCTGAATACAGAGCTAGGTCCCTAACTTTAGACACCCAAGTATGAAAATTTTAGTCTTGATTTTGTAGGAAAGGTAGCCAGCTGCATTTGTATCAAGATCCATATGCATAGCAGAATGAAGCTACGCCTAGCCTGAAAAGGAGATCTTGGCTAATGCTGTTTGACTATTTTAAATTCCAACATGTACACAGGAAAGAGAGGAGATCCAGTAGAGCTGGTCACTAACTATGACCATCTAAAAATCCAACACACATTGCTGGAGCTGCCAAGCTATGAACTATAATTCTATTAGGGAAGGACAATGCAAATTGTACTCAACTGAGAAATTTTTTTTTTTAGAAAGAAATCCAATCTTGAATTAGAGATACCAGGTAACGGACTATCCACTGCACCCCTTGGAAAGCTGTTTCAATCACTAATTACCATCATTGTTACAAACATGCACCTGTGACGGGTTGAACCTCCCATCCGGGGTGCCACCTGATGTGCTGGTGTCCCCTGCATCTGCCTGTTACACCAGCCTGGACTTCCTCACCCTATCCTTACTTCCCTTGCCTGACATAAGCAAACAGAAAATAACAAACCAGTAACACTTTGTCTGTTCTCTAGCCAACATGCTTAAAACTCACTAGAAATCACTGCCAGTGTCTTAGTGCAATAAGCTGTGTGCATTACCCTGCTCGCTGCACCACTGTGTCTCAGCCTGGACTCAGCTCCCGCCTTTCCCTTCAAGTATTTTTAGCAATCTTCCTTCTTGGATGGAGATAGGGTGACCAGATATCCCTATTTTATAGGGACGGTCCCCATTTTGGGGTCTTTTTCTTATATAAGCTCCTATTACCCCCCTAGGATGACCAGACGTCCTGATTTTATCGGGACTGTCCCGATATTTGCTTGTTTGTCCTGCATCCTGACCGATGTTCGGTCGGGATGCGGGACAAACAAGCAATTTTGCCGTCCGCTCTGGCGCACAGGCGGAGCCCGGAGGGGCTTGCACCCCCCCGCCCTGACACCGCCCCTTCCTTCCCCCATTGGATCCCTACCCAAATCCCCTCCCTGGCCCCGCCCCCCGCCCCACCCCCTCACTGCCCCATTGGATCCCTCCCCAAATCCCCGCCCTGGCCCCGCCCCCAGCCCAACCCCCTCACTGCCCCATTGGATCCCTCCCCAAATCCCCGCCCTGGCCCCGCCCCCAGCCCAACCCCCTCACTGCCCCAGCGGATCCCTCCCCAAATCCCCGCCCTGGCCCCGCCTCTTTCCCAAGCACACCGCATTCCTCCTCCCTCCCAGGCTTGCGCTGATCAGCTGTATGGCGGCGCAAGCGCTGGAGAAAGGGGGTGACACCAGCGTGCATGGTGCGGCCATGAAGAAGCTAGGGCCAGGGCAGGGATTTGGGGAGGACAAAATTGCTTGTTTGTCCAGTGTCCCGAGCCGCGTGAAGGTGGGAGAGGCTACGGGGCGCCCAGCCAGGCCGCCAGTGCCGTGCCCAGACCCCGCGCCTGAGGGTCAGAGCTGCTGCCCACTGGCCCCCTCCCCTGGGACGGCTGGCAGCCCCCATTCCTCGAGGGCTCCCATGTCCCCCGGCCCCTTTGCCCAGCTGTTGCATGTGCCGTGCCCTGCCCCGAACCCCCCAGGGCCGCAGCGCAGGGACGGGCTGCGGGCAGGTCGGTGCTACAGGCCGTTCTTGTACATGGGGACAGACTCGCCCCACGCGCAGGGCAACTTGGTGGGGTCACAGCGGCCGCAGGCTGAGCATGCCCCAGCCGCTCACTTCCTAATCCCGGGGTGCTCTGTGCTGCAGGGCAGAGCTGCCGCCTGAGCAGAGTGGTCCTTTCTACACTGAATATCTATTACTATGTGCTACAGAGGCATTTCAACATGAAACACAAGGAGACCCCATTTTGTACAGGATAAAATTAACGGTTTCCCAAGAATGGCCTAAAGGGAGAGGAGAGTTAGGGTATGTCTACACTACCCGCCGGACTGGCAAGTAGTGATCGATCTATCGGGAATCGATTTTATCGTATCTATTGTAGACGCGATAAAATCGATCCCCGAGTGCTCTCCCATTGACTCTGGTACTCCACCGCCGCGAGAGGCGCAAGTGGAGTCGACGGGGGAGTGGCAGCAGTCGACTCAGCGCCGTGCACATGGTAAGTAGACCTAAATATGTCGACTTCAGATATGCTATTCTCATAGCTGAAGTTGCGTATCTTAGGTCGATCCCCCCCTCCCATTGTAGACCAGGGCTAAGACTCCAAACTGAGACCCCACTGGCCTTCTCGGGAGTAAATCATGAAGGAGGACACTGTTCTGCAAGGAGGAGAGGAGGGGGACCTCATCAGCAAGGCTGAGAAACCAAATGCTTGGTACATGTATAGCAATTACCTAGATATGGAACAACGTAAGCAAAGGACAAGAGATACTTCATTATGGCCAGGGACAAGTGTTCAGATAACATTGTAATTGTATATCCTACATGGAATTGTAAACATCAGTGAGGCTCCGTGGTCAGGAAAATTCAGAGACCACGGCAAAGGCTAGGGGAGAGCCAACCAGAATTTAATAAGACCAGCTGTTGACCCCATATCAACCCTGAAAGGGTTAAGGAAGCACGGAAAGGATCAGACAGTGTGATAATAATAAATATATGGAGATATACCTGTCTCATAGAACTGGAAGGGACCCCAAAAGGTCATCAAGTCCAGCCCCCTGCCTTCACTAGCAGGACCAAGTACTGATTTTGCCCCAGATCCCTAAGTGGCCCCCTCAAGGACTGAGCTCACAACCCTGGGTTTAGCAGGCCAATGCTCAAACCACTGAGCTATCCCTCCCCCACAAGAGGGGATTAGGCTGGAGGAGCAACCCCTGACTGGAGGGTGAAGCTCAGCTGAGCAGGTGTGAGCTGGGCTAGTATGAAGCCAGGAAGCTGGGCACTGAAAAGGTGGCAATGAGGAAGCCTGCAGCCACCCTTGGTGCATTGAAGAGGGAAAGAGGGAACCCTGGGAAAGAGCAAGACCCTGGGAACCTGGCCCTGAAGGAAGGGTGTATACTCCAAAGGGGAAACGCCATAGTGGCATGGCCGGGGTGAGGATGGGAGTCACAAAGAGGAAGCTGCAGCTCCTGGAGTGAGAGAGGATCCGCAGCATGAGAGAGAGGACAATGGGGTGGAGAGACCACCGGGAGAGGCGATGGACATGGAAGAGAGCTATTGCCCAGGGCAGCCGGAATGAGGTGCTACCTGCAGTGGGTGAGTACCCGGGACACCCCCGTTTGTGGTTAATGATTTTTACCAATACTCTCAATCCATGGAACAAAGACAAGTAACAGCATAATGATTACCTCTCATCAAAATCACACTTTGCAAGGTGGAGAACCCCAACGGTTCTCATCTCTAGTAACCCAGCCCAGCACTGACCCCGGGTAACCCAGGCCAGTATGAACCACAGGCTTGACAAGGTCAGACTTGACAAAGCCCTGGCTGGGATGCTTTAATTGGTGATTGGTCCTGCTTTGAGCAGGGGGTTGGACTAGATCAGGGGTCGACAACATTTCAGAAGTGGTGTGCCGAGTTTTCATTTATTCATTCTAATTTAAGGTTTTGCGTGCCAGTAATACATTTTAATGTTTTTAGAAGGTCTCTTTTTATAAGTCTATAATATATAACTAAACTATTGTTGTATGTGAAGTAAATAAAGTTTTAAAAATGTTTAAGAAGCTTCATTTAAAATTAAATTAAAATGCAGAGCCCCCCGGACCTAGGGTGACCAGATCACCAAAGACAAATATCGGGACGCGGGGGGGGGGGGGGGGGGGGTGTGACGTGGGGGGGGCGTGGTGGGGGGCGGGGCCAAAAAAAAAAAAAAAACACCTTCCTCCGCAAGCGCTGGAGGGAGGCCCGGGAGACTCAGGGGAAGCGCGGGGCCGGGGTAGTGAGAGTCCGGCCTGGTCCCTTGCAGGCAGGACTCAGTTGGGTGGTAGGGCAAGGAGGGGGGCGGCCCGCGGGGCCAGGCGGTGGCTGTTCTCACCCCCGGCCAGCGGGACTCGGGAGCAGCCGCTGCTGCAGCTCCCACTGCCGCGGGGGAGGAAGCGGCCATGGCGCTTGGCGGCTGCGGCTCTGGCGCCCCCGAACCCCCCGAGCCGGGGCCTGCTGCGGGGACCCAGCAGCGCGCACGCTGCGCCCAGCCCCTGGCCAGTCGCGTCTGGGCTGCTGCCCAGCTGGTGCTATCCCGCGGCAGCCCCGGAGCGGGGGCAGCAGGCCCCAGCCCCCCCGTCCCGCAGGGGAACGAACGGGGCTGGGCTGCCGATGCCTCCGCCCCGGGGCCGCCGCGGGATAGCACCAGCTGGGCAGCCCAGACGTGCCTAGCCAGGGGCTGGGCCCAGCGTACGCGCTGCTGCAGGCCCCGGCTCGGGGGGTTCGGGGGCGCCAGAGCCGCCGAGCGCCATGGCCGCTTCCTCCCCCGTCGCCTGGCCCCGCGGGTCGCCCCCCTCCTCTCCCAACCACCCAACTGAGTCCTGCCTGCACTGGGCCAGGCCGGACTGTTACTCACCCCAGCCCCGCGCTTCCCCTGCGTCTCCCAGGCCTCCCTCCAGCACTTGTGGAGGGAGGGGGAATGGTGAGCCCGGGGAAGAGGCGGGGATTCGGGGAGGGAGCCAATCGGGGGAGGAGGGGGCGGAGTCGGGGCGGGGGGGGGGGCGCGAGCACTTCCGGGCTCGAGGCTCCGGGGCATTTCCTTGTTTGTCTGGTTGTCCCGACCGCACGTCGGTCGGGACGCGGGACAAACAAGGAAATATCGGGATGGTCCCGATAAAATCGGGACGTCTGGTCACCCTACCCGGACCGGTGGCCAGGACCCGGGCAGCGTGAGTGCCACTGAAAATCAGCTTGCGTTGCCGCCTTCGGCACGCGTGCCATAGGTTGCCTACTCCTGGACTAGATGACCTCCTGAGGTCCCTTCCAACCCTGATATTCTATGATTCTATGATTCTAACCCAGCCCAGTACTGACCACAGGTAACACACTCCGGTACTGGGCATGGGTACCCCAGCCCAGCACTGACCCCGGTTAACCCAACCCTGTACTAACCCCGGGTAACCCAACCCAGCATTGACCCCGGTTAACCCAACCCTGTACTGACCCCGGGTAACCCCAGCGCAGCACTGACCCCGGGTACCCCAGCCCAGCACTGACCCCGGTTAACCCAACCCTGTACTGACCCCGGGTAACCCAGCCCAGTACTGACCCCGGGTACCCCAGCCCAGCACTGACCACGGGTAACGTACTCCAGTACTCAAGCGTGTCAGAACAGAATTCACAAATGCCTCATTCATTTGAAATTGGTAAAGTTAAAGCAGTACATTGCCTACTGTGAACTTGGTAATAGATGTGGTATATAGTTATTTCTGTCAATGGAGGGAATAAGCTACACCAGGATAGTTCTGTAGGCCCCTTAATATCATCCACTTTAGGGGTTGTATTAAATTAACTATATTGGTATAAAAACTGTGTGTAGAGCAGGCCCAGGAGCTGCCAGTGTGATACAGTGTTTCCTCCCCAGCTACGCGGACAGCGAAAGCTGACGTGAACACAGGGAGCTCTGGTAGTGCTGCGAGAGCTTACAGCACAGCAAAAGAAAGAACGACATTAATGGGTGGACAGAAAAGTGTGTGTTTCCCACTATATCTCCATTCTGAGCCCTAAGCAAATTCCAGACTTAGGAGTAAAACTGGAGGAAAGACAAAGGAAACACCTTTTTCCAACAAACCCTGACTGGCGGCCAGGGCCTCCAGCGGAGACTCAACGGACGCCAACAGGAGCCATTGACCCATGACCCTGCACTGTGGAAAGGGACAGTCAGAGTTACCACATTTACTTGAAATACCTGAGCTCTCCCTGATCCCTAGGGGAGACGGAGGTGAAGCCGGGGCTCCTCCAGGCAGAGGCACAGATAGGAGAGGCTGTGTCAGCACCAGCAGGACCCCTGCTGGTACTCACACTGCGCAGGCCCCCAAGTGCAGAATCACTACAGGCACCAACCCCAGCGGCATCTGGCTGAGGCCACTATGTGATGAGCTGGGAACATGCCTGTTCAGCTGATGAATTCTGTGGGAGATTATGGATCCTGTGCCTGTGTCTGGCTGCAAACTCCATTCTGAATATGCAGCCTTTTGCCTTCCCTGTGGTCTGTTTGTCTCCATGTTGGGTTGAAAGTTCCAAAAGCTGGTGGTAAAAGACTGACAGTAGAGGGGGATTGACCCTTAAGTAGCCAGTTGTTGGACATCTATCCACCCTAGCCAAAGACTGGTCCCTGCCCAGAACTGGTTTAGTAAAGGCAGGTCATCTTGGCAATGAAATCACCTGGCAGAGGTCTGTGCTCATGTGGGGAAACTGACAAGGGGAACACCTGACGGGGGCTGATGGTTTCAAAAGGAGAGAAACTGGTCTGCTCGGGGGACCATTTTCTTCAGTTCATGTGGAAGAGAGAGAAGCCACCAGGCAGGGGCGGTTCTTGGCACCAGCAAAGCAAGCAGGTGCTTGGGGCAGCCCATTTGCAGTGGCGGCAGCCGGCAGGGAGCCAGCATGGGAGCTGAGAACCAACAGGGGGCCCTGGGAACTATAGTTCCTTGGTTAGCTCCCTGCCTACAGAGCCAGCCCTGGATCAGGGAAAGAACTACATTTCCCGGCATTCCCCTGGCCGCTATCAACAGGAAAGGGAGGGGGAGGGAGTATGGTAGCTGAAACCTCATGCTGCAGCTTGCTGTGAATGGAGAGCTCACTGCTAGAACGGGGTGGCACTGTGAACGGGGAACAAGTATGCCAGATATCCCCTTCAGAAGACATCCTCAGCCTGGATTAGGGATACTGGTGTGACCTCACCTTGCAGCCCCCAAAGAAAGAATTGGGTGGACTAAAGGGACAGTGCCCCTCTCTATCTGAAGCCTAGCAAGGGAGGTACGTGGATCCCACTAGAATTTAAAATGAAAAGTAAGGGAGGGGAGGCTCTGGACCTGGGCAGCTTTACATACAGTACCAGGTACATAGGAGGATTTCCACTTCTGAGCCATGGAAGCAAAAATTGACTTTTCCTTTTCAGATTTAGCTAATATTCAGAAAGGGAATCTAGCACCTGCCTTCCAGATTTGAACACCCACAAAATTCAGGAGTGCTCAAGCTCAATTTGGGCAGCTGTTACTTCATTTCTCCCAAATCAAATATACTGATCCACTGTAACTTGCTGTAGAAAAAGTAGGATAAAATTGAGCAAGAAATGCTTCCCAGTGGTTATTAGGACTGAAATTGCTATTTTCAACAGCCATTGCCTTTTTTTTTTAGTTTTATTTGTTTAAAAGGAAGACAGTGATATGGCATTGGCAAATTCCCCATAGAAACAAAGAGTGGAACAAAAAAATAATAAAGGCACCTCAACTTTTCCTCATTTATGGAGGACAGTCTTATAATATGCATCCAGATATCCTCCAATCACACAAGCTGAAAATTGTTCCACTTTACTAGAGTTCTGTAACCATATGGTAACCAATCCTGTCTGTGTTCTGTGCACATCTAAAATTCCTGATGAATGACCCGCCCTGGGAGCAAGTTACCAGTGACCCAGGGCTGGGGCGGAAGGAGGGTGCAGTTGGCTGGGAGAGAGCCCAGGGCTGGGGCGGCAGGGGGTGCGGGTGGAGAGCCAGGGCTGGGGCGGCAGGGTGTGTGTGGGTAGGGGGGGGCACTGGTGGGAGGGATGAGGGGAGCCCAGAGTTGGGGCAGCAGGGGGTGTGAGTGGGGGGGGAGAGCCCAGGGCTGGGACAGCAGAGGGCTGCGGGGGGAGGGAGACCAGGGCTGGGGTGGGAGGCAGCCAAACATTTTTTGGCTTGGGGCGGCAAAAAACCTAGAGCCGGCCCTGCCACCAGGCAGCAGCTTACATGAGGATGGGACACCTGGCCTGCTCATACAGTGCAGGACCCATAGTTCCCCATGGACTCACAAAAGACTAGTGAGTTAGAAAGTGAGGAACTTTGCATTTTGGATACTTTATTGTCCGGTATGATCTGCGCTTTCCTGTGTTTTCCATGATTAAATGCGAAGAGCCCAAAGATGCTCGACTGCCCCACGTGTCCGTGCGTGTTGACAGCTTCACAACTGCTGCGTGCCCCTGAGAGAGCTAAACTGTGAACCAGGATCTGGCCAGCCGCTGGGGGAGTTCTGGGAGAGCAGTGTGTTTAGTGCTTGGGAGTCCGAAGGGTCAGCGTTGTGCCCAGGGACTAGCTGGCTGCACAGTGGGTTCTGACACTTGGAGGAGGGTGCCAGATAGAGGGTCAATGCCCGGAAAGGGAGTCCTAGCCGGGACCCAGACACGGGGGCAGTGGCTGGACTGGTCAGGTTCCAGGTGCTTGAAAAGCCCAGGAGATCCAGGGCACAGAGGCTTGGATTCCCTCAGAGCCGTGCTCATGCGTAGCCAGGAAGAGGCGCTCGCTAGCATTTGTGATGACGCTATAATCAGCCGGAAGTAGCCATATCCTGTGAAAGCCAGCCCAGAACCTCCAGCCTGGAACAAGCCCAGCTGGCCCAGCAGAGCACTTGCCCACGTTGGTGTCTCTCAAAGTGAGGCATTAGTGGAAATACAGTGACCCCTGGGGAGGAAGTGAAGCAGGGGAGTTACCAAGTGCCTCGCGTAGGAGTGCAGGTTTGCATGTCAGATTGCCTTGGGTGAACCAGATGTTATGGGAAGGCTGAGTAGAGTCAGCCTGGGCCGGACACTCTTGCCTTCTCTCTTGCCCACTTCTGAGTCCATTGGTGAACATTACACTGCATGCATCCCTCTGTGGCCTACAGCCGGGGGGAAAGATTCCCAAAGCACTGCCCTCTCTATGGGGAGCCCCGCACAGATGCTAATGTGCTCTGGAATAATCATCATCCGGGCTCCCAAAGGCAGCATTTGAAGGGCGGGGCTACATTAAATGCTGCCAGGGAGAAGTGGTCCTCCAGTCATGGGTCCATGGAATATCCAGTTTCCACGGACAAGCGCAATTTTCCAGCAGTTTTGCTCCACTAACAAGGACGAATACCCCTTCATTTTTCCTTAAGAATGATCATGTTCATTTCTGAAATCAGAGGGCCACAGAAGTGACTAGGAAAGAGCTGCGTGGTTAGAGCTGGTGCACTCCGCCAGGAAAGGATGCAGGGATGCTCCCAACAGCACGGGGATCGCTCCCTTCCCAACAGGCCAGCGACTGATCATTCGCTCATGCTCTCTCTCTCTCTCTCTCTAGCCTGATCCTATTCCCATTGAAGGGAATGGCAAAAATCCTGGGGCCTGATTCTCCATTGCCCTACACCTCCATTGCAGCTACACCAGTGCAAAGTGAGTGCAAAGCTGCCAGAAGTATCTAACTAAAAACATTTTACACCCACTCTGCACTGGTGTAAGTGATGACGCAAGGTGCAGGCAACAATATTGTCTTCAGTGGGCCAGGATCAGATCTGAAGGCTGCGTCTTCACTAGAAATGCTGCAGTTCTGCAGCTGTGCTGCTGTAGTGCCAATGTATTCGCTACCTACACTGACGGGAGGGGTTCTCCTGACAGGGGTTCTCCTGTCACCGTAGGGAGTCCACCTCCCCGAGAGGCAGCAGCTGGGCCAACTGAAGAATTCTTCCATCGACCCAGTCCTGTCCACACTGGGGGTAGCTCAGGGGTGTGGATTCTTCACTCCCCTGAGCGACGTAGCTGCATCGACCTAACTTTTTAGTGTAGACCTGGCCTAAGGCACCATCAGGCCCCACAGTGTTGTATGGACAGATTCTGCTATCATGAAATGCAGTGTAAATCCAGAGTAGCCATTCACAGATTCATAGCCATGGCCTTCATTAGCTGGAGGGACACATTCAAGTCAGTGAGTCACTCCAGAACATAAGAACGGCCATACTGGGTCAGACCAAAGGTCCATCTAGCCCAATATCCTGTCCTCTGACAGTGGCCAATGCCAGGTGCCCCAGAGGGAATGAACAGAACAAGGAATCATCAAGTGATCCATTCCCTATTGCCCATTCCCAGCTTCTGGCAAACAGAGGCTAGGGACACCATCCCAGCCCATCCTGCCTAATAGCCATTGATGGACCTATCCTCTGTGAATGTATCTAGTTCTTTTTTTAACCCTATTATAGTCTTGGCCTTCACAACATCCTCTGGCAAGGAGTTCCACAGGTTGATTGTGTGTTGGGTGAAGAAATATTTCCTTTTGTTTGTTTTAAACCTGCTGCCTATTAATTTCATTGGCTGACCCCTGGTTCTTGTGTTATGTGAAGGTGTAAATAACACTTCCTTATTTACTCTCTCCACACCAGTCATGATTTTATAAACCTCTATCATATCCCCCCTTAGTTGTCTCTTTTCCAAGCTAAAAAGTCCCAGTCTTATTAATTTCTCCTCATATGGTAACCGTTCCATACCCCTAATCATTTTTGTTGCCCTTTTCTGAACCTTGTCCAAGTCCAATTTATCTTTTTTTGAGATGGGGCGACCACATCTGCACACAGTATTCAAGGTGTGGGCATACCATGGATTTATATAGAGGCACTATGATATTTTCTGTCTTATTATCTGTCTTAATGATTCCCAACATTCTTGAGTGGATGATTTCAGAGAACTAGCCACAGTGACTTCAAGATCTCTTTCTTGAGTGGTAACAGCTAATTTAGACCCCATCATTTTATATGAATAGATGGGATAACACTGAGAGTGACACTGATGTGCCTGAGGGCAGAGTTTGGCCTGTTGCCCGCACATCTTCCCAAGTCTGAGGCCTGGTCTACACCTAACACTTAGGTTGCCCTAACTATGTCATTCAGAGGCATGACAAATTCTCACTTCAGAGAGATGTGAGTTAGGCAGACCTAAGCCCCGGTCTAGACATAGCTAGATCGATGGACCTAGCTATCACCTCTCAGAGCGGTGGATTAAGGATCGTTATGGAGAAAGTGCTTTTGTTGATGTAGGAAGCGTCTACACTATGGCATCACAGTAGCACAGCTGCAATGCCATAGCTGTGCCACTGTAGCATCTATAGTGTGGACATAGCCTAAGCCTGCTCCCTGACTGCCTTGCACCAGATCCTAGGGGTGTAAAATGCCCCCGTCTCCCTCCATCTGGATGGCAGCATTGTAGGAGCACTCTGCTGCCCTGCGGCCACTGACACCTGTGCAAGGCAGTGCCAAAGCAGGCCCAGTGCTTGTAGCTGGTGCTCGGCACTCTGCTGCCAGTGACTTTTCTCATGCTATGAACATGGTCCAAACAGTAACATCTTTTCAGGGCGGAAAAGATGGGGCAGTCCAGAGAGGAAGATGGGGCAGCACAGAGAGGAAGATGGGGTAGCCGAGAGAGGAAGATGGGGCAGCCAAGAGAGGAAGATGGGGCAGCCGAGAGAGGAAGATGGGGCAGTCCAGAGAGGAAGATGGGGTAGCCGAGAGAGGAAGATGGGGCAGCCGAGAGAGGAAGATGGGGCAGTCCAGAGAGAAAGATGGGGTAGCCGAGAGAGGAAGATGGGGCAGCACAGAGAGGAAGATGGGGCAGCCGAGAGAGGAAGATGGGGCAGCCGAGAGAGGAAGATGGGGCAGTCCAGAGAGGAAGATGGGGTAGCCGAGAGAGGAAGATGGGGCAGCACAGAGAGGAAGATGGGGTAGCCGAGAGAGGAAGATGGGGTAGCCGAGAGAGGAAGATGGGGCAGTCCAGAGAGGAAGATGGGGCAGTCCAGAGAGGAAGATGGGGTAGCCGAGAGAGGAAGATGGGGCAGCACAGAGAGGAAGATGGGGTAGCCGAGAGAGGAAGATGGGGCAGCCGAGAGAGGAAGATGGGGTAGCCGAGAGAGGAAGATGGGGCAGCCGAGAGAGGCAGGAAATAGATTTCAAATGAAAATAAATGAAGATTCTTTTCTGATATTCCCCACGGATGCTCTGAGGCAGGCTGAAGAAAGGATGCAGAGACTCCCTACACATCTGGCTTTGCTGGGACCCCACTGTGGCCCCAAGTCCCACTCCAGAAGCACAGTGGGTCCTGTGCAGCTTCATGATCACATTCTCGGAGGATGACAGCCTGAGCAGAGAGGTGCTGACCTCTGGGACGCACTCAGCTGAGTCACTCTCATTGAAACAAGAACGTCCACATCAGCTATTTCTTCAATGCCCGAAGCCCCTTTGCAGAGGCAGCAGAGCTGTGCTGAGCTCAGTGCAGTGACTTCGACCCGAGAAGCAGGAGAACCGGACCTGGGGGGTTTCAACACACCCCCATTCCAGGAAAATTAACTACACTTTACCAAGCAGTGACCCCACTGAAATCCAGGGTCCTAATCTGGAAGTGCTGCCCAGTCCCTGAACTGTGGCCCCTGGAGACATTTTACCTCCTGACAGCTGGATGAGCATCTTTTCAAAGGTGTAGCAAGAGCCACTCTCCAGCACAGAAGGTTCTTCTCCATGTCCCTGGAGGCATTTGGCCATTCACATGCCTATGCCTCTAGCCCCTGCAGGGTTGGCAGTGTGCCTCCTCCCTTTCCCTCTCCCTCTCCCCAGCATCACTGTGGCCCCTGAATCCAGCTACCTGATTATTCTTGCTCAGTGGAAACACCCTGCAGCCCCTAACATTGTGCACTAGGGTGAGTGAAATCCCCACATCTCAGAAGCTGTTTCACGCTGGGAAGGAAAGCTCTGGAATGGCTCAGCAGCGACTGGAATCCCGTTGGGACCTGCTCTGCTGACCCGTGACTCCAGATTCTGTCCGAGGCTCTCAGAGAGTGCAGAGAAGCCAGGATTTCACTTTGCTTGCAACCCTCCCCCTCCTTCGACTTGCCTTCGGGGTGCTGGGAATGTTGGGGGAAGGTCAGAGGGGGTATTGTACATCAGGGCTGGATGCGCTTCTATCAACTGTACTTTGTGAGCCTTTAAAAAAAACAAACTGCACATTTCTAAAGCCTGATGCTGATCTCATTCACCATGTGTGAATCACAAACAGTTCAGTGTGACCCTCCCCCCCAAAAGCACAATCACACAGTAAGAACGAGCACAAGGCAAGGAGTCCGGCAACATTCCAGAGGTGTGAGAGGCCACATGCGAACAGGCTAAATCCCTGCTCTCCTGCCAGCAACAGGTGTTTACTGGGGGACGTATTAGGGAGCATCCCAGCTCCTCAGCCATCCTGCCCCACATGGGCAGAGTCACTCAGAGCTGAGACGACCCACTCTGCACCCTTCCCTACAGCACCTCATGACGGTAAGGCCAGAACTTGGCCTCCAGATTGTGCTGGCTAATAAATACACTCCTGCAGCTTCCCTCTTAGGGCTTGTCTCCATGGGAAAGTCACTCCAGAGTAAGGCAGGATGTGAATTTGGAGCACTACAACTCTTCCAGGATAGCTCTCTGTGTGAATGCTCATTGCAGAAGAGCTATAGCAGACCAGTTATTCTGGCTAGCCTTGTAGACAGACTCTTGGTCTCAGGACCCTATGGCTAGCCTGCCTGTCAGCCCTGGAACTCTTAAAGACAGAGATCTGTGCGCTGTGTCAGATCCAGCTGTGGCTGCCCTCCTCCAAGAGACACAGAAATCAGAATAAAGTGAGAGGTGAGTCCCTGTTCCTGGACTAGCTGATTCCAAGGAAGACAAGAGGATGGGAAATTACAATTCTAGTCCTAAAACAATAACCAGCATATAAATGAATTGAGCAACACGCTGGCCTCAGGCATGGACAAGGAAGTCCAGCAGCTCTCACCACTGAAAGAGGGACTAATGAGTAGAGAAACCTTCAGTGTTGCTGCTGCTCAGTGATCCTGTGAGACTCCCCCACCCAGAGGTGAAAGGAAGCCGGTACAACACGGTGCGCCGTACTGGACCAGCTTCCCCAGGTGGCAATTTAAAGGGCCTCGGGCTCCCAGCAGCGGCTGGAGCCCCTGACCCTTTAAATCACCGCCTGAGCCCTGCTGCCAGAGCCCCGAGGTAGCAGTGGTGGTCAGGAGCTCCAGCAGTGATTTAAAGGGCCCGGGGCTCCCAGCCGCCGCTACCGCAGTGGAGTCCCAGGCTCCTTAAATTGCCAACGGAGCTCCGGGGTCCTGGCTGCCACCGCTACCCCGAGGCTCCAGCAACGGGGCTCAGGCGGCGATTTAAAGGGACTGGGGCTCCAGCCGCCTCTACTGCCCTGGGCCCTTTAAATCTCCAGCAACTCCAGCAGCGGGGCTCTGGCGGCAATTTAAAGGGCCCGGGGTGGTAGCGGCAGCTGGAACCCCAGGCTCTTTAAATTGCTGCCCGAGCCCCTCTGCCGGAGCTGGTGGAGATTTAAAGGGCCCGGGGTGGTAGCAGCAGCCAGAGCTATGGGCCCTTTAAATTGCCGCCCAAGCCCCGCTGCTGCTACCCCAGGGCTCCGGCAGCATGGCTCTGGTGGCAATTTAAAGGGCCCAGGCTGCCGCTACCACTCCAGGCCCTTTAAATTGCCGCCGGAGCCCCCTCCGCCTCTGGAGCTGGTAGCTCTAGCAGTGATTTAAAGGGCCCCGGGCTCCCAGCCGCCACTACCGCAGCCGGAGCCCAGGGCACTTTAAATCTCGATTTAAAGGGCCCTGGGATCGAAAAGCTCCGCCTCTTCTGGTTGAGGCCGTGCCCCTTCCCGTTGAGGCCCCACCCCCTGCTCAGGACTCCGTTGTACCAGTAAGTCCTTTAACTTACTTTCACCCCTGCCCCCACCACAAGTGGATATGAGAAAACCTCTTGGGGCAGGGGGTTAAACTCAAGCTTCCTGTAAGAGACAATGGGCCAGATTCCAGGCTGCTGTAACTCCACTGATGTCAGTCCCTAGAGATGAACTTGGCCCAGAGGGTCACTTTCTGCAATTGGTGTAGTTAACCCTGATATGGAGTATTTACCTTTTCATCCTGACGGGCCATCTTCACACATCAGAAAAGCCCAAACACCATCGTTTCTCCTTTTTGCGGGTCACCTTTAAACATTTAAACCAACTTTTTTTGTTGTATTGCAACAAGCCAGACTTTGTCTTTAATTTTCTAGTTTTCTCTCTACTGCTATAATATTGCCAAGAAAATATATCAGGTTTTTTCTAGGTTTTGGATGCCTTGATTTAAGTCGCAGAATGGCTAGATGCAGCAGCTACAAGTGTACACCTTGAAGAGAAAACCTCAGCTCTAGCCTAGGGAAAGTAAGATCCAACAGCTCTCTGGACACTCGGACACAAAGGAAGCCATTGCAATCTACCACTCCAAAGAATGGTTAGTGAGAATCAGCAGCAGAGAGAGAGTCAAATGACCTGACACGTTCAAGGCCCTGTCATACATCCCTGAATAAACTGTTTTCTAGGCATGCATTTCAAAACTTGGACCCAAAGTTACAGGCACATTCACACAACTGTGCATGTAAAATTCATGCTGTGCATGCCAGTCTGGTAGTTGTGTGCACATGTGCAGAGTTTTGGCCCTAACTAGCACTCTTACCTGACATTCATGTGATTTTTACAAATATGCATATACATATCACTCTATTTACAGACACACAGTGCATAGAGGCAGGGGGGCACCGTTCTGCTCTGCCTTGTGCAGCTGTGCAAAGCAGCAGAGAGAAGATCCAGGGAGCATCTCCATCCCCAGACACACCCACACAGCACCAGGCCAGGATCCCTTCCTAGCCATCTCCTGAGTGATCTACATGGTACCTGCATGAGGAAGCAGCCAGGGCCCATGCTGTGTCAGACAGGACACTCTGGAGGGTGTATGCATTGCTCCCTTTTCGGAGCTGCCGTAGCTGCATTGCAGAGCATGGTCCTGCCTGCTGCTCTGTGCCTTCCTGCCCATTAGCAGCCAGGAGGGCTAGGAAGCTGCCCTACTGCTGACTCCACTCCACTCTCTCCCTCCAAGGCCAGGACTTTGCCCTGAAGGTTTACGTGGCTTGTATTTTTTACAATGGCTAACTCACAGATCACCATGGAAGTAAACTTTTAGCTAGCTGCCTGGTCTGGAGTATCTTGCAGCCTGAAGTTCTGGCCATATTTGTCACAAGCCATGCAGAGTTGAAAGCTGAGAAACTTTCCACCTCACCTCTTCCAGGGATTTATTAAAGTCATCTCAACTTGGAGCTCTGTTGGAGCAAGGATGACATTCCCACATATTGGAGTCCCCAGTCTCCAGCCCTGGAAGGAATATGAGCAGCCAAGACCTATATTAAAGGCACAGACTTTTAATCGTTCTGTTGAAACTAAATCCCTGGTTAGCTGTGGCCTACTAGCCCTGCTGCCAAGCGAAATATGGATTCCAGGCTACCCAGCACTGGCAGATTGCTGGAAAGTGGCGAATGGCTCTTGTAAAACAGACTCAGAACTGCTTTACAATCTGGCCTGACCCAGACGTCTAGCCAGTTTAGGTTCTAGTGAACAGTGATTCTCTCAAACGCAAGTAAAAGGGGCGTGGCAGCCTTTCAAGGAGTGGACATTTTACTAAATAAAAACGTGACTCAGAAAGCAGGTCTGGCGTCTAGACAAGGGGCGATTTACCCCCAGTTTAAAAAAATAAAATCAAATGTTGTTTCAGGTCATGTAGGTCTGTGCACAACTTCTCTCGGTCTGCCTCTTGTGAGAGTGAGACATCTGGCTGAGGTCCTGGCAATGCGTGGCTCTTCGAGGTCACAAGCAGGTAGGGTTACCATACGTCCGGTTTTTCCCGGACATGTCCGGCTTTCTGGTAATCAAACCCCCGTCCGGGGGGAATTGCCAAAAAGCCGAACATGTCCGGGAAAATACCGGCTGGGCACTTCCCCTCCCGCGGCTGCTCTGCTCCTCCCCTGACTCTTCGGCTCTGTTTAAGAGCCAAGCTGCCCGAGTGCTACCGGCTTCGGGCAGCCCCCGTGCCTCCGGACCCCAGCCACCAGCCGCGCACTTCCCCTTCCGGGCTCCAGCTGCTCTGCTCCGGTGGCGCAGGGTCCAGAGGCACGGGGGCTGCCCGAAGCCGGTAGCGCTCGGGCAGCTCGGCTCTTAAACAGAGCCGAAGAGTCAGGGGAGGAGCACAGCAGCCGGAGCCTGGGAGGGGAAGTGCCCGGCCGGGGGCGCAGGATCCGGAGGCATAGGGGCTGCCCAAAGCCCAAGCGCTACCGGCTTCATGGTTTGCCGGGCAGCCTCCAGACCCTGTGCCCCCAGCTGGGCGCTTCCTCTCCCGGGCTCCAGCTGCGCTGGGGAAGCGCGGGGCGGGGGCGCAGGGTCTGGGGCTGCCCGGCAAACCATGAAGCCGGTAGCGCTTGGGCAGCCCTTTTCGCGTGGCTGGGAGGGAGGCGGGGGAGTTAGGGCGGGGACTTTGGGGAAGGGGCGGGGAAGGGGCGGAGTTGGGGCGGGGGGCTGGGGGTGGGAAAGGGGCAGGGCCAGGGCCCCGTGGAGTGTCCTCTTTTTTTATTTTTTAAATATGGTAACCCTACAAGCGGGAGCAGGCAAGGCTGGGAGTGAGGGACAATGCGTCTCGGTGCTCTCCACCAGGCCGCATCGCTCTTCCTCAGGCTGTTTGCCTTGGCACATTGACTCTTCTGCTGGTGCTTGCCCCGGAGGATGTGCTAGTTGTTTCTAAGGGGTGAGGAGTTCTACCCAGGCCCAAGCTAAAGCCTCCAGGTTCTGTGGACGCCTTCAGTAGAGCAGGTAAAAAACACATTTATTTTCCTCCACAGAAAATTTTGATTTTTTTTTTGGCAGAAATTCAAATACAAAAAAAGTTCATCCTACACCTAAAAATGTCTGAAATCCAAAATAGTCTTGGCAG
The DNA here is from genome assembly GCF_011386835.1 of Chrysemys picta bellii. Lineage (NCBI taxonomy): Eukaryota > Metazoa > Chordata > Testudines > Emydidae > Chrysemys > Chrysemys picta. The sequence goes on along the minus strand of NC_088815.1, from coordinate 1,999,816 downwards.
TGGAGGGAGTGTACCATGGGAATTTCTGGTGAGGATGGAACATGGGAGATGTAGTCCACCAGGGAGCCTTGCCCCGTAGAGAATGGGCAGATGAGGGAACCAAACTACAAATCCCATGAGGCATTGCAGCAGCTTTCCCAAACTGAACTATTTTCATTTTCACACATTCAATTTTTCAAAGAAAAAATGAAATTTCCAATGAAAACAGAGACTTTTCATGAAAACTTGCATTTTGTCAAACACCAATTTTCCATGAAAAACACTTTTGATGGAATATTATTGTCCAGTTCTCCCGCTTGGCCATGGGAGCTGGATCCCAAGATAATGGCACTGTGCTCTCCTGGAGCCTGGGTGCAGATCTGAAAATTGCAATCACCAGAAGTCTGGACATAACAGCGTGCGTGATGGCAAAATGGAAAATATTCCTTCTACTTTACTACAGAACAAATATGTCTTATAGACCCTGAAAACAAGGCTTCCGGGAAAGCCACAGGGCCTGATTCTCCACTCGCTTACCCCAGTGTAAATCAGGATTAACTACAATGACATTAGCTGAGTCGTACTGAGGCAAGTCTGGAGGATGTGATAGATGAATTGGACCTGTAAACTCTTCTAGTTTGGTGGCTACCAATAAGGCTTCATAAACCAAAAGACTAAAATGAGAGCCACCAAAATGTGGTTGGCCACTGCTCTAGAGAGTGTTTGAATAAGATTGTGCTGAAAAGTTTTTGAGATGTGGTTAAGAGATTTAGATTTCAGCAACTTCAGATTCTCTTCCAGCAGCTAGACCTCTACCTTCAAGGAAACCAAGTTCTAACACCTACCTCAGAACTATTCGGATTACATAAGCAGATGTAGCAGTAAAAAACTAACCCACCAAAAGTCCCTGACAGCAGTCAGGTGCTCAGATAATCCTGACTATCAAGGATCCTGTGATGAGTTATATGCAGATTGTACTCTCTAACTATTCAACAGGGGAAAAATCGAGACAATTAGACATACTTTGGGACTGACTTTGGTAGTTCTGATTACAACTAGACTACATTGGAAGTACGTTGGAAGCAGGAAGCCTGCCAAAGGGGCAGTGGGGCCACTAGACAATGAAGGTATTAAAGGAGCACTCAAGGAAGACAAGGCCATTGCAGAAAAGCTAAATGAATTTTTTGCCCTGGTCTTCACTGCAGAGGATGTGGGGGAGATCCCTACTCAGAGCTATCCTTTTTGGGTGACAAAGCGGAAGTCCTGTCCCACACTGAGGGGTCAGTAGAAGAAGTTTTAGAACAAACCGATAAAGTAAACAGTAATAAGTCACCAAGACCACCAACTCTTCTCCTATGAATAGTCCTGGCTTTCCCAGTGGGATTACAGTATACAGTAAGTGTTTGCAGGATTAATCACTATATCCCCATCACAATGAGCCCCTCTGTTTAATACTCTTTTCAACATCTCATTGTTACAGACACTGTCTCGGAAAGTCAAGTCTGTCTCCTCAGCAAGTTGAACAGCAAATCAAGATTAAAGAGAGCGAGTGAAATAATTTAAAAAAATGGGAAAATATTTTTAATATAAAAGGAATGAGGAAAAATGCAGAGAAAAATCTTTTTAAAAATCCTTACTCGCTTTTGGCTTCAGAGTGCTTTGCTTAGTGCGCAGTTCAAACACACT